>NC_082604.1:11165110-11473777 GCF_030936135.1 Gavia stellata | reverse complement strand
CGGCCATCCATGTTTTAGATGATGGGAGGAGAGAGGGGGATTGCCTGCATCCCAGTCACCCTGCCTCTGCCAGCTAAAGCACTAGCAGCCAAAGCTGTAGCTACTTAAACTAAGGCAGAAGGGGATAATCAGTGGTAGGAGGGAATTATGTAGGGCAGAGGACTAGAGGCCTTTGTGGTCACCTGTGTGAAGCTCATTCAACTAAACTTTTTGGTGTTCCAACTCTACAGAGCATTTTTTATTACAGTGACCTTACATTTATGTTTTTTTCCAAGTCATTTGGGCCTTATCTAGACCCATGCCTTTCAAAACAAACAAACTTCACAAAGAGAATCAATACCTTAGGTGGCAGAGTTCATGCAATTCAGAGCCTTAGGTGAGCAAGATGAATTGTGTTTTAACACATATGAGTTGGTTGAGGAGCATGCTGCTGGGGAGTCGCTGAGATTTTTATCCTGGACTATAGGAGGAGCTGAGATAGGTCTGTCCTGAGCTTCCTTGCACGTCTGAGCTTGTGGGCCAAATTGGGCACAAACATGCTATGACATGTTTCTGATGCTAGAGTAATTCCATGTGGGCCAGGACAGGCTCCAGAGGTTTTCATCAGCCCCAGCTAATGTCACAGGGAGAGGTGCCCACCTTGACTCAGTACAGCCCAGAGAAGCTGGGCAGCTGGGAAAGAAGCAGCTGCCTGGGCTGGTATATAATAGTAAAAACTGGAGTCGGAAACCTTGGCTGCAGCATGTTTTCTGGCCTTTTTCTAGTTCTCCCCAGCGTAGCTAGTGCCTGCTATCTTGCTCTAGGGAAATAACTGCCTGTTGGGTGAAGCCTTGCACATGCTGACGTGGCACTTTCACTGTTGTTTCAGCTCGAGTTCTTCAGTTTAGGGATCAAATGTAAAGGTGTTTCTTTGTTCAGGAGATAGGAATGCTAAAACTGTAACTTTGAATCGTTAAGTGATGTCTCTCGTCAGAAGCTTTTCAGGATTGGGTTGTGCACAAATGACCATTGTGAATAGACTAAGCTTTTTCTTTTCGGCTAATGCTCACCTGACATCTTATTACAGGAATTTGTATTGGAAAGACCATAGCCTTAAGGGCAAGTGCACTGGTTATACAGGAGAGCATCCATTTTTCCAGTGGAGTTGACAAGGTTGTTGGCATATTGCAGACTACATAAATTTTAATTTTTATTTTAATGACATTTGGAAAGCACTTGTACTATTTTAAACCGTGTTTCTTTCTAAATGCATTCTAAATGTTTTTTTTCTTTTTTACATAAACCCCAAATTCAGCTGATCCTTTTAACATGAATGGTTTGTGCGAGACCTTTGGGCTGTTCCCAGTGTCTGCAAAATGATTATTTGTTGCTTTTTTCTTTAATGCCAGCAATTGAACGATACTGTTTTGTATTTCAAGACTATTTTGGTAGGGGAGGGGCTTGAAAATTTACCTGCAAAAGTCATCAACAAATAGTTCCAAGAGCACAGGCTGCAATTTTCAGGTGCGTTTTTCTTCTTCCACATCAGAGGCAAGTGGCAGGTATATGCTACCTCGAGCAAAAAAATTGCACAGTTCTTGTTGCTGTTCAGACTGGAGAGGGATGCACTGCATGTTTCTTTTGTAGGCAGAACAGTTGTATCTCACACCTAGTAATACCAACAGGGAGTTTTAAAAAGCAGTCTCCCCTGAGTGTCATGCCTTATCATATTTGAAGAAACACTAGCAACTGTGTTTCAGTTACAGTGAGTTTGTAATGTTCCTTTATATCTGTGAAGACTTACCTTTTCCTAGAAGTTGTGGCAACCCATGAAATGGACTTCATTTGGAGTTATAAACTCTGAATTCAAATTTTATCACTTCTTGGAGCTTAACAGAGCACTAGGTTTGCGATTTTATTCACAAAGCTATGGATCATTGCAAATTGCTTCCTACTATTTGACAGCTTCCTTTTTAGAAATTTCAACACCCCAGCTATCTGCCTTCAGCAGTGTATGATTCTAATCACTGCTATGATTTCATAATCCCCCTTTAATTCAGCAAACATTCCAGATAATCAACATATGCCATTTGTATTTTGGGAGAGCACAGTGCAGCAAAATTTTCCTGTTGTCAGGCTTTTAGGTTTGTAGCTGAAAGGTGCATATTGTTAACCAGGGATAATTTCTTACAGTTTATAAATATATGTAACTCTTTCGGGTTGTAGAGATGACATTCCCTTCAATGAATGTAAAAAGTAAAGCTGCAGAGTTTAAAACCAAATTCAGCAGGAAGAAAGAAAATTACTTCCATATATCTTCTGTATGTCATTAAATGGAAAATGAGATAATTCTTCCGTACATCTGAAAACTAAATAAAGAGGTCTATTCTCCTCTCAGTTTCTGTGGATAACTTCAGCTAATTTTTGTGGCAGTTATGCACATTGGTGGGAGAAAAGATGCCTCAAGTAGGATGATACGGTATACATATATTACTAAATAAAATGCTCATTTTACTTAGGATAATCCATCTTTGTTCCAGATAGATGTATGCATTCTTCTTACAGCAAGTATTTCAGTTGTCAGGATGACTTGATACATTTGTTCTTTGATGTCAAATTCAGTTGCATCACTGTGGAATGGTTGCTACAGAAACCCCAGCCCAGTTTTTGAATGTATTGAGTTCATTCCTTTTTACTTAGAGAAGCTGGATTTGATTTCTTTCCTGTAAAGAAGTTCATAGTAAAATGGGTGAAACCTCTAAAACTGCAGCAATAAGCATGGCAAAAATACCCAGATAGTGAGATCAGAGACAATAAGGAAAAAAGCAATTTAAAGTCCAACAAACAAAGTCTATCTCTTGATAAAATGCTCCCCATTGTAATTGAAACCAGAGCTAAATTAGATCAATACCAAAATATTAAAGTGTGCCAAACCTGTTTTCTGTAGGCTTTGCTATAATTGGATTCTGATGCGAGAGAGAGCTTAAGTAGGCAAAGTCTGTTGACTCAAGACCATGATTATTCATAGAAAAAGAGCTTCCTGCTAAGGTATACAGTACTTTTATCTGGTGTTTCTTGAAGAATTAATACATTTCTATCCTTCCCTTCCATGCTGATGCATTTGAAGTCCGTATCTTGCCCACAGTAAATCTCTGTCTTGCTTAACAAGAAACTATTTCACTCTATAAGCGAGGCATATTGACAACAGATTTAACCCAGACAACTCAGCTTTATTCAATCAGAAGAATGCTGGCCTGGTTTCAGGTTTCTGGGATACAGGCACAAATGGACATGCCCCAAGTAGAATCCATTTGTTTTCCCATGAATGCACCTAGTAGGAGGTCAAATAAAAATAAATATTTTGGCTGTTCAGAACAAGATAGATTACTGGAGTATTTCTGATTCAGACTGGAAATGAGATTACAACAAGCAGAGGTAGTATCAGATTACAACAAGCAGAGGTAGTATCAGTAATATGTTCTCTTGAAAGTAAAAAAAGCATTGTTTTCCCTCTCTCTCTGTGTTTTAGACCCTAGTTATTCCTTGTCTTCACTAATCAGATTTATAACTACATATATCTCAATGGCCCTCACCTCTTTGTAGAAGTCGTTCTGTGCAGAAGTTAAGGAAAAATAGCCTATTGTGTAGCTTGTTAGGATTTTCTTTTAATGTAGGTATAACTTATGCAAAGCAGTAGTTTATGGACTTACCCTGTGATAGTAAGAATAAATCAATTTAGATCCAGTATGCCAGGGGCCCCAGATTCTCTGTGGAGTTCCACCAAACAATGGAATAAATTGTGCAAGGGCAATTTGTCCCTAATGTTTTTGGCTATTTGATTTTGTTGAGGTTTTGCCGGTATTATTTAGATATTCACTGTAATTTATACTGTAGTTTAAAAAAAACCCTGCATATTTGCCTACAGGGGAGTGAGTACTCACTGAAACAGTCCTTTGAACATAATAAAAATGAAATCCCCAGGTAATAAAAAATATCCCTGGCTTTTATGAATAATGCATTTGGGGAGCAGGGGGAGAGGAAGTGCTTTTTAAATTTATTCCCCGCTTTGCCCCCCACTCAACCTGTTGGCAGAAATAAACTCTAGGTTGGGAATGGGTTCCTACATTGTGAATGTGTTCTCAGCCTTTTTTTTAAGGTCCTGGCCTAAATGCTGCAAGACAACCAGACACTAAATACTGGTAATTCTGATTTATTTGTTTGTTTGTTTTTAAAGTCTGTGGGTGTCTTCCCCTGTGTATTGACCATCTGGTTGTGGGTTAGACTGTTTTGAATATGCCTGGCATGCTGAAAAGCAACACAAAATTGCAAAGTGGTTGGAGGCCCATTGACGATGGTTTGTTTGGGGTCCTCAGTGAGCTTTGACAGAGAGCAGGTGTTGTGATGATAAATTCAGGATGGGGTTGAGGATTTCTCTCTTCAGCTGGTAAATGTGTGGGAAATGCTGGAGGCACACTGTAAAAATAAACGGTATTTATTCAGGAGATACTGAAATGGAAACACTTTTGTGTCACAGTCTCAATGGAAATGCTGTTTGAGGATTTTAATGGATTTCACCCCACAGCAGTGATTTGGGTTCAGCATCGGAGGATCCAGAATCAGAGCTGAATTATGTCTGTTGAGCCTAAGTGAGACTTAAAAATGAAGTTTCAGTATGCTTGTTCCCATGAACAAGTGTCCCAGTCATGAAAACTGCCACAATACCTATCGCTGTACCTTTGTTTTTTGGCAGTGCAAAGCTGGTGCTCCACAGCCGCTGCAGAAATCCCGTACCTTCTCCATCATTTCACCAAGTGACTTGGACAAGCTATTGGTTTCCAGTTCTCTCTCTCACTGAGAAAATTGCTTTTTAGGGTGGAAGAAAAGAAAAAAAGCTGACAGTTCCCAAACTGACGATACTGGAGGAAATTTCCATAATATGTGTGAGGGGTGTACATCAGGCAGTAGAGAATAAGTTCTCTCAGGGTTCAATTTCTAAGAGTCTCAGCGGATGTGGCGCTCTTACAGCCAGTTAAACTTTGAATAATCCTTTCAGGAATAAAATATATTTTCTGTGACTATGATGCTGCCAAATCATTTTAAGTTGCCAAAAAGCTGCTTTGGAAGGACTGAGGAAACCACAGCTGGGAATCATGTCACAGATATAAAATGAGATTTATTTACTCTTCTACATCCAACACTGAAATAATAAGGAAGACAGGAACAGATGAAAGAAACATTTGCTTTTTATAGATTTTTCTTTCTTTTTTTTTTTTTTAATTTAACTTGCTTTTTACAGAGTTTCTCTAGCAAATCTGCAGTTTCAACAGGGACTTAATGCTCTTCTCACTGAGGTCATTGGCCAAATGAGTGCTAGGAATGAGTCTAATGAAGCATTTTGTGTTTTGGGGGTAGGGAGGAGAGTACAGTGCTTCACGACTCATCAGCACCTTGAGGATTTCAAAGTGCCATGTCCAGTTTGCAGAGCCTGTTTCCAGTTCCATGTTCACTCATGTTCTTCTCTGCACGCTTGTTCTGCCTGTGGACCCTGCTTATCTTGTTGCCCAATATCAGAATTCAAGTGGTGCCTAGGGACTGATTTATACTTCCAGAAATAATGAATTTATCACTATGATTTTTAAATGCTATAAAATGCTTATGTATTTTGTGAGTTGCAAGAATCCTTGCTTGTGCTAGGAGTGTTTATGGACTGCCTGTATTTCAGCCTTCTGTCTGGGACACTGCTTTGGAACTGTAGCCATATAGAAAACTTGCAGGTTTTGCTTGGACATATATACCCAATATAGACCCACTCCTGCAGTTCTGTGTCCATGGATCCTAATTTTTTTCAGGGTAAATTAAAAAGAAACAGAACTGCAGATGATAATTTTTCATAAGTCTTTACTTTTTGGTGTTACTTGTATTTGCATAACTGACCAAATTACAGAGTGAGGAGTATATGATATGGTCTCTTCTGCTTTTCCTTATCTAAATTACTGAGAGATATATTAGCAAGAAATCTCTTCTATCCTGGTGCAGGCAGGAACTTTCACAGATCAGAGATGTTAAGGAATATTGTAATAATGGGAATCTGAAAATACAATACAGCTGAGTACGTGTGTGTGTGCGTACATCCTATCTCATTGTATTCATGTTTCTAAAAGAATCAGGCCAATAAATTTTGTGTTCTGTTAATGTGAATTATTTATTAAAATACTCTTGCTTTGCATGAAATGAAACACATTAGAATGCAATGAATTTTTTCCTCAAATGAATGCCCATTAAAAAATAGCACTTATATTAATTTATTTTTGAGTAACTGATTTAAGCATTGGACAGGTATCTACTTTATAAGCAGCAACTGGCAGGGGAGAAAAAAATGAGTCACAGCAGAGACAAGCAGAAACTGCTCACTGTTATAGGTTCCACGCCACTGGAAAAGGAATATAGAGAGCAGTCTTCTACTGGAATATAGAGACAGCGATAGCATGGTAAAGAAACTGGAATATGAGGAAAGGTATTTTAAACAATGAAGACATTTTTAAGGACTCCTTAAGAAGCAGTAAAATTCTTGAAGCATACAGCATGGAGTCCTTTGTAGGATCGAGGCCTTAGGATTATATAGTTTCAAACATTGAGATTGGCATTTGAAGAACACACTTGCCAAAAGGCTTGGTTATATTCTACCATTATTAGAAAATGCCTAAATTCGGCAAATTTGAGAGAAAGGAGCCAAAATTAGGCAGGAGAAGATTGGCATGATTGAAACGGAATGATCTAGTTCACCTGGTATCTTTACGACCCATTTCAGATGTTTATGGTAGGATTTGTGTGAGCAAATGTATAATCCCTGAGGCAATCAGTTCTGTAACTGCTGTGTAAGATGCACTTGCCACCATTTCAGTGAAGTTCCATCTGCTTCTGCTGGGGGTGATTTTGTCCTTTTTTATGGGCAGCTTTTACAACAGTTCTGAATGAGCTTATTGGGGATGTAGGTGGTGTTATCAACACTTGCATTGAACATTTTTAAGAAAAAAATACTTCACTGACAGGGGAGCAATGTTTCCACATTACCATGCTGCAGACTGATATGTGCTAAAGGCCAGCCCATCCAGTCCATCTTCCTGGAATGAATGTGTGTTTACTCCAGTTCAGCTGATCCTCTCACATGGCAAAAGTGTGTGGGTAGCCTCAACATTTAAAAAGCAAATTAATCTGTGGTTTTAGCTCATACTGCATATGCAGCATCTTTAGGCACTGCAGGCTTTGGGACTCTCGCTGAGGATTTCCACTAAGTGTAATTGATTCAATTTTTCCTCAGGTTTTGCACAACTGTAGCTCTGAGTGAAATTGAGTGCCTCAGTATTATTATGAGGTGGATTAAGCACTTTCTATCAAAGTTGTTTTTTCAACCAGATATTGGGTCTTAGAATATTTATTGGATTTTTAAGCACCTGGTCCTCATGGACAGTTTGGGGCTACTCTTTCTTGTTTTAGCTTTGGAAAACAGAACATTAGAAGAACAGAGACTGGACTATCCTGATGCTCTTCTGGAAAAAAGGGCCAGTGTTTCCTAAGAAGGTTTACTACAAGGCCAGGTTTTGTTGTTGTTTGCAATCCCTGCCTTATACACACTACAAATGTTAAGATATTCTCTTTGAGAGAGATGAGGGTTTAAGGAGATGTGAACTATTTTATTGCTACTTTGGCAATCTCAGTAGGCCCAGTTTGATACCTTGCAATTTATCACATGCTTGCAGCAGCGGTGTTTAGCTCCTTTTTAAACCACATAATAGATTTTCTTGTTGTGCTTTTGTAAATTGATTTTTCAGTAAAGTTCTGAACTTTGTTGTATTCATGACTTTACTAGATGCCAAAGAGAGCAATCCTCCAAATTGAGGCTTTAGATGTAAAATACTAACAAATTCTTTGCTGGACCTAATATATCTCCTGATGGAGTACTCCATGTTCCTATTCCTTATGGTACTGAGTTAAAAGATCTTGGATAAATAACTTGTCTGCTGTTCTCACATTTTAAATTAACTCCTTGTTAGTATAATCAGCAGCAGCTCCTCCTGTAGTTTTGGAGCCTTTTCTTGCTACCGCCTATCATTGGCTTCTCTATGACTTAAAACTCCCTTGGAAAGTGCTTGTTTCTGTGACGCTCTAACTGAACAGATCTGTGAATAGTCCAATGAATACTGTATATTGTAGTTGGCCTTTTTCTTGCGTTGGTGATAGCAATCAGTTGCCTTCACTTGCTTCTCACTTGCTTTTCTATTTTTTTGATTCTTCAGACTTAGTGCAGTTACAACATGTTAGGTCTTTTATATTTGAACATCTCCTGAAAAATAATAGCCTTCTAGTTCTGTTGTACTAACTATTGGTGTCCCAGGAAATATTGGAAGAGCCACTCAGACTCAGATACTGAAGTAGATTTCCTAGTAGGTTTGTACCAATTCTGTGAGTACAATTCAGAGGAAAAGTTGATTTTCTTGTGCAGTGCTATTGATATTTGTGGATGAGATATTATTATGTTTTGAAATACTATGTAACTTTGAAACTACTAACTTCCACTCTTTATTTGATGTATCTGTATTATAAATCAGTGTTACATGGCAATTTTTAGAAGTAGACATTTGCATCTACACTAGCAATTTTATGTGATGCTTCAGCTGAGTATGTCTTAAATGGTGAACTAATAAAGTGGTTTTAAATGGAAATTGAAATTATGTCTTTAAAGAAAATTACAGTGATTATCTCTAATACTTTAGTAAGTTAAATATTTGCTTAGGGAAATATGTACAGGATGGAAGAATTTTCTAAACAGTTTCAGAAATACCTGTCTGCCTTGTTTCTTACTGCTGTAGAAGATTCAGCCTTGCCCAGAGGACCAAAACAGGTCAGTGTCCAAAAAGATAACATTGTCCAGGAAGGAGTAACAGTCTTCCTGATGATCTGAAGAGAGACTGTCTTGGAGGGTGAAAAAACTAGCAGAAGAATTGCTATTTCTAAGCTCTGGAAGCTTGATTATTCTAGTTACTTGCAAAAGGAATTCTGTCATTCAGAAACCAAGAAATCCCAGTGGAGCTTAATTTGACATTTTGTAAATCAACTGTACAACTGTATTTATGAAAACTCAGAGACTGTGCAATGCTCTGATGTTCTATTATTTTGTAAGGGTGAGAGATCATAGTTAGCAGTTTTCAAGGGTTTTCCTCTATAGAGGAAATAGAGTCTGTTTGCTTGAAGAGTAAGAGAAAGCATGCAGAAAAGACTCCAAGTCTCTTCAAAAAACATCTACTCAAACTTGTTGTTTATTCATTATAAAAACAGAAACTGCACACTGCTCTTCCTGTAGCCTTTCTTCCTTATTGTCTCTGGAGGTGCTATCTACAGTTTGCAGTAGTAGCTTCTATCAAGGTCTGCGTTGGTGTAAAGTCTGTGTGGAACAGCAGTTCTCAGTGGTCAAAGAGTACTTTCAACCCCACTTGCTGGCATGTAGCTAGGATGACATTGAAATAAGGTAGCCAGGAAAACGGTGAAGGACCACAAAGGGTGGGATGTGTCAGTTCTGAAATTGCAGTTTACAGCACGTTTTATCTGAGGCAGTATGCCAGAGGTGTGGAGGCCTTTGGCCTGGGCGGTATGCTGTTCCCCACGTCTGTACTGCTGACAAGGAGCTTTTCTCACTGTTCTCATGCTGCAAAGATATTGTGCCTTTTCCACTGGAAGCTGTGCTGAAGCGTTGGTGATTTTTTCAGCTTTCTTTGCAAAACTTAAGTGACTTGCATAATTTTCGCTGAAGTCAAATCCTGGTTATAAGTGGTCACCATGGCCTGAGGAGGCCTTTTGACTGAGAGGACCATTAGGGCAGAACCACAACTAGCAATTGCTCTCTCTCAAGTGTCCTAAAACTGTATTGACCTGCCTGTTTGGCTTTCAGGGAAGGTAAGCATGAAAGCTTGTCTGAGATATGACAACCCGATAAGAGGTTAGCCAGTGTCCTAAGTGAACAAAGTTGCGTCCAGATTAACACAGGGGTGTTTTAGAGAGAAAAGTTGTGGATGGAGAAACTTCTTCCTTCATGCGGTAGCAAAAGTCAAAAGGTACATAATCTCAAAGGAGGATTCCTGTGTCTGGTGTGGTTAGTGGGACAGGGAAACCCAGAACTTGGGTACGCTGGAATACAAAAGGAGCAGTGCTATGTCTCAGGGATAAGAGAGACTTCTGGATGGAGGAGCAGGGAGACACAGAAACGGGGTGGGGGGGGGAGCGGGGCGGTAAATGAAGGTGCAGATCAGTGAGAAAGGGATTCTGAAAGTGTCCAGCGTGGGAGGGCTCAGGAGAAGCATAGAAATGAATGGAGGAAGAAATCACAATATAACGAGGAAGAGGTGCGTGCACAACTGTTTGTATTGGTTATGACTTCAGCACATACTTTCAATCATTCAGCTTTATTCATTTGAGTTAAAAACTGTTTGTGGCCTGATCGCTGGCCTGTTCTGCAACTTTTTCTTGCAATTACAGATGTTTTGGAAATATTTGAGCTTCCTAAATGCTAGCTAACTCACGTACTGGAAGCAATCTTTCCACAGGAGTTTGGTGGTCAACCCAATAGAATTTATTTAGCAGGCAGGTTGTTGGCGTTTTGCAGCCTTTGTAGGGCTTCATGCTGCTGCGATCGCCCTACTAAACTATGTGGCTTGGACTTAACTATGTAACAGTCATGGCCTCTGCAGAAGTGTCTTGAATGGAATGTCTTGTCCAGAGCCAGCTTCTACATGAGGGCATGAGGACCTACTGTGGCAGTGAGACTGAAGAAGTCGAGGAGCAGGAGTCAGACTTCCAGAAATACCTCTGGGGTTGAACAGATTTCAAGGAATCTTCTTGGCCAACATTGACATATTGTGGCAACCCTGAGTCTAAAGCAGGGACATTCTCATTCTCTGTTTTGGTACAATGTCTGGCACCAAGAGCTTTGCATTTCGTTGAGCCTTAAGCATCAGTTTAAGAAACACCATGATGATTTGTAGCTTAATATTCAGTCGTGCCTGCTCAAGGCGACCCGCTGTTGTTTCGAGAATAACTGTGGTGGGTGTGTTGGTGGATACGTGCCCTGTTCGGGCAGCGGGATGAGAAGGTGGAATACTCCCTTCCCCTGCCACCCCCGAGAGGGCTGAAGTATAAGAAGAATCCTTGGGAAAGTCTGCAGCGGCAGGAGGGAATTATCAGCCGGGAGAAGGTGAAGTCGTGCCGGGGAATACTTCCGCGCCCGTCCTCAGAGGCGTCTGGCGGCAGCGGCCGCCCGTTCCCGCGCGGTTCAGCACCCTGGCCAACACTCCGCCCGCCCCGCTCCCCGCCGCTCCCGCCGCTGCCGGGCTGGGCCGGGGCTCTGCCGGGGCTCGGCCGGGGCTCTGCCGGGGCACGCTGTGGAGGCCTTGGTCCCAGGCAAGGGCGTTGGATGCCCTGTGCTGTCCGGCACAGGCGTGTGAGGGGGTGTGGGTGTGGTTAGAGGGTGGGGATGGAGGATGCTCACCTTCTCTGTATTCCTTCTCCCTTGTGTACATGAATGTAGAGCCTATTAATTCTTGCACCTGATAAAACTCTGCAGAGATTTATATGCAAGGGATAAGATCAGCTGATCATAGCTGCAAACACGTGGAATTTATAATGAATAATGAGCCTATTTAACCAAGCAGGAAACAACTGGCTCCTGAGAGAGTGCGCAGCACACTGGTTGTAGGAGAGCTGGAAAATCCTGGTTGTGGAAAACCTGCATAATTCCAAATAAATAGTGAAACTGGTGAAGTCCTGTGCTCTTTCAGAACCTAGGTTCTACAAAAAATTTGGAACTGATGTTTTCCGCATACTTCTGCATCTAATTGACCTATCTGATCCTCTTGCTTACTCTCCCCACATTGTGCAGCTGTTAATGTGGCTCCTACCTCCCAGAAGAGTGCACAAAGGGCACGTCTTTTTTGTACACTCAGCTTTCCGGACACATGCTTTACAACCTGAACACCTGTGTATATCCAAGTGCTGGGTTCCCTCTCCTGCAAGCACAGATGTCCCACTCAGAAAGTGCACTTGCTAAGTTTGTGCTGCAGAATAGCATGGAGCCAAATGAAGGCAGCTTTTGGAAAGCTTGATGCAAGAGCATCTCCCTGCAGCTCTGACGTGCCTTGGAAAGTGGATAGAGTTGTTCCCTTTATTACTGTGGGCCCATTGTGCTCAAGTAGCTGAAATCAGTGGCAGTTTTTTGCTGGACTTACCAGACTGGATGTCTCTCTTCCTCCCATCCCTTGCTTTGGTCTCCCTCTAACTGAGGGCAGATAGCCAAGGTCCTATGTGTGATGTAACGTGAGTGCCTGTTGCAGCTACTCTGTTTGCCAACATTGTGTCTATTCACCACCTATCACAACTCTGTGAAGCAGATAACAGATAACAGAAGAATAAACTTCCAGGAAATGTCGTCTTCATAGTGGGAGTGCAAGGAAAGGCCTTGCTCTTTTGAGAGTGTAACTTATCTGCCTGTTAGAAATAGGAGGTGTTTGTTTCTCAGACCTCTGCTTTTCTGGCAAAGTTGGTTAAAATTGGTCAATGACTTCAGAAGTTACTGGAGGAGAGGGAATTTATAATCAGACACAGACAAGCTGGCTTTATGTGACTGTGTGAGCCTCATTTCTTTAGGAAACCATGGTAAAATATGTGGATAAAGTTGCAGTAGTGTTAAGGTTAAAGTTCATGCTGGCCTGTATTTCTCTCTCAATTTTTCTAGCATGACAGTGTTAGTCAGCCTGGAGCTTTTTGAAACTTTTTATTCCATATGCAGAAATTTTTCAAACCCAACTTCTCTATCTTCCCTGATTTTTCCTTGCTGAGCTTAATCATTAGGTGGGCAAAGTGAACACTTTCAAAATAGAGGAGCCTGTGTGAAAATGTTGCTAGCTAGATTTTTTTTTTTTTTTTGTAAAAAACTTAATATTGGCAGACCTTTCTGATTCATTATGGTCCTAAAACAGCATTATAGTGTTTTGGCTAGATACGTTCCTTCGTGGCTTGCCAGGAGACCCAATCGCCATGACTATGTTACTTGAGAAAGGAAACATGCTCTACTTCTGGGAGCAGGGCTGTGTCCTGTATCAAGCACAGTCAAGGAGAGCGTTAACTGTGTTCTTTCCACCTTATTTTTTCATTTAAACCCAGTCTGTTGGACTATAAGGTGGCTATAAGAACTATAAAGACTTAAGCGTAAGGGGAAGAGATGGAAGTATTTCAAGGGGGAGAAAAAAGCACTGCCTGACATCTATGGATTTTGTGTGCAAGGTTGGAAGTAGGTAGAATTGCCCACACAGGAATCAATTCTGAGGTTTTTGCTTGCCACAGCATATCAAATAGGTGCAGAAGGGATGAATGGAGAGGTACCTATCTGGTTGCCGTTTCCTCATCAGGTTCAGTGTATATGGGAAAAAGCAATTCCTTTGTGTGAAGTGTAACCTTTAGCAGGCTTTGGCCATGTGTATTGAGTAATGGGGTGATAGCAGATGTGGCAGGAGACATTCAGGCTTATTTGCTCCTACAAATGAAACCGCTCTAACAGGGGAAAAAAAAAAAGCCTTAACAGAATTAGCTAAAAAAAAAAGTGTCAGACAAAATTGTGCTTTGAATGCATTATAAGAACTTACTGTTTTGCAGTGAGAAAAGACAGTCAGGTGTTGATAGCATGTAGGAGGCAAGAGCTGTTATTAGTGAGTGGGAAGAAACACATTGAGTGTGGTGTGGGAGTAGGGCAGATGGGAATGAATCTAGAGGGTCTTTTGGAATTACTCATATTCTGAATCATTTTCTTACAAACTTACTCTCAAAGCCCCCAGTGCAGAACACCATCATCCTCCAAGGTTCCATAATATTGCCATGCTGAGCATGGCATCGAAAAGGATGTTGAGTCAGCTCTGTGTGCAATAGTAGTATGAGATGTTCAGTGAGGAGTTTAAGGAAATACTTCAGCTAAGTAGGTTGTGACTGCAATACACAGGTGGGATGCATATCCATTAATTCAAGATCTATGTGGGATGAAAAAATGGTGGTATATTGTTACTAAGGTAGTTAGGAGTGTCTGTGCAGAGCCATTAATGGAACAATTTCCACACTCGTCCACTTGTGAATGCAAGGGCTTTGTTGCCAAGAGTCTAGCTGTGCATAATACTTGGTAGGAGCCATAAAAGCATGTCTGAATGGCCTAAGATATGCCTGGAAATGTCTACTGAGAGAGCTTTTCCTTGGACTTGACATACACGCCATGCGCTCTGACTGGAGACATATGGTGATGGTGTTATAAATCTGGTCCTGGCCCTGCAGACTATGGGTTTGCCTACACCGTCTTTTGAGAGGCACTGCAAGCTGTCTGTCCAGGCGCCAAACAGCCGCAAAATGAAGGAGGCAACAACAGATGGACTCAATCCAGCAAGTTTGGTACTGGAGGTGTAGGCGTACCCAGACTTACAGAAACATGAGCGTGCCACAGTCTGGGAGTGAGAGCCCTGTGAGAAGTGGCAGAGCTGCTAAACAAAGGCCCTGTGCCTCCAACCATTTGGTGACAAGGTGACAGCTCAGCGGCTTGGAAAAAACAGCAGCAGTGGAACTTCCCCAGGACTCCCTGGCCTTCAGGGCTGTACCAGGTGTTTGTATGCTGAAGGCTTCAGACGGTTTATCACTGAACCACAGGGTCCTGGCTTGTGGTGAGGACCTCTTGAATTGCCTCTCAGGCAGCATCTTTCAACAATTGCCACCTTAACCTGCAACAGGAAAGTTTCAGAAGGAAACTTGTTTAGAGACAGGTCTGTAGAGCAAATTTATGACTTTCACCAAGTATACTGTGAATTTTATGCTCAGCTTTATCTTAAAACATGCTTGGCAATCTGGAGAAAACAGTAGAAGTTGGGAGGATGTTCTCCCTTTATCTTTTCCTGGCCTCTTCAGGAAGAGCACTAATAGTCACTGGGTTAGTGCTTGGCTTCTGCCACTAGGCCATTAGGGCTGCACTGGGCCAGCTACAGAGTCTCCCTTTAGATATTAAAGGTAGGCACATTCTTGGTGAATAGAAGATACCAACAGAAGCAGATTGAGAGAGAGCTTAACACAATGAAGCCTCACAAATCCATTAACTTATTCACGAATGGATTCTAATTCTGAACTTTTTTGATCATATTCTGAAAGAAAAGAATATATAATTTTACCAGACTATTGCTTGCAACTATACACCTTCCTGTTTGTTGCTTTTATTTGTTGCTGGATGTGCTTGTAGCTATATTTTTACTTCTGCTGCTTTTGTCTACTAACCTAGTTTACCCCCAAAGGGCTAAAGAAGATTTCTTTTACAAATTTACACTTGAACTTCCTAGCACAAAGTGGTGGTTTTGCTCTCAGGTTTCAAGAGTGGTGATGAAAGGTATTTCCCACAACACTTGTGAAATTTAAATGAAAATGAGTCTCTGCATTAAATTTTTATTGCACTTCATATGTAGTATTACATTTACTGGATATTCTTTCTGAGGCTTATTATGGTGGGATTGTTTGTTATTTCCTGACCTTTGTCACTAATTTTGACTCAGATACACACATTTATGTGATGTTTGTCTATATACATGGATGGGTAGCTAGCTAGCTAAATATTAATATATTTCTAGCTTGTTTCTGGCAATTTTTGTCCTGTCTGAGTAGTAATGGAAAAAAAGAAAAAGAAAGATAACAGGAAAATATATTTTCATTTCCAAACTATCAGGTGGCTGAAAAGTGGGGACAGGGGAGAGGAGGCAGAAAGGAAGGAAGGAAGGAATCAGTGAATAGTCATAACGGAGAGGTGAAAACACACATCTTAAAAAACAGTAAAAGCTGTAGATTCCTTCTGTGTTTTTCTGAAGTCCTGAAACAATTTATAATATGAAAAACTTAGGCTAATTGAGAGCATTATATTGATTGGCCCCAATTTTCTTTCTTTCTTTGTTTTCAATCCAGCCTCTCTCATTATAACCTCTTAAAATAAATAAATAAAAACTCTCTCTCTATAAATATCTGAAAGAGTCATTCTTATATAATAGCCCTTTCTTGCAGCAAAATTTATCATTATAACAATACTATAGTAGTTTTGCTGGCAGAATCACAGCCAATCAAAGCTATTACAGTAATGGAACATTTCATGGTTTTGGAAATTGAATGTGTAACCATGGCACTGAAATGTCTCTTAAATCATATTTGGAGATGTATTTTTCACCAAATGATTTGCACATTATCTCATTCCATCTGAATTTTATTTTAATCAAAATTACACCATCGATTTTTTTTTCCTTTTTTGTTTCTGCAGCAATTTTGCAATAGAACTTCCCATCTGCTTTCACTTTTTGTAAGTTTGATCATATTTTCAGATCTAAACCTTATTTTGTCATGAGGCATAATTTAACAGCTGACTAATGGTCAAACTGTAAATTATACTGTAAATAACTAGCATGCTAAGTTGCAGGAGTAATACTGTTATCAAAATTAGTAGCTGTACTAGTTTCAATACGTAAGAAAGTGGCTAACGCAGTCATTGTTCCAAGACCTGGGATCAGCTCAGGACATGTGAATCCTCAGGAGTTTTACCTGTTGAAGAATCATGGGAGCCAGGCATTTTTGCGTAAGAAAGGGTAGAAATCTGCAGGTGTTTGTTCTTTATACACATATTGAATCTTTCCTGAGGTGTTTGCAGGCACCTGGGAGCCAATTTTGGTACTGAACTAACATGCAATCTCATCTTTGCTATGAACTGTATCTGTTTCCTGTTTAGGGAAACTTCAAAAGACTTGTTAGTAGGCCTCTCTGGACAATTGGAAGGAAAGGTAAAATAGAAACTGGAAAACACAGAGAAAATAAAAATATGCAGAGAAGATAAAAATATATCTGTGGTATGACCACAGACTGCATTCTAACTTGTAGAGCTCAGATGAAACAGCTTTCCATTGCAGAACAGAGTGTTAGTAAAATCAGTGTTTGCAAAGCATTCACATGAATATATAGCTTTGAACAAAATGTTGAATGAGGAAATGAAGTAAATTCTCATCTTGGTTTTCTTCCTTTTGTCATTAGAAAATGTTTTTTCAGCTTCATAACTTCTGTTTATATGAATTTTAATAAATTTTGTGTGGATAAGAGAATATATGAATATAATTTGCATTTTAGTATGACGTGACAAAATTTAAACAAAACAATTAGTGATATCAAGATGTATGGATTTTTCTAGACAAACATCCCACCCATAAGAATGCTAGTGGCTTGGGTGTAATTTGGGGTCCAGACACACTCGAGGTAGTTCCTGCTGGAAGGTAGGTGCAGAGACACTAGGCAGGATTAGTGTGAGTTGGTTTTGTGAAAATGATCCAGGTACATCAGAAGAGCAGTAGGGTTTATTAGTCTGGATGCAGGTTTACCAGAATGAAGTTATTCCGGGCTAGTGCATCCGCAGGCTGCTATGTGAAATCAGGTAGACTGACCTGGGTCACTGTTAACTTGGGGATTTCCTCACCTTTGGTGTAGGGATTTGAATGCTATTCCAGGGCACTGGCCTAGTGATGGGGTTGTTGGCTGCTCTTGGGGCATGATTTCTCTGATCAGAAATTCCATCTTGTACCCAAGAAAATGTTCCAGACAAAGTTAGTGTGTATATTCCTGCCAAAAGCTTTGGTTTCAACTAATTGACATTTTCTTTTGAGAAACAGCTTTGTCAGAAAATGACCAACCAGCTCTGGTTTCACACCCTCTGCTCTGTCATTTTGATCTGCGTAATGAAATCAGGGTTCCAGTAGTACTTGCTGCTGGGCTTTTAAAAATCTTTTATGCTGCCTTCTGCTTTCGTCTAGATTTCTCTCTTATTCAATTCATCTGCAGCTATTTTTCTCTCCTTAGGGAGAACCCTGATCCTGTTTCAGTCTCTTTTACAAAGGCTGCCTGCTGGTTTGCTGGCTTTTCTCTCTGCTCTTTTCACCAAAAGTGCCCATAACTAAAATTTAGTGGGAAAGAAAATAATCCCAACCTATTTTCAAACTCAAATCAGGATTATGCTGAGATTCGGGAGAGGTTCGGATCATGATTTCTTATGAGACCTGGATCTGATTCCTGAATCCTCTGTCTGGTTGATGCTTGCAGTACTGTCTGCAAACCAGTACTCACAAGTAGTTCTAGCAGCCAAGCCACTCATTATTCTGAATCGTCCCAGGCTAGATTTTGCTCATTGTAATTCCTACTCTTTTTTTGGGCGGTTATCCTATCTTATTTTTAAAATTAGTAAAAAAATAGTATCTTTTACCCTGGTTGTCACAACATCCTATTCCCCCAAATAGTCAGATTCTTGTATTCTAGACTTTGATGTTTGGAACTGTCGAAGATAACTTCTTTATATGGTATTTCATGTTGAAAAGGAATAACAACACATTATGGGTAAGGGAAATACATGGGTAGTTCTGGATGTGGTGTGCCTCAGTGAATAAAAGTATTTGCAAATCTGCTTGCTTTGATATAGTAGATTGCAAGAACACTTTACACATATCTTTTTCCATGTGCCCATAAGTTACACAGGGAAAATAAAACCCCTCTAACTAAAACTGGCAAGTGTTCAGAAACCACAAGTATTCAGTGTATTGCCTGACCATTTTTAAAATGTATTTTGCACTTTTGGTAGATGTTGTAATGCATTCAGCACAGTGTGAAGTCTTGGCATAGATGCTGGGTTCTAAAATAAGATGAGCTCTGCCTTTTAAAAAAGAAATGTTTGCCTGTGAAATACCTTTGCTATTAAGGGTCTTTGGGAAGGGGGACTGGAAATGGTGATGATGCCACCAACAGTGAGAAAACCGATTTATTTTGAATTTTAAGAAATAATCACAGCAATGGATAAAGCCCTTCTCAGTGAATGCTGGGTGGGCAGAATTTTATCCTTTCATATGTTGGTCTCCTTCCCCAGATACCTCTTAACAGTCAAACATACTCTTGGTTTGTGCATATGAAGGTGGCATTTGATTTGGTAGAGTGGGCAGAGGTCTGCCCCACAACATGCTGTGTTTCTGAGATTGGTTTCTCCTCTGTCAGCTGCACATCAGCAGCTCCTTTCATGGGGGCTGGGCTTGCCAGTGGTCAAGGGAAGCCTTCAGAAATGCTGATGCATTGGCTGACTCTGTCAGACCCCTTTCAGTGAGCACAGATCCAGATAAAGATGCGGAGCACCAGAGCCTCTGGCTGACAGCAGTGGCATTTGCTCACCTTTAGCAGGTCTGCAGCCTTGCTCTTGGAGTCAGGTGTGGAAATGTAATCAGCGTGTTTGTCATTGTATTGGTAACACACCTGAGAGGTGCCGTGTGATGTGCTTGGCTTCTGTCCTTAATGTCTGTTGCAGAATATAAAGGCTACAGAGATGCTAAACTTTTGGTAAAGGTGAGTAGGTATTAGGAAATAGAAGGGAAAGAGGGGCTTAGGTATGCTCACGCAAAACCTGTAATGAGTTCCATATAGGTGAAATTCATGCTGTGGCGGTGTGAAGAAAATCTTTGAGTACAAATGAAGCGCACTGAGCAATTTGCCATCCAGACATGGGAATTCTTTCCAGCTCATGTCAAGCTGGAGATCTATGGCACCCTCCCAGGTTCTTCTGTGATGTGTTTTGTCCATTTGGTTTAGCTGTCCTTGAAAGAGCCTGTGGAACATCCCCGTCCTCTCTAGAGAACCGAGAAGCCAGACAAGGTAGAGCAGGGTCTTTATTCAAACCCTGGGGTGGCTGCCCTCCAGCCTGCCAGTGCTGCAGCTCAGGAGGAGCAGGCGGGAATTTTATAGCTGTGACATGAGGTACTGGTGCTTGCTGGTGCACACTGCAGTGCCTGTTATAGTATTGTGTCACACAAGGAAAAGTAAGTGTTAGCCCTGCTCAGTTTTAGATGTAAAATATAGTACTCCTAGAGTACTCCCCTGAGAAACAGTGAGAATCTGGAGAGTAGCTGTAACCTCTTCTGCAACAGAAGAGACTAGTTGCACCAAGTAACTTGGCCTCAGCACTTCACTGTGCTGAGAATAACGTGGTTAGTGAAATCAGTGCTAAAATGAGGGCACAGTGACAGGGTATCTTTATTCTCTTACAGTCAGCACTGACTCTGAAATTCTCTTTTTTGGCTTAAAGTAGTCTCTCCGTTATGTGCCATGAAAACAAAACAAAATGAGAAAGTATAATCACTGACATCAAATATTGCAGCCTTTTCTAGCTTTTTCTTTATTTTTCTCCATATTTTGGTTTCTTCTTGCTGCACAGTCAAGCTGCAGCTGATTGGTGTAAGAAAGCTTTCTCACGCTGAGTGCTGATCACTTTTGTACTTAGACCACACTGCTTCTAGTGGTCCTAAAGGGCCTGATGAGTTGCCAGATCTCGCTGCAGCATGCAGTGGGTCTGGCTGGCTGTGCGTGGGGAGCATATGTATCTCCTTAAAGTGGCGTGTGACGTAGCTATAATGACTGCTGTTCCTGTCTGCTCTGGGCAGTGTGATGTTTTGTGCACTCCTGCCAAGGTCCTTGTTGCTGTGCTTCAAGGTGGTCTCCTCGTTAATATGATTTGACCCTGTTACCTGTGTTGTCCTCTTCCATGTATGTTCCCTCACATGTGTTCCATCATGATTATGAGTGCAGGGCTAACTCTGGGAGCCAGTGAACTTTACAGTGCACCTTTGACACTGGAGTCAAGTTGTGATGGGGAAGTGGGGTGTTGCACCATCGGCATATTGCACTGAGTCTCTGTTTCTCCTGTCAGCCCTGCAGTGTGCTGCCACTTGTGCAGCTGTGCCACGGATCAGAATAAAGCTGTCTTGGCTTAAATTGCTTTGTTTATTAGGGCTCCAGGGAGATGTTTTGCGGCCCTGGAAGCTTGTCTCATGTGTTTCACTTGCAAGTGCTGTCCCTCTCTCACAGAGTATGCCTCTGAAGTCCTTCCAGCTACTGGCTGCACCTTCTGAAGTGTCCTGCTGGGAACCTGCAACCCCATCCCTGGTTAGCATGGCAGGCAGCAGCCACTGCTGCTTCCATAGCTCAGGCATATTGTCCTCCTTTGGCACACCCCCTGGGGCTCTGCTATGGCTCAGTGTTTGTGCCTGGAGGCAGGACTTGCTTCGGATATCTAGCCAGATAATGGCTGCCTGCAGTATGGAAAGATGTCAGTGCTTCAAAGGGGATGAATTGTGGCCCTTGAATGTATTTAGTGTTGCAGCGAGGGTGGGGGTGCCCTGACGCTGTACAATAGAGGGAACATTTGCTTCTGCTGCTGTTCCTGTCTGTGGGTAAGTGAGAGCTGACAAAAGTCCCGCGGCCTGGCTGGGAGCACTCCCCAGGGCTGCCGGATGGGCTGCCAGTGCTCCACGCACTCCCCTGGGCACCGTGCTGAGGCTGGCCCCTGCCCAGGTGTGGTAGGGAGGGAAAGAGGGCTCCATCTGGCCTCTTCTTTGTCTTGTGCACCCCTGGGAAAGGAAAGTATGATTTAGCTCCAAAGCATTAAACAAAAAACCCTGAAACACTATCACTCCAGAATCATCTAACTGTTTATGGCTTAATATAAGCATGCCTGAGGATTGATGAGGAAAGGATGTTGCTCCTGTTGGTAATTACAAGTTTGCTGTATTCAGTGTTTTCTATTCTGGTCGTTCCAATTCAGCATTTAGACTTTTCTTAGGTGTGTGCAAATGCTTTCTGCTGTGTCAGGAGCTTTGCTTAGCTATTCATATGCTCAAACTCTTGGTAAGATACTTATCCTTTCAGGCAGATCAAAGACATATGTTTGGTTGTGTGAAATAGGTAAGCAGGAAGAAATAAATCTCTTAAGAGTGATGACATGGTATAACTGCTAAGTAACAAATACAGTTAGGTACATATATGTGTATGTCCCCTTAATAATCACTGTTGCCAGTGACACAGAAATACATAACAATTGAAATCTTCTAGTTAATTGCAATGGCTGTCAGTCAACCTGTCTTGCCAGTTACTTTTTTTCTATTTCAGTGATCAACTCCCTTCTACTCAAGAGACAAGCTTCTGCCAACAGAGAGAGAATATACAAGTTTTGTTTTAAGAAAAAAAGTTTTGACCTGGGTGATGAAACTAAAATACAGAATTCTTCCCTCTCCAGACAAAACTAAGGGCACATGAGCTAACCAATGATTACTGGGATTCATTCAAAACTCTATTTCAGGCACAATATAAGTATGTGAAGTATTCAGTATAGAATAGGAAATGTGGTGAGATGCAGGTGCTCTGTTTATTTGCAGATTGCAATGTGTGGATAGATAAATAAGGTTCAGTTTAGGAACAGACATTTTTGCATACTGGCGTGTTTAGAATTCAGACAAAGAAATGTCATTCAAACAGCAGTGAGTCTGCAGGAGCAGGATTGTGATATGTGGAACAGATAACATTCAGCAGTGCAGAGACAAGTTTACTCTTTGCAGTGCGGGGCCATACAGAGCTGCAAAGGAGCTAGTTCTGGATCAAAGCAGTATAATGCAGAGCTAGCCTGACCTCATTAGCCTGGGCATAATGCCATGCTAATATATCTATACTACTCCCAGGACCCAAGCTAATGGCTCAGCATGGTGCTATGCTGGGTACTCACACCAGCTGGTGCAGGGATTTCTGCATTGTATAGAGTAGACATGCCATAAGGTTTTCACACCAGCTCTGTAAGCAAAGAAAAATGAATTAATGACAAGATATAGTCCAAGACTTTGAAAAGCAGGGATGTTTAAATTTAGGTTCCCGAATCCTTGTTTATACTCTTCAGGAGGAGTCCGGTGTAAATGTTATGGAAGTCAAGGACAGTCTTCGCATTGCCTGCCACAGGCTTTGGATCAAACTCAGGAACTTGGAAGTCCAAAGTACCTAATAATTCCTACTGATGTGATTTTTCAACACCATTTAATTGTATCTCTGGAAAACAGGCTTGTTGAGCTAGTCAGTCAGCTGCTGTGCTGCCTTTTGAATTCATCAGGAATAAAAAGTGACTCCCAAGCTTCTGCCTTTGTTCAGGGAATGTTTATATGCAATGTAAAAAGAATACCCTGTTCTCCCTCCCTCAAAAACCAGGAACAAGTGGTACGTGAATAAGAAGTAGATATTATTTAATAATGATCTAACTGCCCATCTCTGGCTGAAGCTTTTTTTTGCTTTACAAAAAATAAAAGTGAGGGCTAATGTTTGAGTCATATTTTTATTGCTGTTTTCACTGGCTTGATTATCTGCACCAACTTGCTCTTACTAAGGCTGTAACTGTAGATGCCAAAAAAACAGAAAAGAGACAGTTCACAATATAGCTGTGTCCCAGATGGACTTAGGAAGCACTGGAAATCGCAGAACTGAGCCTGCTGTCATAACCAGTAGAGCCTTAGATTGCTCAGTAAAGAAGAGTTTAGGCCCAGCAGAGTCAGTGCACTATTAACTCCCAGCACAGGAGTTAATATAAGCCAACTGACATACATAGGAAATGCAAAATCTTCCAGTGGGAGTTCTGCCCAAGAACTACAAGTTCTGGCCTAAGAAGAGCAGGAGATGGGCAGTTTACATCTGAAAAGCAGTTATATATTATTTCAGAAAATGCCATACAAACAGTAGAACTCCAGTACAGGAGATTATTATCACTGGGTGACAATATTAAAAAGTTTATAACGTCCAGTTGAAATAGAAATTGTTCTAAAATGTAATCTGGAGGGATTGAAAGAATGAGTGAGGGGCCAGAAGTGTGAGGGTCAGAACTGGGTAGGGCTATCTATCAGGGACAGAGGCACTAGATACACTTTCTTTGCTAAAACTCGTGGCATTTTAATTTTTTTAACATTACTGAACATGCTCAGGAGGTAGTTAAGAAATTAAATACTTATTATGCCAATTTTACAGCTGAGGAAACTGAGGGAGAGAGAGTAAGTGTCAGATTTTCCTTATAAGTAACTTGCGTTCCACAGTAAGTCTAACCTGAGATTGTTGTGTATGTAGTAACGCCTCAGTATTGCTCTTCCCTATCATCAAGGTCATTGATATTGCAGTGATAAAAAACCCACCAGAAATCAAGGCTGGTGTATTCCTGATTCCCACTCCTCTCACTCCAACAGTAGTATACTTCACTTTAATATCTGCTTTTTGATTCCTTGGATGCTTTTCGATTCCTTGGAAATTATGGCATACACTTGTGCTTTGAATTAAATAAAAACATATAGTCATATAATATACGGTGATGGAAAATTAAAAACATCTTAAATACACTGATTTAAAATTAGCAGATATATTTTCCAATAGTATTCCTATGATTTTGGAAACATGGAAGGTAAATTTCTCTTAGAAAAGTCAGTTCTGTAACACTGTTCACAACTGAAGCAGGATCTGTGGAAATAGTACCTGCTACAGAACTTCATGAAGTCCTAAGGTCAAATCCCTCTTCGGAAATGGTAATAAATGGTAACTCAGCTGCTATGTTCTAAAAATATTTGTCAGATAAAACTGTTACCTACCCAACATTACAGGCTACCTAGATTAGAGGTAGCCTACCTAGATTAGAGGCTTCTGTGGCACAGATGGGAGCATGCAACTGTCTGTTTTAACATATGATTAAGTATGTGCCAGTATGCAGAAAGCTGTAGTCTTAAAATGCATAACATGCAGCATCAACAAAATTGTATTTACAGTCTAAACAGAGAGCTAAAAACTGTCATTGTAATAGCAGTAGTATTCTAGTTGTCCAATGTTCTAGTGGTCTAATGTGCCCCAAGGATTGTTAGGACATGTGCTATGGGCCTGTTAAAAGAATTAGAGAATATGGGAAGATGTTTTCATCAAAATAGGATTCACGATAAATATTAAGTTTCCGTGTAATCCTAAACTACATTTCTGGTGTAACCTTGATGATGACTCTCTAGTGCTTTGGAGCTCACAAGAAGTTCTCATTGAGCATAATATTTTTCAAAGTACCTTTGTTCTTTCAGAGTATAAACTGGCTGGGATGCTTTTGGTCATTCTATTTTTCCCCCTAAAATACAGATTTGTTGGCACCAAGTACTTTTGGCAAATCTTTTGGAAAAACATTTTTGGAGGATTTAAAAAATTTGTGGTCTATTGCACTTTCTGACTTTAGCAGTTTGTTTTCAATTTTTCATTTCAACTTGAGCATTTTATTTCAGCTTTTCCATTTTGTTTCCTTAATGCTCTATTTAGTTTCCCACTTGCAGGAATTTATGGTGGGACTTGTGGGGCAAGGCCACTTCTGCCCCAATTTTCTTTCATAGGTTTGAAAATCACTCCGTGGTGTTTCTCATGGTGCAACAAAGCTCTGGAGCCATATGATTAAAAGCAGCTTCTCTTTGCCACTGAGTTTGCCTGCTAGAAGGTATGTTGAGGGCAGAGCAAAGCTGTCAGCTTCTTTGGAAAAAGCAGTTCAAGGAATGAATTTACAGCTTTTCCAGTTTCAGCAGACAGGCTTGTGGGGTCCTTTTTCTCAAATGTCCCTTACTTTTTTGTGTGTGCCGACTGGTGACTCTGCTCTTTCCAAAGGTAAGAATGGATTGCAGAGTTCACCGTGTGCCCAGGCAGTCTACCACCCCTGAAGCCATTTTGTAACATGAAATGACATCTTGTAAAGCCATAGTTATCCCAGCAAAGAAAATGAGATGTTGCTGCCCCTTCGAGAAGCAGCATTGCCTTATTGCTCCCAGAGTCTGAATCTGAAGATTCAGCTGACTGTGATGGCCATGCTGTGCCAAGGCTGAAACGAGTGGTTGTGTTGTTTAAATGCATTAGGCAAAGCTGAGTCCCATTTGCCAGTCCTGGCACTGTGGACAGACTACTTAGGGGCAGTCCTTCAGTGTCCTGTAGGTGCACATGACTTTTGACAACTCACATGCAGTGGCCTTCTTTCATCTGAAAGGACGTCTGCACTACGATCTTCCTGTGTGTGTCAAGAGACCCAGCAGCAGAGACCTGTGGGCTTGGCTAGTGAAGAGCAGAAAGAGAAGGATCTGTTGCTGGGAAAGGGGGAATAGCATCTCTTTGCCTCATGCTTCTACTTCTTATCTTGGCTAAGTATTATGTAAACAGTTACTTCTTTTGCTCTTTAATAGCTTTGTTTAATATTAAGGGTTTTGTTTACTGCTAACAGAAGATGTGTGGTTGGTACGACATCAGATAAGCAAACACCTTTGGGAAGGACACATGCCTCCTTCCCTTTTGTTTGATTCTAAGCAACATGGAGAAGAATGAGGTTTTGCACTACATTTTGCTGACTCAGTGTGTTCACGTTCACAGAATTAACGTCACTGCTGTTTCTGCTTGTGACACATTTGCTGAGGTTTGGGAGAAGGTAAGCAGGGGAATGGTGAGAACAGGAGATGCAAATATTTATCCTCCTTTTAATTATGGTTTTTCATTTAAAAAGTGCTAAGCAGCAATTGGTTTAGCATTTCCTTTACTTTACTTATCAGTACATGAGTCTCAAGAGTCACAGAACAATCCTATGAGAAGATTTCCTTTCATTTGAATCTGAGATGAGCTATACTGTATGGCATACTCCACAGAGCAATAGAAGTTAGAGGTAATGGTTTTCATTTGCTGTTTAGGTAATCAATTTAGAAATACAAAAAAAAGGACCATGTCTGAATCATTTTGACTCCAGAATGATAAATTTCAGAATGACTTTAGAAGCATAGTAAGTGTGGTAAACAAGGGATCCCCTAGATGGCGGATCTAAAAAGCAGCGGTAAAGAAAGGAGATGAAAACCAAACCAAACCAAAGCTGCTGGTAGTGTGAGGGGTGCCAGCAAGTTAGCCTGTGGCAGATGCATTTGGGATTTTCACCAAGGAGTGAGAGTAGTGGTATCTTCCACTAAGTATCAGAGAAATTTCTGAACCGGATCTTTCCTATGCTAACAGACGTCATTTAAGCCATGATCAAGCCTTTGTGATTCCTGTTGTGCTCTTAGCTGGTGTAGTCCCTTGTGCCCTTGGCTATGGGGAGGCAACTGAAAGAATGAACTTAATGAACAACACTGTAACAATGGAAAAACACACCACTTCTTTAAAAAAAAAAATTTAATTTTTCTTATAAAAGAAAACAAGAAACAATTTCTTCAATAGCATAAAATCCCAAACAAATCCTTGTATTCTCCTTCTTTGCTTGTAGAATTGTGGAGGACTTTGACTCTTAAAAGAAAACATGTTTCAAAGCTGGTCTGCAGCCTCAGTGCAACCACCTTGGGAGTGCCTCCTTTGGGCTCTGGAGGCAGGTAGGACCAGCAGCTGCTGTTGCCCCTTCTTGGGCTCGGGCACCCACACGGCTGCCCTCCCTCTCTTCAGCAGTGAACTCTATTAGGTAAGGTGAGATGGGTCAGAGAAGTGAGGCATTAAGAAGCCAGCTTGATATTGATAACAGTGCAGTGGGTGTCCTGGCACTGAAAAAGTACAGTTTTCAGGGTCACATCACCAGAAATGATGCTCACAATTTGGAGAAGATGGCACTAGTTCATGTTTTTTCTATGCCATTGGGAACTATTGCTGTAGGGGAAGCTGGCAGCTATATTTTGTTTCCTATCCATTCTGATGGATCACATCTACTCAAACTCAGCTGCATTTGTGTAAATATGTATATATACATTTGCATACATTTGAATTTGTTTATCCCATATGCTATTCTTAGATGTCTGGATGAAATAAAGAAAAACAACTAATACAGAGTTAGCAAGGAGTTTTAAGATTGTTTTCTTTGTATATATTTAAACCCTGAAGAAATAATTGCTTACTTGAAAGTATCCAGTACTAAGGTGTACAGGGAATATTGTAACCTACAGTTGTGTCTCTGCTGATATAACAATATAGATGAGGTAAAACATGTGATGAGGAGCATTAAAAGAAATTATAGCACAAATAGCATTATAAAATATTCTTTAGAAATCTGGAGCTCTTAACTGAGGAAAAAATGAGAAAGGCTCTGGATTTCATACTCTAAACTTCTTAACTTCCTTACTGATGTTTTTCATTTCTGATCTTTTTTGGAAAGTTTGATGTATTTGGGGGTTTTATGAGTGTGATCCCTCTTCTCCCCTACTGTTGTCATATGTTCAAAGTGAAATTTTTTTATGCCCACAACTCATTAGTAGCACAATCTGGAAACTTATGCCTCTGTTTCATAGTTCTCAGTGAGAAAGAAGAGGCAATGGTATTTTGAAAAAAAATGAGTCAAGTATTTTCAGTTTGGATGCTTGGAAAATCATTTGCATTGTGGCAGTACTGAAGGATTTTATACTGGCTGAGCTTACACTGAAATTTCCTATATATATCCAAAATACTGCAAAAGAATATAGATGCATATGAGAGTCAGCCCCAGAAAGCTTCTAATTTGGTATTTTTGCATATGGATTTTGGAGCTTTCCACTTTTTTTCCCCCCAACAAGGTTAATTAAAGAGTATTTCAGCTACATTATCTTGAACTGAAGATGCTTTATTTCTATGCACCTCAGTTAAAAATGCCCTTTATCTTAACACTTTTCTTCTCACTTCCTTAAATGCTATTATGAGAAATTTTTATATCTCCCTACAGACCTGTTAAGTCACTGTATGAGTTTGAGAAATCAAATCCTTCAAGGCAGAGACTTGCCCAAATTCTGGAACCCCACTTTTCTCTCAGGGGGGCCCTACTTCTACAGCAGGATCTGCTGTCAGTAAAAGGAAAGACAATTGGATCTGGTTTGGGCTCAGCTCACTAAAGGAAGGATCTAGATCGGGAAATGAAATTTTGATTTTTATTCTTTTTCTGAGCTCAAAGTTTAGGGTTATTTGGATTCAAAGGGTTTGGTTTGGCTGCTCCCAGGCTTTATAAACAACATTAACATTTCTGTTTTGTTGCTTCCCCAGAGGCCACCGATACCCTCAAAAGGAGTATTAGCATATGCAGCAGTTGTTATTTTGGCAGTAGTTAATGGTCAGCAGGCAAGGTTTACCTGTGCTTAAAATGTGAAGTTTATGTTGGGGATTTTGGAAGGGTCTGAAAGAGTTAGCCAATATATGAAATTTGATGAGGCTTTGTGCCAATGCTCCTTATGTTTCCTTGAAAGTCCCAGTTTAGCTTACATCATTCTGGCCTCCTGGGCCAGCATGGTGATGAATCACTGTGAGAAACCAGACAGAGTTGCTGATAGGGCTTCCACAGAAACCCATGTTGAGGAAATACATGGAATCAAGACATTGCACAGTTTCCTTGGCCAGCCCCACTCTGTGGCTATGTTGCCCACTTTTCAGGAAGCAAAAAAAATCTGGGGCACATTTCTACTTGATAGTGAGCATATGCTGGCATGGTTGGAAATGTTTTTATATCTATGATGTTAAATAAAGATGCTCATTTGAGCATTTTGTTTTGGCTGAGTCTGCCCTTTCAGGATGCCTGTGTAACCTCTTTGTGAATTACTGAAATAAAGGAATTGCCTAACACGAAAGAGACGTTCCACAAATACAAAACCCTTGTAATGTTTTCTACATCAGCCACTTCCTTTTTTGCTTGTGCAACGTGTGTGGATTGTCAGCATGATGTGGTATGTGGTGACCAATGCATGCAGGAGGCTATTAATCTTCTTGTTACAGTACTGTGTTAATGTAAGATTTGGGAGAGCAGTGGAATTCTGTTCAAACACTCTCAGCTTGTAGTACTTACCTGCCTGTATGGATCTTTTATATACACTCACAAGCCTGAATCTACTTCCTATATGTGTCAGCATGTTCACCCTTTCCTTACGCTCCTTGGGTAAACAGTCAGCTCATGGATCTTGTTAATCTTTATTGATATATACCCATTATGGGGAAGGGGTTTCATATTGTCCTGTGTGTGCTCAAGGTAAAGAGTATGATGGAAACAATTAGGTCTGACCTATCAGCTATGGGATTTAAACGCCTGAGGGTATGTGTTGTACTTTTAGATATGTAGGTTTTGAGTTTGTTAATTTATAGATCAAGATTTCATTCTCCAGCAACTTGCCAGAAAGTGAAGCTTGCAGAATAAAGATTTGTTATACTGCAGTTTAAGTAAGCACTTGGCCAAAAAGGAGAGAACTCGGAAAGGCAAAAACATTGGAAGAAAAGTAATTTATTAAACTTTTTATTTACATTGTCTTTGCATTTATAAGCTATTACATTGTATAGAGTTTTTTTCCTACAAGCTAATACTCCCTCTGGTACATGTAGGTACATTTTTTTTCTACAGTGTTTAAAGTCTGAGGCTTTTAGCAGTTTAATCCAAACCAAAGCATCTTTATCAGGGGACTTGCCTTTAATTCTCTCTTAGATGTTTTTTTCCCTGTATGCCAAATTAGATATCATTCTGAAGGCATGCATTCTTAATTAACATTTTTTTAATCAATGACTGGATTCTCAGGAGGATTTTTTTTCTATGCATCATTATTTTTCTCTTTCCACGGCAACTTCACAAGCAGATTAAATAAACAGAAAGAAACACTTTGTGGATTTTTCTTGTGACAGCCTGCAAACCTGTGAATTTTTTTATTTATTTTTAACTTGAAGCTGCTAATTGTAGAACTGTATAATTAATGCATTATCCACGACAACAAGGTTACATGGTTTGTGTTTAGCAAACATGCTTTTTCTGGAGGGTGGAAAAATACATAGTGAAAACTTATGGAAACACTAAGCTGGTTTTCACCACTCTGCATGACAGCCAGTCTCTCAACCATCATTAGAGCTGTGTGCCTAATCCAACTCTGAAAAGGTACCCTGAAAATTGGCTGGAGCCCTGGTATCATCGTCTGAGTCCACAGCTTGAACCTTGCGGTTTAGCCTTCCAAGATACGCCGTTACAGCCAGATATTCTCAGAACTGGAATGTTTGCTCTGCTAATTGGCACATTCCTACTTAGATTTGGTATGACATGCTGATTTGTAACATGACTCAAGAATTTACTTCTTAATGGGTAATTGCCTCAACTTTCCCAAATCTTTCTGTTCACCAGCCTCCTCTCTTTATTGTGTCTGTCTACTGCTCTTTCATCATTTGTAATCTTTTTTTTATTAGCTAGACATCTTTCTTATTATTTCACATGTTTTCCACTGGTTTGAGAATTTCTTTGCTCCCTGACCTTTTCATAAATCAAATATGTGTTGGCATGTGCTGGAAATGATGGAATTATTTCCTTATAGCTTGCAGCAAATGATGTTGTATCAATGCTGACTTTGTTATTGCAGTCGTAGAAACATTTTTAACAAATTGGATGATGCTTTCTGTATTCAGAAATCAAATGCAGTATGTCTAGGGACTTATCTGTGAACTGAACGCTTGGTAGCCCCAGAAATAGTGTGGCCTCTTCTATTATGAAAATTAGAAGCTGGCTTATGACTTACACAAGTCTTAATGCATCTCTCAGTTCAAAAAAAGGGTTGTAAATACCATAGATTTGATGAATTGGTCTTTGTGGCAACTTCTTTTCATGCCATTTTTGCCCCCTCACTCCTGATCATCTCATTCTCTTGATTTTAAGATTTTAGTGAAAGGAAAAATCATACTGCAATTCTTGGATGAGTTTTGCAGTTATTGTAATTATCATTATACAGTTATCGATGGCTGAGAGTTTCTTGGTGAAACTGTTATGTCACTGTTCCACAGTGAAATACCTGCAGGAAAACACTTCTGCTCTCAGACAAAGTTTTCACTGGGTTTACTTTTCCCATGCTTTTGTGAAAGTGCTGAAAACTCCACAGGTGGCTTTGAGAGTGGTCAGTTTTTTGTCTTGTCCTAACAATTTTCTAATGCTTAATTTGATCAGCTTTTACCAGAATGACTTATCTGGTGCACCAACCCTACACGTATTTGTTCATGAACAGTTAGACTGTGGGTAGGGAGTCACTGAGTAGCACTGTGGGAGAAGGGAAAGCTTGCTCTACTCCCTTCCTATAATTGTATGTCTACAATTCATTGCCTTTGAGAACTGTCTTATCACAGCATCGACTCATTAGTGGTTTAATACAGGATAAGCTTATTAGAGATAATCTGTTTACTGAATGTCCTTACCATACAGCAATCTAGTTAACAGCATCTTTTGAAGTTTTGTCTTCTGGATATATCTTTTAAACTGATCCTTGATTTTTTTATCTATATCTGTATCTTTAGATCCTTTTCTTCAGACTTGTATCTTCTTTGGCATAAAATTGCAGTGTCTGGTGAATACACTGATAAACTAAATACTCTTGTGGGGAAATAAGGCAAACCAACACATATATTAGTGTATAATGTCAGGACAAATAATTCAGTGTATTTATAGTTGTTTAGACTTAAAAATAATTTTCAGTATTATTAGGGTAAGACTTTTCTGAAGAGCTACCCTTCCACCAAACGTTGCCATAATCTCAGCAGTGCTCATCACACAGCAGTTTGGATGTCTGGATGTTTCCTGTCTACATGCTGGCCTTGAAAATCTGGACCACTGCTTAAGATGTACAGAAGAGGAAATGGAACCTGACAATTCATCCTCAAATGGCTAGGTATTATTGGAAAATACTTACAAGACATTGTATTAAAAAAGATGAGATGAGGAAAGAGCATTACAAAAGAAAAGCTGAAGAAGAAAAGATGAAAGCCGTGAGAAATGTAATATAGTGAGCCATTTTATCTTTGGATCTTTCTGATGATTGGGAACTGCTCAATGCAGTTCTGCCTTGATAGTTCAAAATACTCTACGTGTCTATCCTGACAAAATAGCAGCTCCACTGGTTACTGAAGAAGGCAATATTGATATGAATAGCACATGGAGCCTTTGTATTTCGTCTTTTCTCATGGCAGTTTAGATGCATTTAAAACAGAACTACAAATTGCCAAGCAGCCTTTTCCCTTCATAGGAAAGAGAATCTCAGACTTACCAATAAAAACAGTGTTTGAGTGTCTTTAGAAATTCTGTTTTCTACAAAAACCCCAAGTTTGAGGCATATAGATAACTGATGGCAGTTTTCCTGTGATAAAGTTTTAAAGTGAATGTGACTCACTGTTTTAAAAACTGTATTGTATACTCTGTACTTCTTGCTTAACTGATCCTTTCACTGTTGAGGAAGCCTGGATGCCAAGAATCTCACCAACCTGCCTGAAACCTCCTGAGGCACAGATTTGTATGCTACACTTCCACTAATTTTGCTTCAGTGATTACTGTATCTGGTCAGGTCTTAGCAAGTGATAAGCAATGAAACTGCTGTACTTGGAGGGTATTGTATCTCAGGTGCAAGGCATACTTGATAATGCAAACTTGAGTAATGTCTTGTAGGCAAAATCTAGCACCTTGTCAAATAGAATTTTTATTTTGAATCTTCCCTAATGTCCTTTCCTTTTTCTTGGCATGATTAGCTGCATTCACAAAAGCAGGTACAAGAGAGATTAGGCCGGAGTTGATACATGTGTACCAATGTGGTATTAATTTAGATAGTGTTCAAAAAATGAACAGTAAGATCTTTCAATAGAAGCAACTTATTTGGTAACATTGTAGGCAAATTCCATAAAGTTCATTCTTTGTAATGGAAAATATACTTGTTACAAGGGGTGCCGAAACTTTTGTGTACATCAAGAGGAAAAAAAGAAAATAAACATTTCCTTGTCAATGTTTTTAGAAATGTAGTACCCATTCTTGGTGGTGTGGACTGAACATTTCTACCCCAATCAGAATATGGTTGCTACATGCTGCAGGAAAGTGGAGAAGCGTTTCTTTGCAAGCACTTTAAAGCTACTATTGAATTTCTGTAAGTCTACAGAAATCCAGTACCTCCAGCCTGTAAAACAAGCTTCTCTATTTGGCCTCATTCATGTTTAGTCTGTTTTTTCTTGGCAAAAGCACTTCAGTGACGGTCTCCACCAGATTGACACTAAAGTGTTTTCTTTACTTGCCATCTGTCTGGACTGATTGGAAAAAGTAAAGTGGGGCTTGTTTAGAAAAATATATAAGCAGTTCATTTGGCACAAAGTTTGTTATAGATGTATGAAAAGCAGCTGGGTCCAGCTCAGGAGGTTAAAAAAAAAGGTTTTATTACAGAGAGATGACTTTTCATGTAAAAGTTCATGCGCTAAATGTGTTCTTTCATTTCACTTGCAAGAAGTGACTAAATAAATTAGCTACGACATTTAATTAGTTTTATTTGTGTTTTCCTAGGCCATTTGTAATATTATAAGTGTGAATAGCAATCTGATTTTTCAAATGTTGCCAGTCAGTTGTAAGCACGACATTTAAAAGTAGCAGAATAGGGCTCAAAGCTTCTTGAATGCTTTCTTCTACCTTAATTCAGCAAAGCACTTAAACACATCAAAGTTCAATGCTTTACTGGATTGATTCTTGTTTTATACATGTTTGTCTGACAGGCCTGCAGTTTTGTGGCTTTTTTTTTTTTAAACATTGTGAAAGTTTTGCTAAAGACAGCTTAGAATAGTAATGAAATCCTGTTCACATTAATGCTCTCTCCCAATACGTTTGTATGCATATGTATGAATATGTGTATATAGAGAGAGCATAAGCATGCTCACATGATGCTTTTTTCTCCAGCTGTGTGAATTGCTTAGCTTCACCCTTGTTAGTATTCAAAATACATTATAGTTAGAGGTCAGAGTCTGTCTTTAAACTAGCTATGTTTGGCCCAGTCTTTTTTCCCCTCCTACTTTGAACTATCCACAGTTGCCTTTTGCTGTGTTTTTACTATGAGACTTACTCTTTGCCTTTATTGGCTGAACCTCTGCCATGGTGAGTGTGCAGCTGAGCAAAAGCCATTTTTCTATGGTTTTTGAAAAAGAGAGGGTGGCTGAATTCTAATAGCAGAAAAAATTAGGAAAAAAAAATCATTTCTACCTTCTGAGGAACATTAATCCCTGGGGGGAATTGTCTGCTGTGTGTATTGTAATGCTTCTGCTTGATCACAATCTCTCATTATTTTCTATTGTAAAAATAAATCAACTTTAAGAGGCAAAATATTTTTCAGGCTCTCAGGTAGGAGGCGTCATACCTCAGTCTTCTATATTTCCAGTTATGGGGTCTCTGTCTTTGTTATTTATAGTTTAGTGTACATAATCATCACAGCAGGATTATCAAAAGGAGAATTTATTTCCCTTAGGTTAAAATTCTAATGTTGCATCAGAGCTAAAGGCTAGTCCAGTAGAAACTGAAGAAACTGAGTTATGCCCCGCTGAACCACAATTTTACTTTGTCTGTGTTTCATAATCATACAGAAACATAACTGTAACCATCTGAATTTTTTTTTAAATTTCAGACCTTCTGAAATTTCATGTTTACATGTACACTAGTTAACTTCTTTAACTGAACTGGGAATATTTTGCACTGTTCTAATGTTTTTCTCTTCTGAGATTCCATTTTTGGAAGCATTACTCGTGTTGAATGCTAATTCCTTACTTAAATATGTACTGCTCAGTTCTCATGGATTAGGTGTCATCTATTACTGGATGGGAATTTTCCTTGGTTGTGCATGTTTAACATTGTTTCTGTAACCTCTTGTAACACATGAAGACTGAAGACTGAACATGGACTGGGTAGATATCTTTGGTCTTCTGAGTTTGAAAGTATAGACTGCTAGGTGAAGATCAGCAGTCCCCTTCTGATAAGCAGACTGTGGCAGCAAATGATGCGCCTGGAAGTTATTTATGAATTGGTGAATGTTTTCATTCATGAATTCAGATACTCAACTGTGTTAAACACTATCAGCCAGCTAGCTAGAGACATGCATATATGAATTACTGGCATATATTGTACCTGCATCTCCTCTGTGGCTGGATTTGCATGTGGGATTTTTGCAAGTGCAGATTCTGTTGTCCAAAACCAGATGCAGCTGTTTTGAAACTTGCCAATATATTGATTTTTTTTCTCTTGAGACTTAGATTAACGTATAATTATTTTTGCCATTGTGTTTGTTTTGCAGCATCTGTTCTACATGACACGTTTACTTTATTTCATCTTGTCTCTGTGGCATGTTCCCAGTCAGTATTTTTCAAATGTTGTCTGCTGGGTTGGGTGATTCATGTTTTTGCTGGACCTTATTAGCTCAATTTACTGCTTTCACTACTGTTTGTTTTCAGTTCTAATATAGAGGTTTATTCTTCCCTTCTTCATTAAAATTGTTACTTTTGGTATATAATGTTTTTATAGATGAGTCAGTTAACTTTTGTAGATGGAGAGGCTAATTTTAATTGAAATTTTATGTGTCCATATGACTTGATTTGTCTTTGTTATACTTGTTTTCTGCTGTTGTAGTTCTACTAATGGCAGTAGAAATATATTTATATAAAATTTATATAACAACGTTCTTTTGTATTGATGACATGTATTGAGGTAATACAGCATCTTTTATACATATAGGAAGGTGTATTTAGAACACTGATGGTCTGTTCTGTGGGCCAAGACACCCCATGATATGAACTGGTCCAGCAAAGTTACTGTTATTTACCAATTCGAAAGATCTTGCCACTGTACTTTCATATTTGTTAATCTAACTAGTTTCATAGAAGAATGTGGAGAAATATGCACCTCATTCACTTAACGTTACCGATCACTGAACAGTAATAACATTGCTGCCTCTTTAGACAAGCTATTGACTGATACCAGTATTTTTTTTTGTGCATTGATAAACTAGATTTGACAATGCATGGGAGACTGGATTCTTTACAATAGAAAGAATACCATGAAAACACAAACCAGACCAAACTATACAAATACAAAGGACATGATCGATTAGAGGGGTAATCATTTGTGCTTTCATTTCAGAGCAGAGATGAATGAGTTTCTTCCTACATATTCTTTGAAGAAAGAACTTAGTCTCCTATTGAAAATCTACCAAAAGCTGAGGGGTATTCTTCATGATTTTCCTCCTCTTTGTGTAAATAATTGAGTATAAACATAAAGCTATGGGATAATAATGTTTTTGATAGACATAGTGTGGGAAGAGGTGTTAACAATTGTTCATCATAGTGGGCTGCTATTGAGTTTCAGGCTAGTCAACAACAACGTTGAATTACTCTTGAAAGTCCTTTTGGTAGAGATGGCAATTTTTGCTAAGTTTTCGCATGATAGTTTATGAAATGAACAGAGAAAGACTAGTATGAGAGCAAGGCATGTTGTCCAGTTCATCCTTATAATTGTGTACTTCTGCAAAATTAAGCCTAGTCTTAGAGGATGCAGATCCTATCTTTTTGATAGGAAAATAATACAGGAAAAGGAGTCATTGTCGTGTGGTTAAGGAGACTGTATTGAGGACTTGGCTCTGACTTAGCTCTCATCGTATGGCATTAGATGATTCACTTTCAGTAATGATAGGAAATAACCCGTAGATGAACTCAGATTACATGTACTGTACTGTTTTAACTCACAAAGAGGTACAAGGGCCATCAGTAAGGAGATGAGGTATTGCTTTGCCAGGTTTTCCTTATACCGCTCTAATCAAACAATCATAGGCTTAGAAAAGATCGGCTGAAGCGGAACCAAAACAATTTGGGAGGCTGATGCAGAGGAGGAAGAATTATCTTTTCTGAAATACTTTCTCAAGCACAGGGCCATCTCCTTTGCATGGTAAACCCATTCACAATTAGTCAGTTCTGGCACAGAGTACTCAGTTCCTGACAAACATTTTGGTATCTATGTTCAGCTGTGAATGGCCAGGAGCAGGAACTCAAGAAAAAGACTGGAGGTAGTGGATGGTATGTCCCTGTGCCTCTACCTCGTAAGGTTCATCTCTGTAAAAACTAGTTTCTATTCTAGCTTTTTAGCCCTGGAAAATAGAAAGTGGAGAAATCTCCCTTTGGCTTGCAGAAAGTTGTTCTGGTTTTCTTCCCATGCAAGAGGAAAATCCAGCTGCAATTTCTTGCAATTCATCCAAATCCCACTGTATAATTTGGGTCATGACAAAAAAACTGCAGCTGTGTTTGGGTACTGATGCCGAGGTGGTTAGTAGACATGCTGTCTGTAGCAAGGATGGGTGCTGCAAACTCAGTACAAAATTTAGCTTGGGGTTCAGGTTCTGGCGAGTGTTGTGGTTGCTGGAGCTGTTTAGTGACTAGGGAAACTAAATGGGGCTTCTCTTCTCCTCTCCTCTAAACTAGTCTGTCAGTATCATACCAACATAGCATAGTGGTACTGAGGTTTGCACCAAGAATGGTTCCAAACAAGGTACTCTACCACTTACGTCAGTGCTCATGTGCTGTATGGAGAGCAAGGAAGCAGTTCATCGTATCATTTGACAGAATTCCATTCTCCTGTTCACTTCCCTGTCAAACCTGGAATGCCAGCACCACCCTACAGACCTTTGACAGACCTTTGTCACAAATTCTTCCTGGAGTTTGGGAAGTGTTTTGCTTCGTCCTCATCAAGTGAGCAGGAGGAAATTTTTAATTCCTTCAGTATTTGAATTGTACACATGGTACATAAGCTGATGCTTTTAGGGCTCAAGGCATTTTGCAGGAAACTTTTTTCTATGATACTCTTCTCCCCTCAATTTTTTGCTTGCCCCAGGGTTGAAATTTGAGACTCAAAAGAAAGACTAAGAGGGAAAATAAGAAGCCAAATTCCCATAAATCCATTTGATAGCTGGAAAACAAAGGCACAGGAGACCACACAGTAGTTTGATGGCAGAGCCAGGAGTACCTTCAGATAATCCAACTCATATGCTTTAGTCATGAGAACACACTATCTTCCTCCTCAATTCCTAACCAGTTCAAGCTCCTTCTCTGTCCCAGAGTGAGATTTCTACTTACAGAGCTTCTGAGAATCACCACTCTGGGGATTGCTGTTAACTCCGAAGTGTGTTATTTGCACATTGAAGTACTTAACAGAGGAGCTTTTCTTTTTCCAGTTGCATTCGCAGGAGGCTTGATGGTAATAGAGCTGTCTTCTGGTCTCTGCCAAGTTTATTTTCCAAAAGAAATATCTGAATGAGGAAACAATGACTAAAGAGGATATGTGAACTGTCTAGCATACTGCAAGGGTCTAAACGTTAAAAAGAGAGAGGATTTTTAGGATGGCTGAAGGGTGTAGTATGAGGAATAAAGGCATGAAATCGAGCAAAAGAAAATTTAGGCTGACTATCAGGAATAGTTACTTCATATGGTATAGAATTACCTCCCGACGGAGCTGGCGGAAGTCTCATGGCTTGAATGGCTTCAAAGGGCAGAAAAGTTTTGGGAACAACTCTCCATTGGCCTGGGACGCACTGTAGAACCAAGGAGGTATTTTCCATCTCCCCGCTTCTTGTGACTGATTCTTTGTCCAATGTCAAAATCACGTGTTGGTTGTCAGGCTTAAACAACGCCTACAGAATCAGGCATAATTGCAAGGCTGTTTGAGAAAAGAGGAAAAACGTTTTAAAATTGGGAGTCATTGGAAACTTTGAGGGGATAGTTGCCAGATTTGGAAGCTGAAGCTGAGATTCAGCCCAGCATTTCACACCTGTTTTCTGGAAGTCTCCATAGCAGGTTGCTAAGGGCAAGGCCTGAGGGCTTTAATTGCCCTGATCAGCCTCACCTGGGGCCTCCTCACACCTCCCCCTGGGTCCAGGAGCCTATTTAAGCCCAGCCCAGGGCCCAAGCTCCTTTTCTAGGCCATGCCATGGCAGTGCTGGTCTTCAGCTCTACTGCAGCCCTGCCTAGCCCATCCCTACGCCGGTGCCTGATGCTGGGGCTGCTGCTGGCCCGGCCCTGAGGCGCCCTGGCTGCTGCTGGCCCGGCCCTGAGGTGCCCTGGCTGCTGCTGGCCCTTGCTGTCTGCACGCAGGTGAGTCTGAGGCCGTGGCTGCTGGTCTTGCCTCCAGGAAATAACTTTCTTGTGAGGAGAATGTTAATGGTGATTCAGCTTTAGCACTGATTTCATATCATACTTTAAATTTAGAACGGTTTTTTTGTTTGCTTTCTTGTAATTTATCTTGTCAAATCAATTCATGTCTACACAGCGAAAGTGAACTTTAGGCCCAATTGTTTAAATACTCAGAAAGAAAATCAGATACCTCACTGAGGAGAAAAAGAAACTTGTGTTGTTTGCCAAGTTTCAGGCTTGGATGGAGAGTTAAAATGTCAGCCAACTGGGCCAAATTGCAACCTGCGATAAACTCTGTCCTTTCAAAGAGCCTTAAGACTTGCTGTGTTTTGTCCAGTTTGGTGTGAAGTCAACTCACAGCAGCTTGGAGTTAAGCTCTCATATCTTCTCCTTTCCCTCTGTCTGATGCTTATTGCACATTGAGACTTTGAAGTTGTTGTTTCAATTGAACAATATGCAGAGTGAAAAATAATACTCTAAAGAGAAGACATGAATGTGCTTGTTTCTTAAAGAGCCTTATCCCAGTCATTAGTACTTTTTACAGTTAGCTCTGGGACCAGTGGCAGTGTTTAAAACCCACACAGGTTGTAATGTTTGAAGTAATCATGGTATAGTGCCGTGAGCTCCACCTGTGTTCTAATTCAGGAATTTGAAAGCAGCTGTGAGTGATGGGCAGGTGTGCTGCAACCTGGGGGCATGGAGGAGTGTGTCTGTGAAAGCTGCTGTGGAAAAGAGATGCTTTCAAAACCATGCAGGAACTTTTCCATTGCTTTACCAAGGTAGTAGTGTTTCCTCTGTCACGTTACATTAAACATAAGATTAGAGCACGGTACTGAAGGGCTGGGCTTTCCCCCTTTGCAGGGGGCTAGGGGAACATGCATCCCAGTTAATCCCTAAACCTGAGTTTGAAAGATTCAGAGACTATAGATAGATAGTTCAATGTTCCCCATGGAGTTAGTCCAGACTGGGCTGTGGGCAAGAGTTGGAAAGTGCAATGTGGCTTTGGCCCCAAGGAGTAGGGACGCTGCTTGGGCAGCCAAGTGTTCCTAGCAATTGCACAGGCCTTGCTGTGAATGTGCATTTGTCACATAGCACTGTGGTTTGGTCTCCAGCTTTTTTCCTCTGTCTTACCTGCCATTTTCCTGGTGATTGTTAGAGGCAGCTTTTCAAATATTGCCTGTGAGAAAGGATCCCCACATCTCAAAAAAACTATATATATTAAAAAAAACCCCAAACCTCCAACTCCCTGGCCTTGCCCAAAGACCACAGTCTGCATCAAACACACAATGCAAACCTCCTTTCCAGTTGTTGCAAGTTAGGTGCTTGTGCTCTAATACTGAAAAGCTTCCTGAAGACTTTCAGTGGTTTATTTAGAGTTGGAAAGAACCAGTGTGCTTCAGAAGCAGACACAATATTCTAAACTTAGCTAAGCATAATAGCTATTGAGTGTGCTGCTACAGTGACCCATGAAAAAAGGCAAAATGAATGCAAAGTCCTTGTCAAATTTCAGTGAATCTACCTTTGGATACATTATATAGAATCAAGGTCAAATACTGGGAGTAGGCTGCTCTGCTTTGTTTATACAGCTCTAGTTTAGAACATGTTAGGCCACATATCAACTGTATGGTCCTGTTCAAAAGAGGTGTAATAGTTTCTGTTCAGTTCCCAATGGACATTACTTCATTTAACAAAACTGTAAGTAAGTAGAGCACATTTTGGCTGTTTCTGTATGAGACAGGTGGAGGGGGTGAGTTTTTTTACCACAGCTTTTACTGTTAAGCAGGCTGAGTTCTTACCACAGATGGGAAGAACTGTCAGCTCCATTTAAAGGTGGTGTTACAGGTTTAGTGGGACAACTATGCTGCAAATGCCCACAGCTTGGCTAATATCTGAGTCTATAGAAACATATGCTCTATAGTTTTTGATTAATTAGAGACACAAATTTTCATTATTATTGTTAGAATAGGCTATAAATATATTTAAATGTCTAAGCTTAATAAGTAAATGTACGTTTTCTAACAGCAGTGGCAAAGGTATTGAACCATATGTCGGAGTCTTTGTTTAGAATTCACAGATGTGACTTGGTTAATTTAATAGCCTTACTCTGCAAGTTGTCAAAGTCAATTGGAAGATTATCAAATTTCAATGCTATCTTCTGTCAATAAAGGTACAAGAACCTGGTCCTTGGCCATTATTTTACAAGAATTATAACAGTAAAAATGAAAGGAATCCTGTTACTCTATGAAAGCAGTTACTGAAAATTTTCAGGTCACAGGGAATCAAGATGGCTTGCTTCGTTATTTGTTTTTGAGAGAGAGAAATATTTGAGAAAAGGCACCTTTGTATTCTATTTAGTTTGTAGCAAATACTGATTATATAATAATTCCAGAGTACACAAATAAAAAAATGCTGATAGAATGTACTCATAATTTGCAGTGGAGAAGTTCACTGGCTGCAGGGAGGTAGGAACGACAGTACTAGTTTAAGGTGTGAGAGGAAGCTTGAGAAATGGAATAAATTAAGAAAAGTATGACCTGGTAACTTTTTTGGGGAGGGGCAATGGGCTAAATGCATCATGCGAATGGGCCACATGCATCTGCAAGACCCAGGAAATTAATGGAGCCTCACCAGGAAAAGGCCCACTTAGTACAAATGCATTTGAAGTCTTTGAAAACACAAGTTTTTTTTCTGCTATCTTAACTATTTCTTCCATTAGTATCAGCATATCTAGAATTCCACATACTATTTGTTCAGTGCTCATTTCATCCTTTAATAAAAGGGTCTGTCTTTCCCAAGATAAGCCTATTTTTCCTTCTTCCTAAAGAGAAAAGCAAGAATGCTTGACAGCTCCTTTCTTTCTCTTTCCTCTGCTCACTATGCAGCAAATAATCAATCTTGACTGAATGACATTTTAGAGAAATTGCAGTTGTAAATGTGTCAGTACTTAAGAAAAGTGTAAAATACCCCTTGCATTTGCATAGGTGGGAAATCAGAATTTACCTAAACATACATGTGGTTGAGGAGAGCATAAAAAATAAAACTGATTTTGTAACAAGAAAATTACAAGGCAGCTCTTTGAAGGAATTGGGTGATTTACTTGAAAAAAAACCTGCATGAATGGTCACCACTGTGAAGACTCAAATGGGTAGCTCCCAAATAAGTCCTTGAGAAGAGTGAGGGTGCCTAATTCTGGGTGGTGCTGAGTGCTCTTGGCATCAGACCCCTTCTTATAAAACGGTCTCCTTATGCTTTCTTTAACTGCTGCTACAAGATCAGACATAATGTACCAAATATAACTCCCCTGTTGCAGGTTGGTCTGCAACTATTTTTCCTCTTCCTTTTTCCTTAGTTTTTTGTATGGTGTATTACCGTTATTTCAACAATAATAACATACATTGATCCTTTAAACACATGCAGTTTAATGCTTTTCCCAGTGGCATCTCAGCAGGCTTTGCAAAGTGATCAATCAATAACCTTCACAAAGCCCTCTCCATCACTCTTAGTTACACAGTTAGGGAACTGAAGGATAAGGGTGTTGAAAGACTTACCCAAGGTCACACAAGGAGTTGGTAGCTGACTTTTTTTTAATCTCAGGCTCCTACTTCTAACTTCAGACCACACAGCCTCCATATAAGCATGTTTATGTTTTGGGCAGGGTATAGGGAACAGTCTTGCCACAGTGACTTTCCGGGTCAGTGACTATTCCTTTCTAAATTGTAAGCCTTCCAAAGCCAAATGTCTGAAAAATACAAACATGAGGGGTACTTCAGGAGTATGAAAGCTGATGTAGTGAGGATGTAGATTTCTCACCAAGGGAAACCACTGATGTGTTCCAACATCATTTGGTTTGCCACCAACCAACAAGCTAGTGATGGTGGCACTGACTTGCAGTCAGTCTGTGCGAGGTATTTGTTAATGTTGCTACAACAGATATTCATTATAAACTACAGTTACCCACAGTTTACTCTGTTTATACAACCATTTAGTGGTTATTTATTAAAAATAAAATTTATGTATGGTTATTGGAGGTATATTTTGGCAGGGAAGTGACCTTGGCAGAAATATGTCTGAATCAACACTCAGCTAGCAGTCACTCTTTATGTTGTCATATAAGACCTTGTTAAATAATATTTTGTTTCTATCTTCAATTGCTGTTATATAAGGTCAGTAATGAAAATCTCCCAAGGGACTGGTAGATGGAATGAGTTTTTCTGTACATTTTCTCCATAAAATAAAGAACTAAGCCAATGAGTGTCAACATTATTGCCTAGTTGAAGTGCTTGCTATAAACTTAGATAGTAAATTGTTTACTTTTAGATTTTTGCAGGTATAAAAGGTCTTTACATTTAAATACAATTTGAATGGCTTTTTGAGAACTAAGGCTAATTCACATTCAGAAAGTGCTTAACTTTCATTTCAGTGGGACTACTCACATGGTTAGAGTTAAGTGGTTGGCTGAATTGTTTAATGCTCAAAAAAGATAACTAAAATTAAAACTGGGGGAAACCTTGGATTCAGACAGGGAAATAGTGCCAAAACTGATTGTATTTGTAATAGTTTAAAAAGACACCTTAATGTCAATGTACAATGTCATTGACTTTTACTAATTTGCATTCACTTGATGTCATTTTAATATAGCTGCAATTTCGCTGTCTTTTTTCCCAATTTTTGTGGGTTTTTTTTTTAAATAAAGCCTTTGCATGAAAACCACTGTACTTGAAAGCTGTGATATAAAACTAAGAAAGAATAGAGATTTCTGCATGGTAGAGTGTATTTAAATATACTGCTATAATTTAATGTGAGGAAAAAGTGGTTTCTGTTTTGGCAATAGAACAGACAATATTTGTAGAAACTGTCCTGGTCCTCCTGAGTGAGAATAAAGTATAACTTGTTTAGAAGGGGCATTTGGGAGTACAAAGCAATACCTCTGGATTAGTAGCAAAATGGTTGTTAGTATTTATCACATAGGGGAGAGGAGGAGGCTTGTTCTGATACAAGGTATTGGTGGCATTCATATAGAGGAAGGCTCATAATTGTGAAGTTAGTCCATCTCCATAGATGTTATCAATATATCAGAGGGGTGCATTTGTGCTTCTAGAGGCAAAGGCATATGTTATATTGACAGAAAGAAATGGCTCATCAGCTTGTGGACTGCTAAAAGTAGGAGTGGTGGAGAGAATTACCTGTTCTTTGTGAATGTTGACTGTGATCACAGGGGAGGGACAGCAGAGGTGTAGCTGTGTAGCTGCACACCCTGTCTGCAAGGACTCTGGGAAGCATCTAGGTAGGCCACTCGCAAACCTAAGTATTTGGATAGTTGATAAGGTGAAGAACACACAAGAAGAGGTCTCTACCACTGCTAGCTACTCTGACAAAGACAAATGAGGATAAATACTGTCCTTGAATATTGTCCTAAACCAGGCAGTATCTCCGGGACACCTGAAGCTGTCTCTTTTCACTGAAGTAAATAACTGGTCTGTCCCTTGAGTCAGGAAAACCCACCATAGAGCCTTGCTTGTCAGGGGAATATAAAACAAACTAGCCCTTGGCTTCCAGAACAAAAGGAGTGCAGTCCCTAGCTGTTGGGGGAAAAACAAATAAATTAAGAAAAACCTCAGGCCCTTCTTTGGGGTAAAACAAACAAAGGAGCCCTCTTTGCTCTGGGCTGGCTGTGGTAGTCACCATTCGAAAAAGTAAGGCTTCACGCACAGTTACCACATGGCAATAGCTATTTTCCCTGTGCTTACAGGATTATCTCAGTCTGCCAGGTGTGAACTGTGGCTACATGATGATTTCTGAATTGTGACCAGCGCTGGCGTGTGTGCCTCAGCCCAGCAGCAGCTGTTGGCCCTCGCTGACTGTTCAGTGTTAGGAGGACAGGGCAAAGGTACATTCAGTTCCTCTCTCCTGGGAAAAAAAAAAAAGAATGAAAGACTGTCTTAATCATGTATGTTTCTTCTGAGAGACTATGGCTGGCTTTTGCAAGACTCTGTGTTTTTTAGACCTGTAGATCTCACCTGCCTGAGTGGGCTAATAACACTAGTGTTCCCATGATTAATGCGTTCTATCCCTTTTCTCTGAGCTGAGATACTCTTTCTGGCCATAGAACTGGACTCATCTGGCAAACAGAGCAGCTTGTGTAGTCCTAATAGAGTGAATGGCTTCAGAAATGGATTTTGCCTCCTAGCTCCTGGCCCATCAGCACTCCCTATACCATCCTGATTTAGGGGCTCTCCCATGAGACTGGTGATGTGGGCAGTGTGTATGGAGGGTTTTGTTGCCTGGTCTCAAACTGTTGTAGCACCTGGCTGTGCATTTGTTCTGAAAGCTGGCACTGCTAAGTGTGGTATTTAACCCTCCCACGGTGGCAGCACATCTACTCCTACCCCATCTTTTCTCTTTGCAATAGAGAAACATCTTTGTCCGTGAGAGCAACTGTGTGGGAGGCATTGTTGAGAGGTTCAGTGTGTGTGAGAAGGACTCCAGATCACTTCTGTTGCTCTCCCCTTCACAGCATTTTCACTAGAATCCATAGCACTTGCAGTCCCTAGTGCTTTGTAAGAACCTCTTGGGAAAACCTATGGGCATTGCAATACAAAGGAATAATCGATACAGGTAAGGGATATAATGCAGTGAGGAGCAAGGCTTTACTTTGATAACTTTGAGAGCTGGAGTTTGAAGCCTTTCAAAAAGCTCTTATGAAATTGCTATTACTTTTGTGTTTGTAGCTGGTTTTGTGATGTGTTTTTTCTCTCTGTACATCATCACCCTATATTGTCATGCAATAAGTTCCTTAAATCTAAGGAGGGAGCTACATGCTGTGTGCTATGAATGGAGTAGTGAAGTGGCCTTTATCCACAGGCCATTAGGAGCCATCAAGTGTTGCTCTTTGTAGCAAAACAAGGAGTTTGAATCCATAGCCACACTTCTCATTTGTTTGACTTCGAGTGAGCCTAAAAGAGCTAATATGGGAGAAGAACATATCAAATGAAATATTAGAAAAAGACACAGCAGAAAAAAGGGGCCATTTCATATGGCTACAGACATTGATTCCACTACACAAGTGTGGCTTTTCTGGTGTCTGGGTGTTTATCTACCAGAGCCTAAACATGCACTGCTCTCACCCTTTCATAGCTTTTCCTTCTCTACTGTAGAGTAAGTCAAAAGCTGAGTAAGATGTATCCTGGAAAAACACATTGCGGGAAGTGGTATTTACCCTTTGATCTTTAGATTCTTCCTCTGCTGGGATATACAGCAACTTGTCTTGGTTTTGCTCCGTGTGAACAGGCTTTCTTTGTCTAGATTTATGGCAATGGCTCATTGCTGGTGGAGGAGGCTTTAGTGCCTTTTATGAAATAAAGAAAGACCATGTTTTCCACTTATCTTAAAACTTTCCATACTGTCTGGATACTCAGGAATTTTTTGAGATACAGATTTCTTTGATTGCAAGGTATTAATTGCATTGATTGGGTGCTATTGTCCTGACTTTGAAGTGTTACTCTAGGGAGAGCCCTACTGAACTCAGAAGAAGCCTTTGCAGAGTAAGCTGGCTAAATAAGTCTGCAGTACTTATCCCAGAATAGGGTATTTATGTAGTCAGTTAAATGCTTTGAGTGCAATGTAGTAGCCAGTGGGGCTGTATATTCACCTTCAGATCCATTCCATCGTGAATTCATTGTGTTGACATACCCAGGGATGCTATTCAGTATCAGCAAAGGGATCAGAATCTGGACTACATATATTATATGATGATAAAGGGGAAAAACTGGAACCAGCGCAGGGAGTTGATACAAGCCTCTAGCACGTGCTTGAAGCCTTTCTGTTTAAGTGTGAGAAAGAGGGGACCACTTTACGTTTCTTGATGTACATTTCATTGAATCCTTCTGGGGTGTTGGTGGGATAGGATCTGCTGTCTCTGCCTTTCCTCTGTGTTTCTTTAACTCTACCTGCCTTGCTTTGTTGGAGGTATGCATTGATTGTTGAGTGATAACCTCAGTCTCCTCCTGGCAGGATCCAAATTCTATCCCAAACTGTCTCCATTTCCCTTGGAAATGTCAGGCCAGTATGTTGAGATTCTTGATTGTTGGCAGGAGGCATTACGGACACTACAACTGTCTCACTATAAGGTGTATCACATAGGTTAGTGTTTGAAACACGTATATGCGAGTGCCTCCCAGGCACTCAAGAAGGAAACAACAGTAAAGTGGGAATTGATAGCAGAAGCATAAAATGCTTTCAGTCCTTTTTCAACCCTTACTAACAACTTCCCTCACAAAATTTCACAGAAAAGTAAAATTGCTAAATGAGAAATCTAAGTATTTTTAGAGTGAATTTTGTGGAAAAGTTCTGTCACTTTCTGTATACAGTTACAAGGCTTTGTATTAATTATATTTAGAGACTCTTCTATACACTTTTAGCATGGTACCCTTTTTGGAATATAAAGGATATAATAATGAAGGGAAGACTGACAAGATGTGGAGGAAAAAAAATGTAGAGGTAGCTTTTCTACCCAAACTGACTTGGTTATAAAAGCTGTAGGCAAGCATACATTTGAGAATTTCCTACTGGTTTACTATTTTATAATGCCTCTGCAAGTCTTTTATTTAAATAATAAATTTTTTGTATTTGGCTTATTTTAAAATACAACAGATAAAGTTTTATTTCTGGTCTGGAATTATATCTGTATGTAAATACAACTTTTGTGCAGTAGGGAACAAGTAACAAATCAGTGAAAATTGATCTCTTTCCATAAATTTTTCTATGTTTTGATTGCTTTATTTGCTAGCCCTGATGATCTTTAATCTCCAAGATCTACAGTCATGCAACTGTTTCCTTTTTTAATAACACTTATACTTGAATTTTTCTGAGGATAAAAAAGCCTTTTTATACAGCTGTATGCTTTCATGAAGAATTAATGACTTGATAAACATTAGACTGTTATTTTTTATGCAAATGCAGTCAGCTTCCTGAAAAGAAGGCCAGGTTGCATAGTGCGTGCATGATTTAGTGCAAGAAAAAGAAAATACTTCTTTTTGTAGGGAAACAAAGAGTAGGATCCATGGCATAAACACTAATATTTTCATACATAGAAAAATTCTCCTCTCTTAAAGAGAACTCCCTGTTACCTAATCATAGTTCTCTTCTCTTGGTAAGGAATGGCAACGAACCAAATCCAAACAGTTGAGTGCAGTTCTCTGTAGCTGTTCATGGGTCTCTTAATAGGTGTAATTTGTTAATTGATTAAAGATACTGAAATAACAGTAAAGGCTAAAAGAAATGGTAGTGCTTTGGCTACTAAAGCTACTTTTGCCTTCCAAGACTATGCCTGAGAGTCACCATTTGCTCTGCATGGAAGGCTCAAGAAGGCAAGGAGGAAGAGTTTTAGCCTTTTAGGTAGTAAAGCACTTAACGTGCAGTGTTTTTGTTGATTGCCTTTGGAAGAGCAGATAACAGAGCCTTTTCTTCCCTAGAGTTCAGGAGATGATTCTGAAATCCACATTTTCAGAAACCTCTTTATGAGGAGACATGCTAGAAACAAGTGTAATGATGATAGCCAAGGATTGTAAATGTATTCTAATATTAAGGTTATGTTTGTGAAAGCCTCTAGCAAGCCCTCAACTTTTGGTGTAGGTTTTGTTTATGTGGGCTGTTAATTGGGTGCATGGTTTGCAGTGTTGTGTGCTCCACAAATTACTACCTGTCACCAAGATCCAGATGTTGCCATTTTAGCTCTAAACACTTAACTTTTGGGTAATGTGTACATTTTTAACCTTTTGCACCCAAAAGTTAACATATATCTAAATAAGGGCTGGCTCCAGGCTGCTCAAGGTTGCTTAGGGTGTATTGCCCTGAGAATAGAGTTTTGCCTGAGGGTCAAAATCTCTGGTTTGCCTGGCCCTGTGAAACCAGGGAAGAGCTGCTGGCTGGGGGGCAGGTGAAGCAATGGGGAATGTAGGGGTGTGTGCCTTTGGCATCCCTAGGCCCAGGTCACTGCTGCAAAATCTCCCAGGGCAGGAGCAGGACGGTGATGGTTGAAGCAGGCACATGGCAATACCATCAGCAGCATCTTTGCGGCTTATCACACAGCTGGGGAACTTGCTCAATCTTGACACCCCAGAGCAACCAGGAAAGATGGTGCCAGAGGGACATTTTCTGTTGTTGTTTTGACTTCACTGTCCCTAGGAAACCACTGTCTACTCTGTAGCTAGAGCTGGCTATAGCTGGTGTTAGGAGATGCTGCCATCTCAGTCTGGGATTTGCACATTTTTGATAGAGCCAGAATTGTGGTTATGCTAGCTTTACAATAATAATTATCCTATAATAAACTAAATTACTGGATGATTCTAGCATCAGTTATTGTAGTAATTAACGGGCCTAACTGGAGTGGATAATTCTGTTGTAGGTTCTAGGAATGGAATATGTTGGCCTGCAGTCTTGTTCAGGCAAAACTATTTTGACTTTGACCTAGAACAGGTGGTCAGGAATTGACACTGAAATGTAACACAAAGCCCAAGCCAACTGAAAGATTTCTGATTACTTCAGTGCCCAGTGGATCCTGCCGAAGAGATCCATGTCTACTTCCACTGAAGCTAATGACAGAATTTCCATTGTACAGCAGAAAGCCAGAGTGGGCCTCCAGCAGGAATAATGTGTAAGCAATAGATACATTAATTTACAGTCACATTTTTTTATTTGACTATATGAGAGTACAACTTCCTCTTCAAACAATACCAGTTATTGTTGTCGTCTTGTTCACTTCTGCTTTGAAAATAAACAACATAAGAAACAGCTTGAGGTATCAAATACATATAGAAATGGTGTTTCTGCAGAAAGCAAACTGAAGTCTTGATTACGGAGAAGGTCAAGCAGCAGTGTGGTTGAAAAGAAAAGTCAAGCTTATGATTTTGAGGGGGGAGTGGTGCCAGGGCATGTGATTTTTTTTTTTAAATTTTTTTTCATAGTCATGCCTGGCAACATTGATAACTGGCATAGATCTCCTATGGACTTTTACAGAAGCTTTTATGTCAGAGTGCAGGATAAAGCTCCATACAATGATGCTGAATGTTAAACTTTTGACTCATTTGAATACTAATAAATATCCTCACAGATAGGAATTGCTGTATGTCTAACAATAAATTATCACCAACAGCCTGAAGTATTTGCTGAGGTATAGCTGTGAAATGTCAACAAGATATTATAAGCACATTTGCCAGAAATTGTGCATGGGGTGTATCTTAAATCCCTACTTTGAAGATAGGATCTGATTTTAAAAAAACAAGCACAAACGAAAACGCCCTACCTCTCATATCTTAACTTTTACTTTTGTTTTCTCTGTGCTTCTTACAGTTTCTCACATATGCTTCATGAAGAATATTAGGTTGGGGCTGTGCTTCCATTGCATCAGAGCTGGACATCTAAAATGCTTCCTACTGATTCATGTTTCATAAGCTCAGCATATTTATGGCTGAAATCCACCACTTCTTTGCTGAGGTACCAGGAACTATCCAGTCACAGCAGGACTGAGTTTAGCACTGGATAATTTTCCTGGCTTCCTGGACACTCACTAATTTATTCTGGGTATGAACTCTGTGCTGAAGCCCATACTGACATATTTCTGCAGCTCTGCTTGATCGTGCTGCATTAAACTAGTGCTATGATAGCCTGCCCTACAATGATACCATTGTAAGGACATAAACATAAGAGTAGCTATACAGTTTCAGACTAAAGGTTTGCCTTGCCCAGTTATTGTCTGCAGCAATGACTAGGAGTGTGAATGCCTAAAGAATTTACAAATGGGGAAAGTATGTAGGAATACTTCATCCAAACGCTCTTGATAGCTTTTCGATAGTTTGCAGCTCGGAGACTTTGAAAGCAGAGATGGCTTCTATTATTTAGTAACCTCTTGGGGCTTCTCTTTCATTAATTTGTGCAGTCTCCCCTTAAACTTCCATAAACTTCAGTATCTGCAACATCCTTTGTCAAGGATTTACCTGTACCATAGTTTAACTAGAAATCGTGTGACTTATCTGTAATCTCTTTATCTTTTTTTAGAACCTACCACTTAGCTTTATTTAACAGTCCTTAACTGTTGTACTATGTGAGCCTTTTCCACTGCTATTGTACTCTTTTTGAGTGTGTGTGTGCATGCATGTGTGTAAAATATTACTTGGATAAGATGTGGTTGCATCAGGTTGCACTGTAGCATATTGGCATTCTTGTTCCTATACTCTGTTCTTGTCTAATAACACTTAACAGTCAGTTTGTTGCAATGTGCTGGGTAGGGAAATCAAAGGATGCAGTTAGGACTCTTCCATTGCAGACTGCAGCATTTGGGGAGCAATACCATCCTTGGTGCATGTAAATTTGCTGAAGTACTAGCAGCAGTCAGGCCACTCTGGCATTGTAGCCATGAATGCTGACTGCAGAGTTGCTTCAGCTAAAGATTTTCTGGTACTTCCGCTGCTTTATTTACCGCTAACTCTGGCATCTCTGTGCCAGCCTGCAGTCGACAGGGTAGACATACTCTAAATGTATCCTTGTCACAGTACTGAGCAGAAACTGAACAGGGACTAGCCTTTTTTTGTCATTGGCAGGAGACTTCATTCTTGATTTGAGACAGAATACTCAGCAACTTATAATAAAGATACTATGGTAAAAAAGGTCCCACCTACATGTGCTACTCATGGAAGCCATCACACTCTGGACTGTCAGGAATACTTTGGGCCCTCACAAGTCTAACATGTGACTAACATTTCTTTAAATGGAAGAAATATCTCTGGGTATGAAGGCAATCCATGCCTAATATTTCATACATTTTTTAGATGCTCACCTATGATTTATTTGCATATTAATTATAGTGCTCATCAATGAATTATGTTCAAATGCGTTCTATACATTCAGAAACACGTGCTGGGTTTTATCTTCCTGTTCAAGTACATCCTATTTGGCAGATGGCAGCACTGGAAAGCAATGAATTTGAATAGAATACAAACACAACTTAATTTGCCTAGGCATTATTTAGTCTCTTGATAGATGGTGGCCAAAGTCTTTTCACTTTCCTGTTTAGGAGGGAAATTATGGTTAATATTTTAAATGATAGTACAAAAAATGAAGGACTTAATTGCTGAGTGAAAGCATCTGAAGTCCTACCTGGTAGTAGCTGGAATGATGTAATGTGAGAAAAGACAGCTTGTGCCTAAGCACAGTTCAAATAAGCTTGAGCAAATTGATTTTGATTTTTTTTCATGTCTGCAAGTGAGGGAGACTGTATTCTCATTGTAAATTGTGGGACAAAGCCAAGAAACCTATTGCTGGTGTCAAAACCAATTGTGTGTGTTATTGTGGCTGCTCTATTGGCAAAATAAATATATATACATATAGAATGGAGAATATGATTGTGAGTCGCAGCATCAGGAGAGCTATGTCAAGAACTCCTCTGCACAACTTGGTTTTATTCAGTGCTTTTGTGTTGCTGTTTGACAATTTCTCACTAGTCCGGCTCCGTTTTTTTACATGCCTACCATTTTGAGTCTAGCTGTAATCAATGTGAAAAGTATCCAATAATCAATAACCAAATAGCAATCCTGTGCTTCTGATGAAAGTTACTGTGATTAAAATGTCCACAGGCTGATTCTTTTTTGCATTCACAGGGTTTAATCCTGACTAATTCCCTCAAATCTGAGGTATCCGAGTGCAGAATTTGACCCTCAGACATAGTTTTTTTGATTACTTGTTTTCTAATGGTTGTTGATTTGAATGGCAATGGAGATGGGCAGATTTCACGTGCACACATGAAGCTGCACTGCAGTCCTTCAGAGTAATCACTTTTATAACTTTGCAAATCTGATAAAAAGAAGGGATGGGCTGAGTCCCATATCAATCTTGTTTTTTCATTTTTAATTCCAGAATGAATGTATAAATGCAGAATTAAGGAAAGCAGAAGAATGCTCTCTGTATGTTGCAATTACTAGATCACACCAGGCTAGGCATTGGATACATATAAATAACCAGGTAGTATCCAAGGATTTCTGTAAACTGTTTGAATTTCTCACTCCAGAAATATTTCCTATGAGCAATACAGCCAGGGAAATTCTAATTATTGTTGAGATGCTTCTAAACTCCCAGGAATATTTCTATATGCTGATTAGCTCCAAAATTACTGATCTGATAGGATGGTTTGGATTGTTTTTCTGCTACTGGATGCCATTTGTATAATATCCCCTAATGAGTTGCTTCATGTTGTGCTGCATAGAAGGGTTACAGCAAATACTGAGATGCAAAGTGTACTGAAATGAAAGATACTTTTGCAATGTCTACAAAACACATATTTGACTGTGTGCCCTTTCCAAAGCTCAGCTGGCTGTATGGGCTTGAGCTGGGAACTCCATGAGAAAGGACAGCTATGGAGAAAATAAAAATAAACAAAAATGTTATATATTGGGTGAAGAACAGTGAGTAACTGACTTATTTGGCATATGACAGCACTGAATATGTTGAACATCATCTGAATTAGTCTTCAGTATTATGAAATCTGAAGGTCTTTGTTTCTACAATATCAGAAGCACAAAGGTCAGCATGAGTACACATCAACTTGAATGTCTACTGAGTGGCATAATATGAGCTAAGCACTTTTATATGCAAATTGCTAAGGATGAGCTCACTTTTTGCTGTTTTCCAGGTGCTGTTCAGGTTGGCAGGATGTCTCCTTGGGAGGCTGTGAGACTGTGATTGAGATTTGTATCTTCATTTTGTTTCCTTAGGCTTGGGGAAGGGCATGGGACAGCAATAAAGGGGCCACAGATACTTAAGGTCTAATTAGGGAAGGATTTTGCTAGTGCTAGCAGTGCAAAATGGCTATTTAAACATTCATAGGACAGTTTCATAGGAGACATCAGAGCATTCACCTGAAAGATGTAGATTCAAGTCTATTCAAGTGGTATAGGTTGTTCCATGGATGGGTTGAAGACTCTGACTAATGCCAACCCCATGAAAAAGATGGGAGAGTAACAATATCATTGGCAATATGGCCAGATTTTTCCAAACACTTGCTAAAAAATAAATTCTCAAAAATCTGTCCCAATATGTATCTGATGTCTCTGAGACTAGCTTCTATTTGAACTGAGTATTGAACATTTATACACCCTATTAAGTAAATATGTAAAAATCAAATCTTAAAAAAATCTTCAAATTCCTGCCAGCCCCCTCTCTTTCCTTTGCTGTGTGTTTTGGTTGAACTATGACAAAGGGGGGGTGTCTCTCTTTGAAAGGTGGATGTCTAAAAGGGAACAGAATAAATATTAGCTTCCCTTTCTGCTTTGTTTTTGATAGTTAGAAGGAATTGCCTTCCAAACTGCAGTGGATAAACATGGTAGAGATGACTGTTCCTCAGGGATTCAATGTAATGCAGAATATATGCAAACAGGTATTGCATAACATGCTGTGGTGGATGGGCTGGTTTTGCAGTTGGGGATTTTATGCTGTGCTAAACGATGGAAGATGCCAACAGTGCTCAGACTGCTGTGGTATTCATACAAGGTGCTTTTCCAAATTGGCTGCTTCACTCGACTGGCAGACAGAAGACTAACAAAGATTTTTTTTTAAATACAGAGAGAGCTTCTATAATTGAAACTTTTCCCTAGTCCACATGCAGCCACTATATCATAGTAGCCTTTATGTAGGTCATAAAAAAGTTGTATATACAAATGATGTTTAATAAAACCTTTGTTGGCTCAAAGACATGGTGCCAAAACAGTTGCTGCAGATGTATTAGGTGACTGAAGCTGTAGTTCATTTACAGTATTATGTCCCTCTATTTCTCTGTGTGGCCTTGGAAACAAGCCCACTCCATTTAAAGAGGAGCCCTTGCTTATTTCTTCACTTATTTTGTTTCTACATATTCACTCAGATCTATTATAAGAGGGAAGGACTGAAAGTAACATAGACTTGTAACAAGATGAAATATAACATGGAATTTACTGATTAGGCCCCTGTAATTACAGTTTATGTAGGAAGAAGCACTCCCAGGAGTTTCCTGCAGATAAGCAGCAGGAATGATGGTGCCTTTCTACCGCACTGCTGAAATGTGGCTTTTTCCAGATGCTTCTATGTTTCAGATAAAGACTCTGGAGGTTGCTTGTGCTGCCTGCACTGCCTGCTGCAGGGCAACTCCAAGGGGCACCTATCATCTAGCCTGTGTATTAGTAATTATTTCCATTGCTGCAGTTCCCCTAGCCTCCCCCCTTAGGTGCGGGCCTTGTTCTAGTGGTAGGTAACAGGCATCCATTTCATATTTACCAAGGGACTATTTGGTGCCATGATGTATATGGAGTTGGTCTTGGTTTTTACCACTCTGACAGAAGAATGACACAGGTCAATTTAAAACAGGTGAATCAATGCACATGTACAGACCAGCTAATGTACTACTTCCATAGAAAATTACTGCACTTGGATTGTGTGCATGACTGGTGAAAACTCTCTATTAAAAATATTCATTAATGTATAAGTCATCACTACAGCATTCTGTATTGGCTAGCAGTGTAAATAAATTTGATTTAAAATAATAAGATTTATCACAGCATCACTAAGGTTGGAAAAGATCTGTAAGATCATAAAGTCCAACCATCAACCCAACACCACTATGCCTACTAAACCATGTCCTGCAATGCCTCATCCACACATTCCTTGAACACCTCCAGTGATGGTGACTCCACCGCCTCCCTGGGCAGCCTGTTCCAATGCTTCACCACGCTCTGAGTGAAGAAATTTTTCCTAATATCCAGCCTAAACCTCCCCTGGCGCAACTTGAGGCCATTTCCTCTTGTCCTGTAGCTAGTCACTTGGGAGAAGAGGCCAACACCCACCTCTCTACAACCCCCTTTCAGGTAATTGTAGAGAGCGATAAGGTCTCCCCTCAGCCTCCTCTTCTCCAGGCTGAACAACCCCAGTTCCCTCAGCCACTCCTCATAAGACCCCTCACCAGCTTCGTTGCCCTTCTCTGGACATGCTCCAGCACCTCAATGTCCTTGTAGTGAGGGGGCCCAAAACTGAACACAGTATTCGAGGTGCAGCCTCACCAGTGCCGAGTACAGGGGCACGATCACCTCCCTACTCCTGCTGGCCACACTATTTCTGATACAGGCCAGGATGCTGTTGGCCTTCTTGGCCACCTGGGCACACTGCTGGCTCATATTCAGCTGGCTGTTGACCAACACCCCCAGGTCCTTTTCTGCAGGGCAGCTTTCCAGCCACTCATCCCCAAGCCTGTAGTGTTGCTTTGGGGTTGTTGTGACCAAAGTGCAGGACCTGGCATTTGGCCTTGTTGAACCGTATACAATTGGCCTGGGCCCATCGATCCAGCCTGTCCAGATCCTTCTGCAGAGCCTTCCTACCCTCGAGCAGATCAACACTCCTGCCCAACTTGGTGTCATCTACAAACTTGCTGAGGGGACCACTCAAACCCCTCATCCAGATCATAGATAAATATATTAAACAAGACCGGCCCCAAACCTGAGCCCTGGGGGACCCTGCTTGTGACCAGCTGCCAACTGTATTTAACTCCATTCACCACAACTCTCTGGGCTCGGCCATCCAGCTGTTTTTAACCCAGTGAAGAGTGCACCTGTCTAAGCCATGAGTCGCCAGCTTCTCCAGGAGAATACTGTGGGAGACAGTGTCGAAGGCTTTACTAAAGTCCAGGTAGACAACATCCACAGCCTTCCCCTCATCCATTAGGTGGGTCCCCTGGTCATAGAAGGAGATCAGGTTGGTCAGGCAGGACCTGCCTTTCATGAACCTGTGCTGTCTGCACCTGGTCCCTTGGTTGTCCTGCATGTGCCCTGTGAGCGCCCTCAAGACGAACCTCTCCATAATCTTCTCCGGCACCGAGGTCAGGCTGACAGGCCTGTAGTTCCCTGGATCCTCCTTCCAGCCCTTCTTGTAGGTGGGCATCGCATTGGCAAGCCTCCGGTTGTCTGGGACCTCCCTTGTTAACCAGGACTGTTGATAAATGATGGAAAGTGGCTTGGCAAGCTCCTCCGCCAGCTCCCTCAGTACCCTTGGGTGGATGCCATCAGGCCCCATAGACTTGTGAGTGTCCAGGTGGTGTAGCAGGTCGTTAACTGCTTCCTCCTGGATCATGGGGAGTTTATTTTGCACTCCATCCTGGTCTTCCAGCTCAGGGAGCTGGATACCCTGAGGATACCTGGTGTGGCTATTAAAGACTGAGGCAAAGAAGACATTAAGTACCTCAGCCTTTTCCTCATCCTTGGTGACAGTGTTCCCTCCTGCATCCAGTAAAGGACGGAGATGCTCCTTGGCTCTCTTTTTGTTGTTAATGTATTTGAAAAAACCATTTTTTGTTATTCCTTATGACCATGGCCAGATTGAGCTCTAGCTGGGCTTTTGCCTTTCTAATTCCTTCTCAGCATGACCTAATGAGATCCTTATACTCTTCTTCAGTTGCCTGCCCCTTCTTCCAAAGGTGATAAAGTCTCATTTTTTTTTTCCTGAGTCCCAGCAAAAGCTCCCCGTTCAGCCAGGCCAGTCATCTTTCCTGCCGGCCCTTCTTACAGCACATGGAGACTGCCTGTTCCTGTGCCTTTAAGATTTCCTTCTTGAAGAACATCCAGCCTTCCTGGACCCCTTTGCCCTTCAGGACCGTCTCCCAAGGGACCCTCTCAACCAGTGTCCTGAACAGGCTAAAGTCTGCCCTCCGGAAGTCCATCGTAGTGGTTTTGCTGACCCCCCTCCTTACTTCACCAAGAATTGAGAACTCTATCATTTCATGGTCACTAAGCCCAAGACGGCCTCCGACCATCACTTCTCCCACCAGTCCTTCTCTGTTTGTAAACAGCAGGTCAAGCAGGGCACCTCCCCAGGTAGGCTCGCTTACCAGCTGTGTCAGGAAGTTATCTTCCACACACTCCAGGAACCTCCAGGACTATTTCCTCTCTGCTGTGTTATATTTCCAGCAGACATCCAGTAAGTCCCTTCACAAGAACAAGGGCTTGTGATTGTGAGACTTCCACCAGTCGCTTGTAGAATGCTTTGCCTGCCTCTTTGTCCTGGTTGGTCTATAACAGACACCCAGCAGGATGTCTGCCTTGTTTGCCTTCCCCCTCATCCTTACCCATAAGCACTCAACCTTGTCGTCACAATCATTGAGGTCTATACAATCAAAACACTCCTTCATAAACAGAGCCACCCCACTGCCTCTCCTTCCTTGCTTATCCCTCCTGAAGAGCTTATAGCCATCCATTGCAGCACTCCAGTCGTGCAAGTTGTCCCACCATGTTTCTGTGATGGTGACTACGTCATAGCTGTCCTGCTGCACAATGGCTTCCAGCTCCTCCTGTTTGCTGCCCATGCTGCGTGCATTGGAGTAGATGCACTTGAGCTGGGCTATCGATTTCACCCCCAACATTGGCACGCCACCCCTAGGCTCATCTCTAGGCAGCCTGGTTTCATCCCCTTCCCCCTTTGAATCTAGTTTAAAGCCCTCTTGATGAGGCTTGCCAACTCATAAGTGAGAATCCTTTTCCACCTTGGGGATAGATGAGCTCCATTTGCTGCTGTGTAAACCGCCCCATGGTCAAAAAACCTAGAATTCCTCCGACGGCACCAGCCTCTGAGCCACGTGTTAACCAGGTGTGTTTTCCTGCCACTGAAGGGATTGAGGAAAACACTTCCTGTGCTCCTGATCCTTCAACCAGTTGCCCCAGCGTTCTGAAGGCCCTCTTGATTACTTTTAGGCTTCTTTGTGCAACCTTGTTGCTGCTAACCTGCAAAACCAACAGCGGGTAGTAATCAGTGGGGCGTACCAGACCAGGGAGTTTCCGAGTGACCTCTCTCACCCGGGCCCCAGGGAGGCAGCAGACTTCCTTGGGGGTTGGGTCTGGTCGGCATATTGGGCCCTCTGTTCCACTCAGATGGGAGTCGCCTATGACAAGTACCCTCCTTTTTGTCTTAGTAGAGGTAGTTGTAATGGGTGGAGCAGACTGGCTCACCCTAGGCAAAAAAGATCCTTTTAAAAAGAAAGATGGAAATCTCTTTACTTGTTTTCTGGTTTGTGAGACTTCATGGTACACTGGGGTCTGGAGATCACTAATTCTCTGGCCCTGAGAGTTAGACTTTCTTTAAGAGCATAAGAAATAAAAAAATAAAAATAAACAATTTCCATGCACTCATACTGATGGAAAAATGTGGGCACTTTAAAAATAAATTAAAAAAAAACCCAAACACTGTAAGACTTGGGGATAGAATGGGGAAGATTGTCTGTACTGAATATTTGTTTCGGTATGAAAAGCCCACATCTGCTGTCTGTAAAATGTGGGAATTTCACACTTAGATACATTAAAAGAAAATGAACTGTATCATCCCAGTAGTTTATTTCTTCACAAGCATATGTCTGTTAGTATGGATGACACTTGTCCTGTGCAGAAGGCCAGCAGACCGTATATGTACCACTTTCAGCTCTTTTGAAGTCTGAGCTGGGCATCTGTGGAATTCAAGAGGTGGCTTGTTCTTAGTGTATTCTTTGCACAAGACTGCATCTTGCTTCTGTCTCCTCATAGATAGCTAATGTGTCTGTGGGGAAGTGGTAGAATTTCTTGATTGAGGTATTGGTATCTAAATATGCTCCCATTTGAGGAGAAAAAAAAAAGCCACCTTGAAATAAAATGTCTTATAAGCTGACCATGGAAAGAAGGCACTTGCATTCCGAGATAGGGAGAGATTTAGAGCTTTCCCTAGACAGCAGCCTGTGTGTAGCTGCTCAGCCCTTGGACTGTGTGTTAATAAAGGTGAGGCTCAAAAAATACTACCCATGAAGCATGATGTACCAATCTCACCTGGAGAAAGAGTCTTCAGTAATTTTTTTCTGTCTTTTTTAGGAGCAATGAAATCTGTGTGAAATTAGAGGCTGGAATGAAATCAGTGGTGAAATCCTGCTGATTTGTTTGCATTAATTTTTCTATTGGTACATCTGTTGTGAAGTCAATGGGGACTTACACTGTAACAGAGACCTGCCTGCCAGTGGAGCAGGGGCTTCTTCGTGTAACCCTTCTCACAGGGAGGAGGGAAATGGACAATCCAAAGTCATTGTAGCTTCACAGAAGGCTTTTAGAAAATGAAGCAAAGGGGATGGCTGTCTTGATTTTTTTCTTTTTTTAATTTCTTTAATTAAATTCCTGTGAGGTAATCTGTTGTGATAAATCACATTTTGCTACTTTGTGTGCAAAGGATGCTAAGGACCCCAAAATAGGAAAGGTCAGAGTATCCCAGAATCTTTTTTTCCTTGTGCTTATTCTCTAATTTTGATCTTTTTCTGACAAAGTTGTTACATCTGAAATATATAAAGAGTAATTTTGTTTGGGTCCATTACCTGATTCCTGTTAATCTTTCCCTGGATAATAATTATCTCCAAGGATCCTTTTTCCCCCATTGTTTTTTTGAGACTTGTCTCTTAATTTGACAGACAGGCAACTCTAGCACTATACTAGCCATGTTACAGCTGGCTGCTAAATCTCTTCCCCCCCATCTCTTACCTAGTGAGCATTTTTTTTATTCTTCTATCACAGAGCAGTTACATTTTTGCTGTGGCTCTGCAAGGAAAGATTCAATTTGTGAACTGATCTTCCTCTGAACCAAAGGGAAGACAGCTGTGCTTATTTCATTTTGAATGACCTGGCATATTTGGGGCAGTGGGCTTTCGCTTTTCACCTGTAAGTGCTGTTTGTTTTGCAGTAGCATGCATGAACCAGAAGTCTTGTCTGAATTCAGTGCAGCAGTAATTAGGCCATTCAGCTGTCCTGTGATTTTTTTTTTTTTTTTCCTTCCCCCTCCCTCCAGGAAACTGAGAATTCACTCTTGCAATGGCTAGAACTCTTAAGCTTGTGTTTTTCACTTTAGTTAATGGTATATTTAGTTATTTGTAAGGTCAATGCAGTGTTTCGTTCAAATTTCTGGGCTGTTAAAGACAGTCAGTGAAGCTGGAGTAGGAGTGTGTAACTTTGAGTCTTAGCTCCTTTCTTCCTGATATTCTCAGCAGCTTTTTGGATTAAGAAGGAAAGTATTGGCATACAGAGCTTTTGTGTTGCTGCTAATGCCCATCTCTATCCAGGTGTTATGTGCGCAAAGTAAGAATTAAAAAAAAAAATCTGTAGCAGGACTAGCATGTTCAGCTTCTGTTAAGAATGAGTTTTCAGTTGCCTGAAAGGAGGGATGAATTTAAAAGCGGTTCTAAAGGAAGTTTCCAGTAATGTAGGAGATGTTAATATAATCTGTCCATCTTTATGAACATCTTTATACATCTATTTAATTAAGCTAAATCCATTCCCCTGAATAAAGACAGATGGCACTGACACTAATGGATCTGGGTATGAGAAGCATGGAAAAGGAAGAAAGGCTACTGTGATAGGTGTGTGAGGAAGCATGTCGCTCTTCTGACATCAACCTGTTCTCACCTTCTCACCTGTTTGGATTCCCTGCATGTGCTAATGGGAGTGAAATCAATAACAGTTATGTCGATTTGTGCCTTAGTCTGAAAAAGGTAGATTTGTGGCAGCAGTCAGTGAGGGAACCCTGCTTGCAACTGTTGTGCCACATTGGAAATGAAGGTTTTTCTTTGTGGTGTCCCTAGTCTTCCAGAATGAGATAATGGAAAGGAAATTGTTGTGGCTGAGAAGAGACTAGCCCTCCTGCTCACTGCTTAATTAAATTTTGCTGCATGCTCATGCTGTGAACTAAACCAGAAGTTTTTTGAACTCATGGCACTTCAGGTTTTTTTTTCTTGAGGAATGTAGGCACGGAAAGTTATTTCATTCAGTTCATAGGTACATGGCATCTCAGCTGCAGTGCGGCCCTGTCTAGATCGAAGTTTCTGTTCTGGGAAGTTTCTCTTCTGTTTCTTTCCTTTTTTCTTTTTATTTTTTTTTTTCTTTTATGCAGTTTTGTTCCAGGTATTTCTCTTCTGATATTTCTGGGCAATACCAGGCTGGCACAGCAGTACCCTGGTTCTATTCAGTGTTTTTAAGCACAATAATTTAAGTCATTAAAAAATGCCATTTTTTTGAACATCTCTTTTCAATGACTCAAATGGCATTCTGTTTAACATCATTGCTGAAATGTAACATCAGTCTGCAGCATTGCATTTTGCAATATACGTACAGCAGAACAGAAAACTATTTTGTAATGGTTCCTGCTCCTCTTTTTTGTTACCAGAAATAAATCAACACTCTGCCTTGGTCCATCTGATGCTCACTTTCTGTGTATCACATGCCGTGTATATGATGGCCTTTTCTATTAAACTACCAGTCCAAAGTATTTGTTCTTCAGCACTAATTACATGTTCATCATGGTTTACTCTTGGCTTTTTCATTAAATTACTGCAGTGAATTCTACTGCTGTAGTTGAGGCTTTCACCTACTGCTCAGTTTAGTAAAGATTCAAGGGAGTTGAGGTAACTTACAGTGAGATGAAGTGATACAATTAGGTGTGGTATTTCAAACTTGTTAAAATCATCCCTAGTGTGATTTAAAATCAAAAACCAATGACACTCTTTGGTTCTCACAGAAATTAATTTAGAATAGAAGAATCTTATTTACCAATTAGAATTAATTTTTGGCAAACTTTTAAGTGATTTTGAGGGAATTCAAAACATGAATAAAGAACTCTAAGAGGAAAGAAATCGGTGGAAGCCACATGTATAATTGAAGGACAAGTTAAGGAGTCTTCTATGAAAATTCAATTAAAATTTAAGTAGAGGAATCGTTCAAAAATATAATGAAAATTTTAAGTGCATTGAAACAGTTTTATGGAAGGAAACCAAAAGAACTATTTTGCATTTCAAAAGCCAATGAGATGAAAATTCTCTTTATAACAGCCAAGAGAGCTATAAGATAGGACTTACAATACCATGCATGTCATGCTATTAAAATTAAAATCTTGGTGAGCACATGCTGATCAAGTAATTTTAACACACCTGTGATAAATGACTGCCTGAATATTACCAGACTACAGGTGGAAAGAGTGTGAAGTTAACTCTGAAATATATAGTCCAGTGAACCAAAAATCCTTGGTGTTCCTGTGGATGTAAAGCTATTAGACATGAACATGGCAGTAGCACTGTCTATCCACTAAAACTTGATGTTACTCCTGGAAGGATAGGTATTGGATTAGGTCTAAATACCAACAAACCAGCTATTTTGGCATGCTGATTTAATTCCTGAAAGTACTGAGTTTTGGAAGTGATGTTTACAGGAATCTCTCTCATACCCATGCTCTCTCCCCTTTCTGGTGGCAGTGCTACAACAGGTGAAAACTATTTCCTTCTATGCAATTCCCAGTAGTATCAGGTCTGGGGAATGAGGGATGAATCCCAGTTCAAACACTTGATTCCAGTGAAATGGGTGGGGATTTGTCTGGTGTTTGGATGTGTCTCTAGCTGTTAGTGTCTACACTAACAGCTGTAGTCTCTTGCTACATACAGTGTCTACAGTTCATAAGTCAGACCCTTCATTGATTTTTCTAGGTTATCCCAGAAATTAAACTGTATTCAAATTGGAAACTGTCATTCCAGGCTTTAGAGGTCCCTCCTTCAAGTCATCTCTTTGGGTTTGGCTACTGTGCTGCTGACAGGTGAGTGCTAGTGAGTGTGCATCCGTGTAACATGCTCCCCAGCTCGCTTGCTTTGTATGCTGTGGACAGCTAGCAGCAGCTCTAGGACTGTCTGCCTGGCCATGGTTTGGTTGCATGGTAGGCTCAGATATGTGCCATCGGCATGAACAGCTCCCCATATGCCTGCCCAGCATTGACAATCCAAGTCGGGCTCGCGGAGCTGGACCTGTTATGCCTTTTTGTGATGTTTTTCCCCTATTTCTGTTGATGAAAAGTTTTGGCCTTCGCTTCCTTAGAATTCCGCATCCTACTGCCAGGTATCCCGACTGCCCTTTCTGCTTGGTTTGCAAGTTTTCCCTTTCCTTCTAAAAAGCTATCTCAGACTATTTTTATTTGGAAATTCCTTAAAAGGTAATGGTTTGTCAGCTAGGCCTTTTGATTTTCTTTTGACAGGCTGCTGTCTAGGGTACTAGCAGGCATATAATGTATGACTTCAGACCTTCATCCATTGTGGGTTAATTGAAGAGCTTACATGAGAGGCTTGAGTCAAGAGCCTCAATGTGTTAGGGTATTTCTGTAATGAATGGGTAAAAGAATTGTCTCTGAAGAATTGCCTTTGAACCACTCTGTCTGTGTCACTTGACTGTTTAGGGTGACTAGATTGCTGACTTGGGTGCCTTAGTTCTGTGCATAGCATCTCTGTAAAGACCTTCAGAGGCAGTAAAATGTGGAGTCATGGTGAATGTAGGTCATCTACCCGAGCAGGCGGCAGTAAATTGGAAAGCCTACCAAAGCATTGAGCGGGAGTGTGGTGTGCATGCTAGGAAACCTGTTAGGACTAGAAAAAGGGATTTTTATGCTGGGAAAAGCAACATTCTGACAGGTATTTGAAAGATAAGGATATTTCTAGTGGGTGGGCAGCTAGAATTCAGATGATATCCCATAGGGAGAGGTGTTTTATCTCAAGTCTTCCAGCAACAAAATGTAAGCTATTTGCTAGCAACAATAACTAAGGAAAGGACTAATGTTTAGGCTTATTCTGATTTTTCAGAAAGCATGTTTGTGAACTGCGCCTGCCAGTGACCCCTTGTACAGGGGACTGGAATTTGGCTGCACCGCTCTCCCTCTGTGTCTGACACTGTGCCCATGGAAGGGAGGTATTTAATTATACACAGGATTTTTTAAAATCTGGCACTGAATGGCTTTGAAATGTTGCCAATAATGACATTCCTAAATAATATTCTTACTGCTTCAGAGAAAATAAGTACTGGAGTGGTAGCAGATGCCTTCCTTTTCATTTCTCTGTGACTGGTAGAAGCTGTTTTAAATAGGTAGAACGTAGTCAGAATTGCAGTGTGCTGCATCTAAAATGCTTTTTGACCTGAATAGCATTCTGTTGATAAACAACAAAACATTGTCTGTATGTGGAGTTGCCTGTGGCATTTCAGGTAGACATAATCTTGCATCTGTTGTGCATCCCCCAGCTCCTGGCACTTCTCTTTGGGGGTGGTGGTATGCTAGCACTGCCTTAGTAGTTTTTTGTCTTTTCAGTGAATAGCTCTCCAGACACAGAGCAGGTGCAAGCAGGCTTTCTGTACCTGACAGAGGGAGGGGTCTGTTGTGTGAGGAAGTTTCTTGTATGGTCCCTTGCTCAGTCCCACTGTCATAGTTGGTATGGCCTATTCTGTCCTAGAAGCTCTAAAGCACAGAATAATCTTTTCTATGTTATTCCACTAATGTTGTTTCCGAAGTTGAGCCTATCAGTTTTATAGAACTACAGTTTTAGTTTCATGCTGGGTGCTTCTTTTTTGCTTAATAGTGTGTTCATTAGAAAAATCCAGTGTTGGTTCATATGAAAAATCCCTAGATTATTTTAATGTAGGAAGTGGTTTCAGTTGAAGAAAAACGTGTTAGGACTGGAGTGGCTGGAGCCAGCAAGGCTGGTGCAAGGTACTGCTGATGCATCCTTCCATCCTTATAATTTGTAGACTCCTGGATGCAATACGGGAGTGTGTAATAGGATACCTGGGCTCAGATTGCTTCTGTGCTTGCTTGAGCATGGGAACGTGAACTCGGATTTTCTGTGACAACTGTGATCATGCCAACCACTGTCGAATGGCTGTTTGGTGAATTTAGTTCTTTAGCTTTTATTAAAAATCCCTTAGCTGCTGTCTCCCCCTCCTTCCGCCGAACACAACAAACAAAAAGCCTCAAAGCCCAACCCAAGTAAGAAAACAATAATTTTGGCTGTAGGGGAAGGGGTTTCTTGACCTGAAACAAATGTTTTCATCTTGCATAACATTTAGGATAAATCCAATTTTGGGACTGATGTGAAATACTTCTGGTTCTTCATCTGGTGAGCCATGACATCGATTATTCAGACATGGGGGGTTTTTTGTGTGCTGTGTTAGAAAGGCAGGCATTTTATGGGAGGTTTTATGTTAACTTTTGGCCTCTAAGAACTGTGGATAAGACTGGAGTTTACCTGTTGTCTCTCGGTGGCAGAGGCTAGGAATAACTTTTCACAGTAAGAAGACATAGGAGAGATAAGTGCCTCTTTTTCACAACCTATCTCTGCTGTGCCTGCCTGCCTGTCAGGAGATGTTGGTACAGGTTGATTGAGGTTTGGATGGGGAAGAGGCTTCTCTTTCTTTTATGTTTGTGCACAGGAGAGCAGAGAACAGCTGTGTATGGAGCTGGCAGTTTAGAAGATGTGAATGGCCCCTAGGAACAGTAGCTGTGCATCTATCAAGTTCCCTGGGTAAAAGTAGGAGGAAACACTTGAAAAACTTGGCAGTCATGGCAGTCAGAGGGGAGCTGAGCTTTATTCCTCGAAGAGTATTTAAATTACTGCCAGAAAACCCTTCCCCTGCCCCAGTAGCCTTACATACCTGGAGAAAAAGTTGCTAATGGTTTAATGTGACTCCAGACTCCCTTTTCTGTCTTTAGAAAGTTGATGTACTGTTTCAAAGCTATTAAAAAAAGTAAGTATATTTTCTTTAATGTGTATGTTGGATTAATTGTATGACTATTTCAGATTTTTCTCCAGATCTGAATATAACAGTTTTCCAGAACTAAGTTTGGTCAGGTGGTAAGTCCTATTGCGCATGCAGTTTTCCTTGCTGAATCCCATGATGTGACCTGTGTCCTGTTACATGCACAGAGTAGGCAGGACCTCTGCCTTGTTTTTAATAAACTTTTCATGTTTAGCTCCTAAGGCTAGGAAAGTGCTTGTTAATATTGTCAGCTGATTCCCATGCCTCCTTACCTCAATCCATTTCCAGCAGCTCTGCAGCAAGCAGGAAACTTTAGCTGTGTATAGCCTTCCTGTCAAGGGGCCACTGAGGGGGGGATGCCAAAGACATTTTCTCCGCTTCCCATGTGAACACAGGGTCTCTTGCAGAATTCCACAGCAGTCCCATGTGTTACTCTCCATGAAATCACTGAATTAAAGGTCTGACAAAACAGATTTCCATCTGTGATTCTGTGTTGAGAAGCTGGATGATGTACTGGGTACTGTAACATAGGAAACATAGGCTTACTGATATTTGTTGAGAACATACCAAAGACTGCTTTTTTTGACATTTGATGCTCAACTTTGCCATTCTAGTTGCAGCTTTTATCTGATCCACAGAAGTTTACTGGAATGCATTAAGTTGAATGTTCGTAACAGTTTTCTCAGTGATCAGCCTTGCTGAATTTTCCATGCTATATATGATGGATTTCTATGCAATTCCCATTAATAGTTTTCCAGTTAACATATATTTTTGTCGTGTTTATCTGCACATATTTGGAGACAGATATGCTTAATTTAAAATTCTTATACTAAGTGAAATGAGCTTAGTAGACTTTGAAAAAGAGTTAAACATTTAAAAGCATAATAAGATAAACTAGAGTTATGTTAGAAAGGATTAAAAACATAAGAGATATAAATCCCTGTGCCTCAGGGGATAATTGATGGAGTCTAAAAAGGAATTTCCCTGATGGGTAAATTAGTCTGTAATTGCCCCCATAGGGACTCCCTCCTTAAACATCTGATTCTAGTGTCAGTCAATACCATGCTTGATGGCCCTTCAAAATAATTCAGGATGGCAATTCTCATATAATAGTAACTACACAGTATTGTGGTGTATACCATGTTCCTTTCTGGCAATGTAAAAATATTTACTGTTTAGCAATAGTATGTTATTGTCTCTTACTACGCTTATGTGATCTATCACAGTATGTAATAAATAGTAAATGGAGTTGCTGGTACTATGTAATGGCTCTCAGATTTGCACTTTACAAGCAGGGAACATCTCTCTCTTGCAAACAGTGGAATTAGGCAACTTATTTTGGGTTAAAACTCTTTCTATTTTTGAGCTTCAAGTAGTAGAAAAAGGGCTCCAAGTCCAAACTATCTGTGGAGACCATTAAAAGACAAACCAAGGATAGCATTCCTCTTGTTCCCACTCTGACTCATGGATTTTTCATATGAAGCTTCCATGGGCTTTGTGACAAAGGGTCCCAGGTAGAAAAGTAGGCAGGGACTGAAAGACTCACTCACCTCTGAGGCATCTTGGATGTGTGGGAGAAGGGAGACCATAGGTCTGGGGGTCCATGGATTAGACCTGAGCCACTTCTCAGGAGACTTGTGTAACTCCAGAACAGTGAAGGTGGCAGCTGAGTAAAATATTTGGAGAACAAACACAACAGAAGATGTTTTTTCCTTTGCTTTCAATGATCTAACAAGTCGCCTGCTAGGAGCTCCTCACGCCGCTTTTATGGAGGGTTGAGAAACGACTGTCAGTCTGAAAAACTGTTATCTTATTGAATATGTGGTATTCTTAATGATAGTTACGGTGCTGAATCAGAGCTACTCGTAAGCAATAAATCCTCAGATTTGCTGTGCATTAAAGACAAACTAACACCACCATTAAAAAACAAAACAAAACCAAAAACATTCCCTGCCTACTTTATACAGATTCAGTTCCCCAGTCAGTATGCAGAGTCTTCTCCCTCAGAGGGAGTTGAGGAGTATTGTAACATCAGAAATGCTTAATCATAAAGTTACTCGTACAGTCATCCCAGACTGCTGTGAGGCTCACTGGTTGTTGCTGTCTTGCTGGAGTTTTGACTAATTCTCATGCTACTTGTGTATTGCGCACCTGGGAGTGAAATTCTCTCTGTGGTCTGAGAACTATCTTAAAAGTGAATTTGCAGTGAGATGTATGTTAGCCCCCTACTTCATAGTCTCTGCAGTGTAGAGGCAATAGAGACACTGCTTTACAATATTTATGCCCTTTTGTAAATGACCTCAGGTTCATACAAGAATTTTTTTTACTTATCTACATCTAATTTTTTTTAAGGGGTCGAGTCAATTTCCATGTATGTGGTCACTGTAGACTTGGCAGTCAACTAGAACTGTGAACTACTACCTTCAATTACAAACTAGACAGTATTTTGGGCAGCTAGAGTGAATATTTTCTTGCCCAGATTCAGCAATGATATAAAATCTGGCAGTAAAAGACTCACCCCAGTAAAAGTCTGGGTTTGAGACAAATAAGTACAAACACTGCTGCTAGGAATGTTCTGATCTCTCACTGAATAGTTCCCTTCTTTGCTCTGAGGGAGTAATTCAAGAGAGTTTTGAATTCTTTCCCCAAAATAGATTAATTATCAAAAGATAAGCATTCTACTGGAATTAAATACTCATGAACTAGCTCTAGCCATTGGTTTAACCATGGCAGTGTGTGGTGACAAGACACACACCTCTGTTGCCCTGTTGAGTGACTATCAAATGGGGCAAATATGAGAATGTTGCTGCCTTGGAGGATGGAGCCCCAGCCAGGTGGTGTAAGAAGCCTGAAGCTAAAAGGAATCATAGGGGATGAGGAACAGGCATCTAGGGAGAGGTGAGGAGCTTGGCTGAAGGGCAAAAAGAGCTCTGGAGACAAGGATAGCTCAGAACATAATCAGTAGTAATTTCAGACTTTCTACAACAAAATATGTATGTGCCTGTAAAACCAGTGGCTTTTCTGTCCTCTTATTTTCACTATTCAGGGTTTCTGTTTCATTTCATGTTTACATAATGTTTGCTTTTGCATTCAATTAGTAAAAGGTTGTCTTATGGGAATTTTCTAGATGAATGATTATCTCTTTCCAATTAACAAACTGCATGACAGATTTGTACATCAGGTTTTTAGATGAAAATATTATGATCTAAAAATCTGTGAAAGTCCTTCTCACAAGTGCATTTTCTCACTTACACATGAATTCATAAAAGTGTGAAATGCATGTCAGTGACTTTTTGCTACAGACATGAGATATAAAAGCCAGGTTTGATGAAAGGTTTGCAAGGGTTCATGAACTTGGTTTATAGTATGAGTTGGTTTGGTCAGCCAACAGTCTGCATGGGGACAATCAACAAGTTGGGTATTACTGAATGCTGCTTGTACCTGGCTCAGTGCATAAGATCTGCTGAGTGCCATGGCAAAACTCAGCGGTGGTGTCAGGTGAGTTTTGTCTCTGGGTGTGCCTTCTCCTGAATTTAAAATTCTGAGCAGGGGAAAAAGAAATCTTGGTTTTGCTCAAAATTGTGGGGCTGACAGCTGGAAGATCACGCTGAGTCAGTTGAAATGAAGAGAATGGGCACATCTAAAGCTCGCTTCCTCCCGCTTTTGCTGCTTCACACAGAATCACTAAGGTTGGAAAAGACCTGTAAGATCATCAAGTCCAACCATCGACTAACCTCCCATCCTGTCTAAGGTTTTATATAAAAAAGGTAAGTTCTTGAAGATGAACTTCAGAATTAATACATGAGGACTGCCTATATCTTCTTGATACTAATGAGCAGTTGGTATTACATGCAGGAAGAACATGAAGTTGCACAGCAAACTGGATTGCTTATAACTTCCTTATAAAGATACAGTCATCTGGTAGCACTGCCAGAATTACAGGCTGCAGACTATAACCACCTCATGTCTCTACTTTCCCTGTCCTGTGTAAAATTGACATTGTCCCAGCAAAACTGTAAAATCAATGTAACATCTGAAATTTGGGTAACGGTTGTAAAAGAGGAGTGTTGCGCTACTGGAGAGTGTCCTTAAACTAGAATCTTGACAATGTGAGGCGAGAATGGAGGTTTTTCCCCTCTGCCCCCTCTCCAATGCAAGGGTGTCTCAAATAGCCTGCAGGTTTAGTAAACAAAAGCAGGTCTCTTTACATAGCTAATCTTGTCCCAGTAAATAATTCAATGCATTAGAATGCAAAAAGGAAATTAAAATCTGCTGACAGATAAAAGGAAAGTCACTTTTTTCCTGCAGGGAAAGAAAAGAAACCTTTAACAACTGTTTCTAGGCAAGTTTTCTTGCAAACAAGTGTGTATCTAGTACCCTTCTGCTCCCATACATTTAAAAAGTAATAATAAAAAAATGAAAGGATTTAAGGGTTATTGAGCACTGTGAGTTTTAGCTGTTTATCGCGGTTGTTTCTGTAATTGTGATTCATGGGGACCAGTTGGATCATTCAATGACCATCAGGCTCTGGCTTTGTGGAGTGACGGTCTTGTGCTGGTGCTCTGGGTTGCAACAGAAATCATATTGGTTGACTTAGCTATGTTGTATTTTTCTCCTATATGTGCTCTGGGCTCACTTTTTTTGCCTGGAGTTGTATCTTCCCAGTTTTGCTTTATAGAGACTTGTATTTTCATGCTGGGCAATTACTGAATGCCTGCACTTCAGAAGCCCTGGGGAAGTCTGGTGCAGGTGTGGTGTCCCTGCCTGTGAGGACTAAAGCTTCTGCAGGAGCCATGTGGCTTGGGAGAAGGGATGTTGGGGGAAAGGATGGGTGGACTTGTGCGTTCTGTCTGCCTGGCATGGGATGTATGGGTTGTTTTGATTAAGACTGGAAGAATTGACCTGCGTTATATTTGAGATCTGTTGGTTTCTCAGGCTACCATGCTCATCTCTCTCCTGTCAGCCTGCCTGACCAAGATCCACTTTTGAATTTTCCTGGCCTTACTATTCTCTTCAAACTTCTGTTACTATGGAAGAGCACTGGGATTGCTCTCGTTCCTTGAAATAAAAAGCAAAATTTCACAGTGATTCCACTGGTAAAGAAGGATCAAACTTTAACATTCTAACTTTTGACTGAAGTTTTTAATGTCTTTAAGAAGTAAATACAGGTTGCTATACCAGCATGTTTGTGGCAACAGAAAGTTGATGTAGTGTTCAATTATTTAGTGTATCTGGTGGCTTTCACAGCTTGCAGTTATGGTTCCTTAGGCTGCAGTCATATTTTTAATAGATATAAAAAGTATATCTGACTTATACAGTGATTTTGAGCAGATTATTTAGGGCTTGACGTGGTAACAGTGATGTCGAGTAGAGCTTTAATCTTATTTCTGATACGAAATTCTCCGAATGGCCTCTGTAGTGAGCACCAATGAAAAGACTATCCTTTTTTTTTTTCCTGCTTTAGTGTTATCTTAAATACTCCACTTTCACCATGATCATCTGATGACCTTGCCAAGTATTTCAGGAAAATTCCTGCTTATAATATTTCAATAGAAAACGGGGCCCTCAGTAGGCTTGCTAGACTGTGTGCTGTTTTCTGTATTCTTTGGACAGAATATCCATTTTCTGAGATCTTTACTTCTACGTACCTGTTTAACTCTTCTACCCAACTGTTTTTAATTATTTTTAAAAAACTTTTTGTTGCATGTTTTATTTCTGAATCCTGTACTGTTTTATGAAGTCATCAGGAGATTCAGTCTTTATAATTGGTGCAGGAACATCTGTAAGTTCTCTGTAGGAACACAATGTTTAAGTGCTGTATTAGAAGCCCAGATTAATTTAATAATCCATGCCACCTGTAGCCTCCGGAATTTTGTCAGCCATTTACCAATTTACATTTTCCTTCTAATTTCCTTATAATTACCTTCCCTATTTTTTAGGTCATTATCTTTTTGAGTTGCTGAGTGTTTTACAGGATAAGTGCATCTTTGGTAGTACAAAGGTATGTTGGATGTGTGTAGAAATGTGTTGTAACTCTTGAGCAGTTTACATTTTGGACCAAATTCTGTGCTTATAATATTGCTTGTTGAGTAAATCTCTCTTCTGTGCCCTGACACTCCCCCAACTCTCCAGATGCTTGGATGCCTCTCTCCCCTCAAATATTAATTAAATCCTGTCAATGACTTGAAGCTTCCCTGAAATAATGGCCAGCTACTGCTCTGTGCCTAATTTACTGTTTCCAGGCTTGCTTTATAACTTTGAGGATTCACCACCTCATTGAAATATTTTTTGAATTATAAAAGCATATTTTCTCTATTCTAGTTCGTATTTTCACATACAAGTTTAATGGTAGGGTTTTTAAGACAAACTTGTTGCTTGTTCTTTGTTTGGCATCTTTCATCTCCTGTACAGTTGCTTATCCACTTTGTAATACAGCATGAATAATTTCAGTACTCGAAGAAAACAGCCTTCCTCACCCCTGTGCAGTCCCCTTGTTTGTGGCATTACACAAGCTTAAGTGAAGGGTGATTTTGGCGCTTGATGTGGATGAGTTGCACTTGAACTCACTTTAAATACCTAGGTGGGAATTTATGCAACATCAAACAAGCTGCACTTTTGATTAAGTAAGTCGAAGAGTTTTCTGGTTAGGACAGTCTAGCCTAGAGCCTTACAAAGAAAGGTGTGAGAAGGCTCAAGTGCTTGCTTTTAACAGGGTAAGTTTGTATTTCCCAAAGTGGGATACTTTACCAATATAATAAAGGAAACTCAAACACAAGCTGCTAGATCTTGATGAGAATGTAAATTGACTGGTTCTGCTTGGTGGAAAAGCCCCCTGACCCAAAACATGTCATTCCATCTGTCAGCATGTAGGCACCAGAGAAGAAAAAATGAATGCTGTGGCTTTAGAGGAGTTACTTTTGAAATAATTTACATAGCACCTAATCTGTACTGTGATTTAAAAGATAAACAGTATTCTACTTTACATCAGAGGTAAATAATTTCTTAAGTTAAAAGTAGGTAAATAAAATAAAATGTTGTTATGGAAAACTGTACCTTGATTCTGTTTTTACTCCTGTTCTGTTTAATCATCAAAGAAAGACAGAATAACAAAAGGGTATTACACTTAAATCCATCATACACCAAACATATCTTAGCCCATTGCCTTGCTTGTAGATGTCTTTTGATGGAACTAGTGTGGATCAGCTTTATGGTGGTCTTTCCAACATCTTGCTAGTGGTGTTTAGTTTTGATTGTTTACCTGATGCATGCTATTTGTTCCAGGCATTTCATTTCTTTTTAAATAAAGGCATAGAATAAATCAGATTGTGAATCAGAAAAAAAAAAACCCAATGCTGTTTAGGAAAAATATCTCAAATACATTCTACTGCACTTAGCAAAAACCTCAAACAAACGTGGGGAAGTATCACCTCTTTCAGTACAACATGAAGCATTAATTTTCACAGAAATTAGATGACTGTCGTATTTCTAAAATTTATGAATAATGTTTTCCTTGCTTATCGTGACAAACTTCCATGAAAGAGGGAGAAATGTGTTCAGTTCTGATGCAGTTTCTCAAAACAGCTGAATCTTAATGTGCATGATTTCCTCTACTAATTCCTATTATTACATGAAAAATGTAGTCATCCAAAGTGGGTTTACTTCACTGCTTTGTGCAAACATTTAGCTTCATGACGTTCTTCTCCCTGCAGATTATGTAGTATCATAGGCATTCATGTCAGTTTACAGAACAAATGTGGCATGATTCTACCCTTGGAGGCTAATACCCAATATTTACATGAATGGTGGTGGAAGAACAAATGTGGGTATAACTGTTTTTTGAGGATGATAGTCTACCAGCTGTGGTTTTGAGGTTGACTTTTAGATATTAGGGAAGATCCTCACCCAGTATAAATCAGCATCATTTCTTTGGTCTTGGTAGTGTTTTGTATGTTGAGTTAGATGTGATGTCAGATGGACTTTTTTGCATTATAAGAAAAAAATTACATATATTACTGCTTCTTATTTCTTTTTTATTTACCTCTATGAGAGCTTTCAAAATAATTTGTAATTGTAAGAATATGTTCTAATGATACAGTCATGGAAATGACCAAGCACTTTGAGACAGCAAATATTTATTTCTTTCCACCAGATGAATGGAAACCTTGGATCATTTTCTATAGAAAGCTAACTTGCCATGAAAATTAATCATGTACTTAAGTGCTCTGCTGAAGAGAGGACATACTGTATGAGATCATTACAGTAGCTATGGCTTCTGACAGAGCTGCTCCCAAGCAAGGAGAGGAAAAAAATGTAAGTTTCCTCTGGGATTGTACAGTTGTATCTGTTAAACAGATAAACATCACTTGATACTAATGGATCATACAAACACAAATTCTGTGCACTGAAAAAAACAAAGTTAGATTTTTCAAGGTGGACAACTAATGAAACAGTTGCAGATATTATTATGTTTAGATTTTATTGTTTAGGGTGAAGATTTTTGAATGAACACAGAAAGCTGAAGTGCATTAAATGTCTCTTTCAAAGCCCAAATTGGGTATTTTTTTCCAAAGGAATAATGTAACAAGTTAGTCAATATCGCATTGTAGAAAGAAATGAAAAGTTCACCAACCATCTGCTGAAAATATTAGGTCTCGTCAAAATGAAGTTAACGAGCCCTAAAGTATTTCCTCTGTATCTTTTGGAGGTAGAGTCTCATGCTTGAAAATGCTGTCTATCTATTAGGTATAAAAAGATTCCACTATGGACTGAGCAAATGATTGCTGATGTTTTACATATTTTGCTTTACTACTTAAAGCAAGAAAATAGCATAGTTGGGTGGTTTTTTTTTTTTGGACTTGCATAGGATTTATAAAGTATACACCAGTTTTTTCTTAGTAATGTTGGACAGAGTATCATGTTAGATTAGAATATTTCAGTTGGGAGGGACCTACAGCGATTACTAGTCCAACTGCCTGGCCAACTCAGGGCCAACCAAAAGTTAAAGCATGTTATTAAGGGCATTGTCCAAATGCCTCTTGAACACTGATAGGCTTGGGGCATCGACCACCTCTCTAGGAGGCCTGTTCCAGTGATGTTATATTCCATTGTATTAGGAACTCGGAACCGGGTGTACTGCCATAGAAAATTTGACATAAAATATTTTTCTTAATTAGCCCTATTTTTGACAGAAAACTAACTTTTAAAGAGTGAAAATCTGATAAAATAGGAAAGGCCAAGATAGGTTTATATAAAAACATAGCATTTCTTACATTTTTAATGCATAAGTATTTGCTGTTTCATACAAAGCAAATTTTGCAACAAACAAATAGTAATAAAATGGCAGTTTGCTGTGAGTGCATAAATCCTAAGATTATTCTTGAATTGATAACTGCTTTTTATTTTATCTGATTACTGACTATGCAACAACAGTCTACAGCCGTAAGGGTAGTGGTGGAGAAGAAATTTTGTTTCATCTGCAAAACAAATATCCGCATAAATGTAGTTGACAGACCATCTGGGCTATTCAGGTGTTAACTAGAGATGATTTAGGTGCACCAGAGCTTAGATGTCACTCAAAGAGTATCTGCATTAACCTCAAAACCAATCTTCAAAAGAATTTAAGTAGGATAGGTGCAAGGCATGTAAAATATAAGAAGCTATGTATGGGAGACGGGGTGAATTCCTCTAGCTTGTGTCTCTGGGTTTCGCCTCTGAGAGAAGCCCTTAGGTATTTGATATGACGAATATTGTAGCAATTGGGAACGACTCCTGTTATTAAGTAGAGGCTAATATTACCTTAACTGTGTCTTTTAAACTTGTAATCTTTTATGTCCACTTGTAACACAGTACTTCAATTTCAATAGAAAAGCTTTTCCTTTAAGTGCTGGATGCTTGAGGAAAAGGGTCAAAACTAACAGGTTGGGAATAAACAGCCTCCATTGAGGCAGCAGTTAGAGTTCAATGGTTTTAGAGATTTTTCTAAACACATCCAATGGTGCAGATTCTTCAGGAATCTAGAGGCTGGGCAAATAGCATCAGAAGCTAGCTTGGTAGCAGCCATTCACCCTTGTAGGGACAACTGAGTATTTTTCCCTTTTGAAGAAACGGGTAGAAGATACTTCAGGGTTTGTCTGGAACTATAGGTTGTATCACAAGTGTTTTTATGGATTAGTAGGAGGTGTCTGAGCTGTAGCTCCTAGTTCATATCCCATACGGAGCAGGTTCTGTATTCCACAATAAAATGGTGATTTAAAGTGAAGTGAGGTAGGACTTCTCAATTAGCAGTTTACCGATTACTTTATTTCTTAGCAGAGAAATGAATGGAATGTAGTGGCATCTCTTGCTGATTAAAAATCATGTTTAACACAAAACATAGTTAGGTCTATATTCACATAGAAGGAATTCAAGCTTGAATTCTACTCCATTTATTTAAGTTCAGTTTCTACACCTGAGATAGAGCAAGCTGTGGAAATGTCATGCCTGCCCTGGATCTGCTCCTGCACACAGGAAAGCACCTGTATTGTATTCTCTATCTTGACAAAGCATGTAGTGATCAGAAATAGGTTTTAACCAAGCATATGAATGTCTCAATTCTGAGGGCATCCTCATCAGTTTTTAAGGGCTGGGTGTGGGGAATCTTTCAGCAGAGCAACCTGTGTGTTAGTGATTGCCAAGTGCATGCAAACTAAACATCTGATGTCCAAGTTTCAGCTTCAGATGAATTGTTTTGTTGCCAGTGAGATTTCGTTTTTGGAAGTAACACTTTTTAAAGACTACTGAGCTAAAGGGACAAAGGCAATTTAAAACCAATCCATTTGTAAAAATGTTCAACAGTCCAAATGCAGGCTGAATTCTAGAGTTTCTGCTGGCATATTTGAAAGGTTTGTAATCATATTTTACTTGACAGAAAAGGACTGGATTGTAAGAGAAGGACCCCAGGCACTCACCTGGTAGGTCCCACCTATTTTTTAGGTCCAGATTTGGGTCTGAGTTAAATGATGTCTGTAAAAGAGTTTGTGCCATTCTGAAGAAGTGCTAAGTGGCTACAATACATTTTTATTTTTTTCTTTGCTCTCTCCGGTCCTACCAGAAATAGAAGTGTTAGTTTTTCTGCAAGGAAAACTTTTTTCACAGATTTTCCAGCTGTGTGTGTTAGAGGTGAGTAATTTGAAAGTAGATTTTTGAGTACTATGTTTACAACTCTGAGGGGAATTGGACATTAAATTGGTGTTAGGAATCTGGACCTTACAGCTTAATCCTGCCATCTTTTTACAGTGGAACTCCTGCTTAAAACAAAGTGTATTTATATGGTCATTTGGAAGGAGATTCAGGCTTGAATTGATCATGTTACAAGCCTAGAAGTATGTTAGTGCAGCGGAGCGTCTAATTAATAGATTCTGGAGGTTATCTTAGCATGTGTTCAGCACTAGGCTAACATACTCAAATGGTCAGTTTGCAAACAGGGCAGAGCTTTTTTCTGGCCTGCCTGCAGCTATCTAGAACTCTGGAAAGTTTTACCCTACAAGACCTGCAGGATGAGTCTTTAGATATGTTTCAGGGCAACACTTCAATTTGGAGGTTTTGTTTAAAAACTTCTTCATTACACTTTGACAACTGGCTAGTGACTTCCAATACACTCAGTCATGTAGTGGTTCCTTATGCTTTTCCCACCGCAGTATCACAGTTTTAGCATAGTCTGGCACTCGATATTATGAAAATAGAGTTCAAGGGAGGAAGTGTAACTCCTGGTTTTAGAGGTGATTCTAAGTGGGAAAACTTGTAGCACTGTAGTCTCAGTGTTCACATCCCATGAGCTATGCAGAAGGGAGATGCTATTGGAGTTGGGTAGATCTTATTGTTGTCTATAAAGGGTTCTAAAAAAAATACTTATTCCAAGCTTTTTTAAACAGTTGTGGGAGGTTCTCTCTATTACCTGTTATACCTCTTTCAAAGCCTTAATGCATAGCATTTTATTCCAAGGAACAATATACCCATTCATCAACATCCTATTACAAAAGAAGTAAAAGATTACCAGACATCTGTGGAAAATATAGTTGAGAGGACTGAGATGGTCAGCTCTAATATTTCTGTAGTGCTCCTCTGATGCACTAAGCTTGCAGAATTTCTGAAACACAACCAACTGCTTTCCTGAACAATGTTCTTAACTGTTTCTAATGCCTGATTGAATTTAAGTATGCATATGTGAATGTATGAGCATGCATGCAAAATTTTATACCCACCTATCGCTAAGACCTCTTTCCTCCAATGAATTAACTTCAGAATTTCCTGGGATAGCTTCACAGATGATTTTCAGAGAACTTTGATTTAAAACGTTAGACTAAGCTAAGAATTTGAAAGCAATCTGTGCAGTAGTAATGCTTCCCTTATTTCATGCTTGCTTTTACTTTTTCTATCACTTTTGTAGGAGGTCTGTTCTATTCAGTAAAGCATGTTGAGCATGCTAAAGGTTGACATTGGAAATAAATGTGTTGCTGAATAAGGGAGATGATCTGAACTGCAGCCAAAATTTTGTATTTTGCAAATCCACCTTTTACCTGTGGTACTGATTTTCTGAATGATAGAACTAAAAATATCTCTCTCGGATTTCTGAAGGGAATATCAAGTCTTTCATCTGTTATAATGTAACTGCTTCAAGAGTAAGTACAACTTTCTGCAAGTTGATGACCATCCAGTAGGTAATATGAATTGGTAAAGTGACTTCAAGCCCTACTGGGCACATAAATCTTCCACAACAGTACCACAGTAAAATTATAATGGGCACCCAGAGGACACTATTAACTCAGCACTAAAAAGAAAAAGAAACTCTGAAATGGTGTGAACCCTTTCTTTGTATATTTTTAGGCAGCTTGCGATGACTGTGCTCCTTCTGCAGACAAGCAGCAATTCCTGTCATAGAAGTGTAGACTTTAAACCTATTATTAAAAGGACAGAGAAGAAAACATGACTTCCATCTAAGACCATAGTTATTCACCATCTATCACAGCAGACTTATTAGTATGTTTCCATCTGCTTTGGAATGTGCTGTTCAGGTCTTTTTTTTTCCTATGAAATAATTATTTTCATGAATATATAAGGTTTAGTATGTAACTCCTGAGGACCTGTTACAAAGTTTAGATATCTTTTAACTCTAAATATCCATGTCAGTTATCAGCATCTTGTATGCAGTTTGTTGGTTCTTATTATTCATCAACAAAATTTACATTTGATGTTAGTTTAAAAAAACCCCACAACAACTACTCTATTAGGGTTCTCCCAAGAACATTAAAGCAAATGCAATACGTCTGAGAGAATGCATTTTGAAGTGGTAAAATCTAATTTTGTTAATCACAATGAGTATGTATCCTGATATTTTTTCCCCTCTTACTTGTGGTATGTATTTATAAAGCGTGAAATACAGGTTTAAAATTATGCACATGGATTTCCACCTTCATGGAATAAGGTTAAACGTAGCTATTTAGCTACATTATATTTTAGGTTATGTCCATGTGTGCAGACACCTCTATTAAATAGGCATTTTCTTCCTTGTGCTTTGAAATAATTTTAAATTATTTCTGACATGTACTGGAAATTACTGTCTGAAAGGTGGAGCAAAACCAGGTCTTCTGACTTGGTGACCTGGCAACCTTTTGAGCAAGACAATGGAAAGAGCCTATCCTAGACTCCCTAAAGGCAGCAGTCTCAGTTTCTTGAAGTTGTTTTCTGTGTGAGTAGTGAGACTAAAGATGATTCGTGACCTTCCATAAAGACCAGAAAACAGTCTGTGCTTGGTGATATCAAAGTCAAACAGGTTCAAACTGAAATTTGGAAGGTAAGATAGAACCATATCCAGAATGTTTTCTTATTTAGGTAGAAGAGGAAGAAGCTGAAAACTTTTCTTTTGCTGTTGCCCATGTAGGAAAGCAGTATTTCCTGGGGTACAGACTCAGTGAAGAGGTTTCCTTTTCCTTTGTCACTAATAGCAGAAAAAAAGGGCTAAATATCTTTCTAACCCCTACATAGTTGGTGACCTCAAGATTTATTTTACCTGGTTATCATAGATTCATGGTGAATTCTGTCCATGTCAGGTATCTTACTAGAGCTGTCTTTGCAACATTAGGTCTTGTTTGGTCTAGAATCCTTGCTAACAAAGGAAGAATGTAACAAATACTTGAAATTTTTCTCTACTGTTTACTAGATTCACTTTTCCATTGAGTCTCCAGACACATCTATGTCTGGCTCTGCTAAAAATGCAGTGTTTATAGCATGGCTGCATTTGATTCAGCTGCAATTCTCATATTTTTGTGGCTTCTGTTTCACAAATAAAGTGATGTTGGTAGATCATATGGAGTTTTCAAGTAACAATGTTGCTCTATGTGCATTCCAGCAAGTCTGGCCAAGTGTGTTTCCTGAGATTGCAGACTACTTTATGCACAAGCCTTGCTTCTTCGTTCATATTGCTTTTATTGCTTTCTTTGTCTCTCCTGTTTTTAAAATTACTTTGTGAACTGTATCTAGTTTCTTAATTCCTGATAATCACCACTGCTATTTCATATATGTATACCATCCGTGGTTTCTCATGTGGACAAAACTAAATCTCAAATGCTTCAGATATTGTTACCTTCTGTAATGACTTTGAGTAGTAGCCATCTCTTTACTGCCCTAGATGCATGGGCCAAAAGCTGCCAGTTATGAAAGATGTTTATATTTTGTGTGATCAAAGTATTCTATCATTATCAAATTGAGAAGCAAAAATGTTTGATCAACATCATAGTTTGTTGATCAACAAAATTTTCATAATATTTTAGTTCTGATGGTGGTTTCTTACAAAAATATTTGACTTCCGTTTTTTCATAATCACAGACACATTTTTGCTCTTGTTTATTTCACTTAAGTGGTGTGTGTTGGGAGAAGAACAATGGTGTACTCTTGTTCAGGACAATTCCTAATATGTCATTTTTTTACTTTGCACGTTTTTTCTCTGGAAGCCTGTTGTTTGCTGTACATATGTGAGAGTATTGTAATGTATTCTTGCTGGATATGAAGTTAACAAAGAAATTATTTTCATCAATATTGAAAAATATGAATCAAATATCACAGTTTATACAAGAGCTTAGGAGCTGTATAATCCAATGTTTAAGAACTAGCTGAGGATTTGAGATAGCCTGGATCAATTTGCTACTCCAGCGTGGATTTCCTGTTTGGATGAGGGCTTCTTGTGCTTCATTTCCTTAGCTGCAATGTGTTTACAGTTACACAGGGTGCTGTGCTTAATGTTTGCCAGGTGCTATAATACTGCTGTGATGGGAGACATCTAAATAGTTACGATATCCAACAAAGTAGCAGTGTGTTTCTGAGAAGTATGGAGGCCGATTTTTAGAAATGTCCAATGAATCTCAGTGAACGTGAACGCAGAACAATGTGCCTGCAGAAGAATCATCTTCACACCTGCTAAACTTATACCCCTCAAAAATGAGATTTCATCACATTTAAAGGGATAATGGCTACTGTACTTACCTATGCAATAGCTCTTTTTTCATAATTCCTCATAATCTTCTTCTGGTCTGAGAGTTCTGCAGGCTAATCTGAATATAGCATAAAATACATGTACATCAATCCAGTTAAACACTGGCCAAGAGAGTTTAGCAAAAGGTACCTGTATCATTCACTCATTATTTGTGCCCTTCTCATATCTCCTGTCCATTTGTGTAGTCTTACATTAGATCAAGTACCCAGCCATATGTAGAGTCTGGTGGTCTTTGCCTCAGGTAAGTGCTGGAAGTCATTCACTTGCGCCTAGCTCAGAATTCTGCATCTACAGATAGCAGTAGAGTATAGGAGACCCTTTTTTCAACCTAGAACATGACATTGCTCTAGAAGATAGGTTTGTTCAGGTTTGTTATTTTTTGTAGAAATTACGAGAGTGCATGCATAAGTAGAAGAATGGGATTTTTCTATGCAAGGACTACCTTCTGGATCAGAACATCATTAAAACTATTGGCCTCTGAGAGAGAAAAATGGGCTACTAGTGTGTGTGGTTTAAAAAAAATTAAAAAAAAAATTGGTAGATTGATAGCTCTGGCAATACCTGGGCCTCAATAATTAGCTTGGAATATTAGCTGTACCAGATACTTGCTAGTTTAAGCTAGCACTGTTAAAATGTTCTTGGAAATTGAGGGGGAGGGGGCGGAAATCTGTTGTCTTAACACACCCTTGGATATATTTAACAGGTTCTACTGTTGTGAGTTGCTTCTAAATGGCCAAATGACATGCCCAGGTATTTCCTTAACAACTTTTCAGTTTCCTGAGTCTGGCATTTCACAGTAGCGTTATACTACAAGCATTTAATTGGTCTCTCTTGTATATCTGGCAGTTCTCTCTATCAGTTCAAACTTCCTGTTTGCATTACCTCCCACTCTCTGTAACAGGAGATGTATACCTGCATATACCCCCTTGCCCCTTTTTTTTTTTTTTTTTGGAACTCCATTCTTCCATGTTAAACTTCTTGTGAAACTACAGAGCCAGTCAGGCCATTTTTACATCCTGGTGCTAGCTAATCTTGTGCTCTTCAGCTGTGAAAATTTCATGTTTCAGCAAAATAATGGTAAAAATGTCAAGCATTTTGACAGTGCTTATATTCAACTGTCAAAGTAATCTCACACTCGGTACATGTCTTCACGTCTGCACCGGGACCTGGACCCATCAGCACCTGTATATACCTATGGGAAAACTTAATGTCAGCATCATTCTTCATGGGCTCAGCATTAAATCCTGCAGGAACAATGCCCAAAGCTGCAACTTTGAACATGACCTTCCCTGAAAATGCTTCTCAGATTTGTTCTTAATTAATATATCTTCAAAGTTTGAGTTTGTCATTGTCTCAGTAAGCTAGTTTTGCTTATGAATCTGCCACTTAGCTAAGTAACATTAAACGCCACTGTCAAAAGCTGATTGATTGCTGCTTTCCATGAACTTGGATACAGGCCACCCAGTGGGTTATAGATTTGCATTTGGTGCAGTTTTCCATGCTGCTCTATTTCTGGCTCCTTGATGGTAATTTCTTGCTTTCTTGTCTACTTCTGTAGTTCTGTGCAGAGCTACTGGAGCGACATAGGTTAAATCCTCAGCTTTTTCTCACCTATATTCCTCATCTCTGAATCTTTATAAACTTTTTCATTGTACTCTTCATCCCTGGAGGTTTAACTTTGCTCCTTTTTACTTTAGCTACAGTACTTTGCATTTCTCTTGGCAGCATATTTCTTTTCTGTTGTATAATTTTGCAGTCAGCTCCAGGATTGGCTGGATGGCCCAGAGAACATGGGGATTGGGATCCTCAGTATCTGCCTTCCTGCAAAACAGCAACAGTAGCAGTCATCAGGGATCTCACAGCTTCAGGTTTCTGTGGGGATGGTCTATGAAGTTTGCATCTCAAAGGCTTTTTCCAAGGATTGTACCTTTTTTGTTACAGCTTTCTTTTAAACAATAAATGCTTGTATGGTAAAAAGGAGGATAAGTCCCCTTTACCTCTCATGGAACTGTTTATAGAGGAACAACTTTCTGGGGAAAAGCTCCATCAGGATGGTGGGAGCAGTTAGAGATTGTTCATTCTCATGCTAGAAATCAGTTTCACTGGCTACGTTAGTGTCCAGCTCTATACTCTAGCAAGAGTAGGAGATTTCCAAAGGTCCCATCTCACAGAGTGTATGAAAAAGGTGGATGCCATGTGGGTGTTGCTTTAAAAATCTTCTGCAAAGACTTCAAATAAAAACTTAGATTCTCCACCCTGATTTCTAAAGGCCATCTCCTTTATTAGAAGGCCAGAGGAGGCTCCTGTCACCAGAGGCAGTAAACTTACCAACTTTATTCAAACTTTTGCAGGAACAAAAAAGTGCCAGAAAGCTCTAAACTCATGAATTTGGAGGATTCACTGCACTGAGGGTGGAAGTGATCATAGCAAACTGTATCTGAATGCAGTATTCTGTTTCTACTCCTTTAAATTAACTTGACAAAGATATGCGATATTCACTATTAGGGTAAAATTATGTGAAGCAGTTGCACTGACAGATAAGATTAATTATTCTTTACATTGCTGACATTAACCCTACTTGTCATCAGGGCTGTGGGAAGAGTTACCTCCTTGTCAGGTCATTTTGTGAACACATTTACTACCAATATGTTATTTTAAATTATCATAAAACATAATAAGTCAAAATGGAGACTGTCACCTGTGGTTTTCTATCAACACTTTAGGATGATCATATCTCTCAGATTTTAAAATGCAGAGGGAAAAATGTTAGTAGCCATCAGTTTATGCCCTGTGGGAACTCTGAAGTCTATATATCTTAGGTACCCTTGTAAGCCACTTAGCACAGTGAACCTGAGATGGTGTCATTAAAAAGATCTCTGAGACCAGAAAGCTAGTCTTGGCTGTAACCACCAGTTCTGCTTTCTATAGAGATGTTGCTCAAATATGGGCAGGAAGACATACTGGCATACCAGAGGGAGTAGGATGTTTAGCTGGTGAGTTTCACGTGAAAAGGCTATGCTAGCTTCATTTTTGTCTCCATTTATCTGTTCCAATAATTAGGATGAGGTAAAGATTTACCCCTAGTGTTGGACTGCACTAACAGAAACCAGGACCTGGACTATGCTGACAAGCAGAGCTGGCCAGTGGGTCTGCTGTCACGTATTCAGGTGAGATGAGCGTGTCTGTCACCTCTCTGGCTATGCTGGCTGGCTCTGGACCTCTTGGAAAGATGTGTGGGTTGGAGGAGCTCTGTTAGTGAAAGGTGTCATGCTGGCAGCCTGGTGGTGCAGAGGTCCTTGACCTCTGTCAGCCTGGTGGCATGATATGTTGAGGAATTCGGGTCTAATTCTTCATGTACTGTGGGGAGAATCTCCAGGGCGTATCTCCAGATGCAGGGAGGCCGAGGATGGCTCCCTAGCCTTTGTGGAGATCTCTCATGCAGGGCATGGGGTCCCTATGTTTCTAGGGATTGAACCTTTTATGATCACATTGATACTAAATCTCTTTTTGAATTCCCAGTAGGAAGTGGGAAAACCACGGTGTTTGGTATGGGGTTAAAACATAGCTCTGCATATAAAAATGATGCTAATCTCTTGTCTCCTCTGTCGTACTGAGGTCAATTTTAACATGAGTTTGGGGCATTCTTCACTGATAAATCTTTATGTGGGGTGTAAGAAAAGCCAAGTGCATTCAAATTTGTGCATTAAAAATTCTCCTTGGAAAGCGAAAAAAATGTTAATGTTCGTAGAGAAATAACATTTGTAACTTCTAGCAGGCTGGGGTAGTCTATCCCCTGGTTTGCAGTAGTAAGCTAATTAGAATTATAAAAGCCATGAAGAAATATAAAGTGTTAACTTGATTAAATTTGGAATGGGGCTGCCCACCTGTTCTTCTAAATATAAGTGACTCTGCAACATGACCCGTTAGTCGTCAGAGGTGTGTAAGCTAGTGAAAGCTTGTACTGAGCCCTGGCTCAGGCTGGGCTCTCTGTCTGTGAACGAGGGCAAGCCCAAGGAAAGGAGAAGCCTGCAAGAATGTCTTGGCACTGCTTCCTGGCTCCCATAGTGACCTTAGATACAGATCACTTTATATAATATTTTTTTCAAATGTGTATAGTCAGCTCTAATGGCTCGTTGATCCCAGCTAAGCTCTTTGGCTTGGCTCTGCTGTCAAGTGTTCTTGTTTGCCCAGGCCTAGTAAGTTATGCACTTGAAGCTACAGGCGTTTTTTTACTATATGAAAATAACTTCAAAAGCTCCATTGTGATCACTTGTAGAAACAGTTCTGACTTACTGCACTAAGGTTCTCCGATGCTGACAAGCTAAACAACTTTCACTTGGTGCAGAACCCTGCCAAGCAAACCTGCTTCCAGATCTTATCCGCAGTGTGAAGGAGGTGTCTTACAGAAGCTCTTTTAAACAACTTCACACCATCCTTCTCAATAGAATTGAGTCTGCATAATCCGCATGAATCTCTTGACTTAAACATTGAATCTCAATGCATTACTGCTTAGTGGGTGACAGTCACCATCCAAGTACTACTAATTAGGTTTTTATTTAAATGAGTCCAGACACTAAAGTTTTGTGAGCATGGCATGCTTGCCAATTGCAACTCGGAGCAAAGCTCTGAAGTGCTCTTGTTAATTCCACACATTCCTCTTAGGCACATTTTCTGTGTTGCTGTCCTACAGCTATCTTCCTCTGCTCTGCTGCTCGTATCCTAAAATACAGACTTATTATTTATTCTGCCTAACATATCCATTTTCATAGGGGGCCCTGGCTATCAAGTATTAAATATCTGTTTTGGTGAAGTAATGTTATGTTTCAGCTAATGCTGTAACTCTGCCTCACTGCAGTGATCCTACATTGGTTGATCTTAAACCCTTTAGGGTGCGCTGGCTGGCAGCTTCCTTTTTGAATATGTGTTATTTTCTTTTCTGGGGGAGTAATTTGAAGAAGCGGCCCACCTCCTGATGATAATATAGAGCTTGACTGTTACTTGTAATTTAATGGTGTGTTGGCATTGAAATTCTGTCTTCAGTCCAATTTTATACATTTTATTTATATACATCATATATTGCATTTGTAACTAGATTAAAAATTGTATTCCTAATGACTTCCATGGCAATTTTGAAATAACTGTATATATTGCATAAATAACAAGCTTTGCAGCTGAGTGGTGATTTACATCTTCCCAAGTTACATGGTTTCTTTGTCAGGCTTATTAAAAACTCTCAAAGGGCATTTTATTTTTACCCTTCCTTCCCTTTCCCTGCCATTGTATCTGTAATTCAGCGCTCAGAAGCCACAGGGGAATGGCAACCCTCCACAAACAGGCAGGCTGACAACAAGTAGCGCTGGCTCAAAGTCCTACCCCAGTGCCTTTGCTACAATTACACCTTAGCTCTGCTCTGCAATATCCTGCTTGTTTGTTCCTGGACCTCTTCTAAGCAGGGATTAAGGGCATAAAAATGAATTGTGTAAAACTCTTCTTTATAGTGATTTTATGCTGGGGGAAATTCCATTAGAGATTAGCCTTTTGGACCATAAAACTTCGTTCAAATCTCTTCTAAACTGGATGTGAATTCTAGTTTCCTGAGGTAAATAAATACAACTTTCCAATCCTGTTCCATCCACCTGCCAAAATCAGGTCCGTAAGGGCAGCCAAAATCTATTATTGGTTTACACTGGTGCAAATCTTCTGACGTTAAAGGTTGAATCTGTGTAACTGAGAGTGGAATTTGGCTTGTGGCCTTTGTATTTTATATGGCATGGGTGAAAGCCTGCAGTTCAGACTCAACTCTTGTGACCAGATATAATAAGAGGGGGCTGGTGGGGGGAAGTGATGAAGAAAAGATACTTAAAAAAAAAAAGTCTGTATACATGCATGTGGGCATATGAATGTGGGTAAATGCTCTAATTGTTTTTCTCCTTTGTATATTAATAAACCTACATAAATATATTTATACTAAATAAAACCTGAAAGTATGAATTTATTGAGTTATGACTTCCTTCTGGAGGAGAGCATTTTTTGGAAGTCTTTAATATATGTGCATGAAAGCCAGTTAGCTAATATTTTTATCTAACATGAAGAATGGGTGTCAACTTTACCAGTTTGTACAGCATGTAATATCCATTTGGTAGTGGTTAGAACTGAGGTGCCGTTATAACAGTGAATTGTGAGAAGTAACTGTTGCTTTTTCTTTCTTGCTGGCTTTTGTTTCTAAGTCCCTTTTTTTCCATTTTACTATGACATCTTTAGATGCTGTGATCATTATCTTTTCAGTTGACTGCTTCTGTATTCCACCAAGAAAATCCAGTAGCTTTTTTTGTATGTTAGGTTACTTTAGATAATGTTAGAAGCTACGAATTTGAAAAATTCAATTTAGCAAAAATTATAATGAAGGCTTCTTAGAGAAACAAATTATTTTGGCTATGGAAAGGACAGTTGTGTATAGAAAAACTTCAAGAGTCTGTAGCAACTCCATTGAAGCAAAAGGAATTACTCAAGATCTATATGCTGACAATCTCTCACTATTTCCTTTTTTACACACGTTTGGTGATTTCTTCACAAAGCTCAGTGACTTTAAGCAATGTCCATGGGAAGAGAGGGTTCTTCTAAACTCGGACACTATAAAAGAGGGCATCCAGGGCCAAACTGGTTATCTGTGGTTTTTAAGCACTGCTTGTCAGAGCATTGAAGTTTTATTATAGGCGAGGGAGTGATACCTAATATATTATAGCAACTGGAGTAGGTCGCTGGCCCACTGCAGAGTAAGCGCTGCATTGCGCATGTGTAAGTTGCTTGAAATCTATGGAGTCTTTCACGAGTGCAACTGAAAAGAATTTCTCTCACCCTCTCTGTCCAGCATGAAAGTTTAGAGTCTGAGTCTCAAGGTGTTAAAAATATGAATTGTGACTTCACATAATGTTTTGATGTGCAATAATCTCAATGGATGGTAGGACTTGATGATCTTGCAGGTCTTTTCCAACCTTAGTGATTCTGTGATCAACTCACTAACGCTTTTGTTTTGACCTTGAATTTTTGTTGCCTAGTATTTGCAAACAGTGATTGCTTTCATGAAGTTTTCTTCTAAATCTTGTGCTAGTGCAAAATCTATCTTAAAGTCAGAAATTCTTTTCCTCACAAATATTATTAGAGTGTTTCTGGATCTGTGGGTGTTTAACTCAGACTGTTAACAAATTTGCCTCAGAGGCTGTTTTACCCTCCTGTGGGAATTCAGAATTTGGGATGATTATTGGATCTTTCCTTTCTGACTCTGAAAGCGGGAAGGAAACTGAAAACGGAAGGTTACTTCTTGAGGGAACAGCTGTACTGGTAGTCCCGTGGGGTTTCCTCTGAAAACATGGCTGCACAGACTCTGAGATGGATGAACATCATCTGTCATCTGAGCCTGCCCAACAAATGAGCTGAATTGTGTTGGGGAGAGGGCAAAAAGCTGGATAGTTCTGGCTGAAATGAGGAGAAAAAAAAGGCAAGGTCAGAGCACCAAAGCTGGCTTCAGCTCTGCTTTCCAGTGGCTACAGTAAGCAGACTTTTTAAAAAATTCTGCCTCTTGTCCTGGTGTGTTACGTGAGATGTGCAAGAATGGTGGCTTTTTCTATTTGTTTTGGTTTTTTGGTATTTTTTTTCCTTAAGTTCTCTGCAAAGTTTATGCAATGTTGTAATCTTGTGCTTTGTGAGGAGAAAGTTCACATTTCAATGGAGACAAAGCTACTAGGTAGGGAAGGGTCTGACTGCATTAAAAATTAAACTGTTGTGACCTTTATTTATTTTGATAGAAATATAAAATGGAATGAACCAAGAGTGACTTCTCCATGCATTATCCCTCTCCTCATCTGTGAGGCTAATATCAAAACCTAACCATTCTGTAGTGTTACATAGCATACTTGGATTTTTTTTTTTCACCTGCTTTTCATCAGCACTACCTTTGGCTTAGATGAGTAGTGAGAATATAAAATAAATAAGGAGATACACGGATATGAGGAATGACATGCTTTTGAACAGTACGTGGCAAGTAACATGATTCTGGCTTATGTTACAGAGCAGGGTGACAAAATGGCCCTAAGTGGCGTGAGAAATCCTATCCTGGGAAAAGCTGATGTTGCTGCTGCTCCCACCTTTAGCCCAGGGAAGGTGGGGGGCAATGGCCGGCAGAGGAAGAGGGGGATGCGCATGCAGGCGGGTGCTGGTCCCCAGGCTCTCCTGGGGCTGGTGATGCACAGCAGTAACTTGTATCTCTGGGCAGTGGGGCTGTTGCTTGTTTGAGGGCTGGCACTATCAATAATGCTCTCATGCTTCTCTAGCTGGAAAAATAAAAGATATCAAGACAGACTTGTACAGCAATGATTACTAGAAAAACTTTACACCCACCCACCAATTTATGCAGAAAACTGGTGTTCTGGCAAAAACAATTGTTTCTGGACTGGTGATCAGTATGTAGATTTAAAAGGCAATAGTGGGCATATGGAAGATCCTTGTTTCAAAATCTACTGAATAATCACCACCCTACAATTTATTGTGGGAGTTCTAAAACCTGTGTTTATGGAGGAGGTGAAGAACAGCAGAGGTAGTATGAAGTGTTATGATCTTTCGAATTATCTATTTAGTATAGATTTTAAATTTTAATTTTTTAAGTGGTGATTTCTTTGGTGTCAAGACTCAATTTAAATATGGTGTACTGTCTACTAAGTCATTTATGAAAACCAGATGTATGTAATCTCCTAGTTTATGTAGGAGAAAGTGCAAAACAACGCAGCACTACTAATTGTGATATGAAGATACTGGTGTGTATTAAATAATGGGCAGGACAATATGGGAATAATATAAGAATGACCTCCAAATATCCTGTGATCTTAATGGCAAAAGTGTGAAGCATGTACAACATTGTACTCACAGGTTTCCTTTGTTATGCTTTATATTGTAATGGATACCTGGTGACTAAGGAAACTTGTTTCTGCTGGCTGTTGGGGATCAGTTCCTAGCAAATAAATGATCCCTTTCATTTTGCTTTTGTGGGTTTTTATTCTTGATTTTTTTTTTTTTCCCCAGCTTTCTTTTCTCTTCTCTTTTTCTTTTTTTCTCAGCTGTTCAGAAAATAAAAGCATGAAGTATGCAAACAGATTGCACTGAGTAGATGCTAAATGTTTGGAATAACTGTTTACAGGATCAGGCTCTCTGCTTTCATGTATATGTACAATTCATATTCAGGTATGAAATGCTAAATGACTTTGCCTAAGAATAGTGTTCACCAGAGAACTCAACTGCAGAAAACCACTTTCCTAAGCTTGTGAACTCGATCATTTGCCTTTTAGGAAAGCATTATGACAAATGATAAGTTAAACTCCATGTCGCTGCTTGCAAAATTTGAATGCTGTAAGCAAGACATCCGGCAGAGCTGCTGAATAGCATGGTGTAAGACTTGGCACTGTCAGTTTCTGCAGGTTTTGCCAGGCTCTTTCACAACTTTTTCTCATATCATGAGTTTTGTCTTCCACAACTCTGCTAGAAACAAGTAGAGAACTGGAAAGTAGTGAGCAAAGTTGTTTTAGCTGCCTTTGGGTTACTGAACCTCTGAGCAACCAAATGACCTTTTGCTGTAACCCCTTCTTTAAAATAATCACAAAGATGAAAATCTAGTTTTTTGTCTCATTTGTTTTAGATTTAGGGATGAGGGAAGGAGGGAGAGAGACAGACAGACATCTAAGCCCCTCCTGACAACCATCTACTCTGCATTTATTAATTACTTTCCGTTAAAATGAGGGTGTTATGACACTACCTTGGATAAAATGTCTAATACCTGGGTCGGTAAGGGTTTGGTGAGGCTAGCGTTTCATTTAATTCATTATATTTGAAGCATCTGCCACATGTACAGAACCATAACCCATGAGGGTAATTCTGGTGTGTTGTTTGAAGTAGGGTACACAGAGTCATAGGGTAATTTCTCATTGGCTGGGAGTGGGAGGGTTTTGCAATTGAGTAGAACAGGGACTCTTGCCCCTAGAAGTGACAAAGATCACCTGGCCTGATGAGGAAAACTATCATGGAGAAAGAAAAAAAAAATCAGTGTGGCGGACTGACTTGTAACCTTTTCATATTGGAATGCTAGGCTATCGGAGAGCAGAGAACGTGTCTTATTGAGGCTCAGAGCAAATCACATCAGAAGACTGCTACTAGGTTGTCCGAGTTAACTTTAAACTGTTCAGTTTTTGTAAATGCCTTTACTCCTCAGATATGGTTATCCTTGAACCAGTGGCATTTCAAATTATATTTTCAACAGTTCAGATATTCATGCTTATGTCTCTTGTGCCAAAATAGTGTTCTTTTAAACAGGTATTTTTGTGTATATTGGCATGACTCAATGAGCAATAAATCATGATTTTTTTTAATTGAGTAATTTTCCTGTTGAAAAAGGAAATAAGAAATTTATTTTTTTTAAGTGGGAAAAGTTTTTAGATGCTTTCTGTAATTTTAGTTGAGATCAGAAACTTTGTTTAGTGTCAAATTGAGATTTAAACACCCAGAACTGAAAAGTTAAAAATTACTCAGATGTACTTGATTTTTTTATAAACTTTAAAACACAATTGTAATTATGAACAGTTGAACTTCAACATGCCATTCAGTATCAAAGGTTATGCTGCTGGCAAGATAACTTTCCTCTGCAGCTGCAATACAATACGGGATTTTATTTGTTTGCCGCAAGAGTTTTGGCTGATTCCAGGGACCCAGTTTTGTGACTGAATTCTGAACCTCTTGGTACTGTGAAGTGTTTAGAGTCTGTAACAGCCCCTATAGAGCAAAACCAAGGTTAATGATAGGAAGCTTTGTAACTATCTGTTCTGTAGATTAAACAGGCTGTCTTTTCTGTTTTAGGTCAGTATCCTAGATGTCCAGTTGGCTCAGGGAATTGTTAATAGGCTGCCTCCATCTGTAGGTTACCAGTGTGAATATTACTGAACTTGACAGCATCCAAAAACTATTTGGTGGCATGTGTGGAGTAAGTTTGGAAATCCCAGCTTTTAATAGACAGGTATCTATGGTACAGGAGCTGTATTCACAACTGGCAGTTCTGTTGGTACTTTTGATGCAGGCACAGGGTGAATGAAAATAAGCATCTGGCTGACCTCTAGATGTAGTTCTTTGAGTCAGGTCACAGAGGCCTCAATGAGGGAGTAGTGTTGGCTCCCCCTGTTTGGGAATCTCCATCTCTAGGGCCCCAGTTAGGCATAAGTCACATAATACTGACCTAAGATAGTGATTCCCTTTCCCTGATGGAATATTCCAGCAAGGCATTTGTAAGGATTCAGAAGATTGAATATTTAAAGCAAATGTGAGAAATTTTGACAGCTTTTTTTTTTTAAGGCAGCTGATTCCCTTTCCTTCCTGGTAGGTTATGGTTGTCTGGCTCTCTTCTGGGAACAACAGTTATCATGAAGTAGATATTCCTGTGGAGTTAGATCCAGTGCCCGTCAATAACAGAAAATCAGATAGTAGTACCAGCAATTAAAGCACTTTCTGTTTGTCAGTCTGCTAGTATTTTTAGGAAGCTGATGGAATTTGGCTTGTCATCTAATGTGTTGATCCTTTGCCAAATGTCAGGTCCCCTGACCAGCCGCCCAAGCCACTCTACCAACTGTCATCCTCCCTTGCAGAAAGTGGAATGCACTGGAGTCGGCAACTTGATGAAGAATTAACAGCCTCTGCCAGCATGCTCTAATTAAACAGCTATATAGACAACAGCTGTGAAAAATTCATCAATCACAAATGTTTATTATTGGAATTAAAACACCCCATAACTAATGCATAGATTTGCATTGATTACCATCTCCTAGAAGGAACAAGTGGTGCCAGCTTACTGTGCCTGGGCATTTTGGATGTTTGTATCGCTTGCACTGTCACCCATCTGCCTCTGGTTTGTTAACCATAGTTAAAGGGTTGATCAGCTCTTTGCAGCAAGTCAGGGTCTACATCTGTAGAACTGTGATGCTGAACTACAAGAAACTCTAAATTCACTTTGTCATGTGGTCCATGGGGTGTTTCTGTATATCAATCTTCTAGGCACATGGACAGGACTCTAGATTTAATCACACTTCAGTAAACCAGAAGTAATGCAGCAAATACCAGTTTAGTTACATTGACTTATAACCATGGTTAGCTCAGAAACAAGATCACAGTAAGTTGCCCAATTTCAGTTTCTCCTAGCATTCGACTGTCTAATCTAACAGTAGTGGCAATTGTGTGTATCCTTTTTTTAATAGGAGGTGTCCTCCTCAGGCAGTATATGTTGCAGTCAAGGTACTAGAAAACTCAATATACAAAAAATTTTCTAAGCTGTTTGAAGATGGTCATATAAAAATATGCTCCCGTGCACTCACATTTGTATATATTCAATGCAATGTATTTGTGATATTAACAGCAACATCTTTGCCTGGTTTAGAAGCAAACTTGTCTATTTCTGTCAACATTTCCAAGGACTTACGCAATATGAGTCCAGGTGCATTTGATCCATGTGTTTAGGGCCAGTATAGGGCCTGAGGTCCCATTTAAGCCCTCAAAATTTGTGGTGCTCTGCCTAGAACCATTATATCCAAACTAAATGGAACAAGATTTAGTGTTAGAGCTCTAATCCTTCTCCAAGGCATGAAACTGAGCAGAAGAGAGCTAGCCTTGGTTGACTCCAAGGTTCTGAATCTGTGATGAGGTCTCTTGTGGTCTTCAGTGCTTGTGAAATGGTACTTACAGAATCACACACTCAGCAAGCTGGGAATAGATGCTTTTCCTTACCTAGAAAAAAGAAATGCTTGAAAATATTCAGTGGCACTGACAGAATTTGAAAAATGTAGTGGTAGGCAGGCTGAAAAAAATTAGATGACTTGTAAATGAGAGAAATTGTAGTGTCTTAATTTAATTAAAGAAAATGCCTGGAATCCAGTCCTGGAATGTTTTATAACATAATAAGCAGCGGCATTTGTGTTTGTCTGCATTAGGATCTCTTTCTACCTTGTGGCACAACAGAAATGTGGTTATCTCAGAGAAGAGGTTGTCTGGATGTCTTTAAATCATAAAATTAAAAACAAATATATAGTGCAGGGATCTAAACTTTGGATTCCTGCCAGATAAGGTTACCAGCTAATATTTCATGGCTGTAATAGAAACTGTTTTGTTTTGTATTTTAAATTAACTTTTAGGCCAAACTTGAGTATTACCCACAATGTGCAGACATATTTGATGAGGCATTATAAACAAATCTTACTACTGTATGATTAAGTTGAGGTAAATAAGTTTTTAATGAATAACTGGGACTTCTCATGTCAAGAGATGAAGACTATAACTCCATCTAGAAAAGAACAGAAAACAGTCGCATTCTGTATCTTAACTAATGGCTTAGGTGGTGTTCATGAGGAATTCAGGAAGTTGAGGAACCCTTTCTCTAATGGGCATGGTGAACAGAGTTCATTAAGTTAACTGTAACACGTTTTTCTCTTTCTTTTGACAGGCAATTTCCTACATGCTGAGCACAGCCCAGACCTTTGTAAATAGTCTATTTACTAAGATGAGGAAGAGAACCTTTCTGATGGGTCTTTCAGAGATTCTGCTGTCAATGCTTTTCTGCTTTCACACAGGCTTGATCCTGAAGTTACTGTTGACTTCAGTAAAGGTAAGACTGTTGCTTTTGTTTTTCCTCATGAGAACAAATTAGGCATGTCCTTACGTTTACCACAGAGTACTACTGGGATTGGCAGTAGCAAGACAAGGTAAAAAACTAACACAAACAGTGAAATGTTTATTGATACAAGATGTAAATGCTTCTTGTACTTTGTGACAACTCATGAAGGTTATAGTGATGGCCAAGCTGGTGTGCCCTGGTATTGAAGTATATTTACTTCCTAGCCTTGTAACGGGAGAGAATTTGTTAAGTCTAGAGAACACATACTGTATGTTGGTGAGGCAGGTCTAGCAAACTGCTGTACTTAAGTGCTGTGCTCAAACTATGGTGATTTATTTCTGACATAAGAATGTCCTTCTTAAAAACCACTCTGTCATGTGTTCATGCATAGTGGAGGGTATCAGTACTGAACACAGTGCATGTAGGTCTCAAGATGCCCAGAAGCTCCACGTGTTTCAGAGAAGAGGGAGGTTTTAAAATGTGTCAGCCTTTACTGCACCTGAAGTGTTTGACTTTACTGCCATACTTGCAATATTTCTTCTATTTAAGAAGAGTAAGGAATACTACTAATTCAGCAGTAAAATTAACTAGCACAGATTGTAAATGTTTATCTGTTTTTTAATAGCGGCAAATGCATTATAAATTAATCCCATGTTCATCTATTGTAAAACCCCGCTGTTAGAGTAATTTGTAATGTAGCTTTTTCTTATCATAGCTATTGGCATTGCAAAAGCAAAAATATGAATTTGGTGTTAGTTGTGGAATAACCAGTCATGTGAAGTGTAATAAACCTGCTAAATTTTTAACTAGGACTTTCCATGTGAAAAAGATTAAAAATATTGTCTGTGTATTGATGGATATTGGACTGGTTAATGTACTCTTTATTTACTTTCAGAAACCTGCTTTTGTAGGCTTCTCAAATCTGAAATAGTATGTTTTTCATAAATATGGATTCACTACATCTGAGCTCTAAGTACATTACGATAATTCTTGGCTTTTGAAATAAAAGTGTAGAAAATAGTATATTTTAAGTTTTATCTGTTAGATTGATGCAGCTTCACAGGTACTTATGAAAAATTGATCACAAAATTTAATTAAATTCTGAGAAAGTTACAGACTTCTTATAAAATTTAAGTACTTGTTTTTATAGCATTGTAAATGTACCTAATAGTGTTTCAAAGTGAGTATTTGTCAACATTTGAACAAAAATAATGAAATCTGTTTTAATTTACCTCTTCACTTCATGCAGTTCTGTGTGGCTGTTCTTATTTCAGATTAAGTGTATCCTAATTAGCAAGATCTCTTGTTAGTTAAATTATATTTTATGGGTCACTTACACAGAAATGAAGCGTAAGTTTGTACTGAAATACCACAATCTGTGAATGAAGAGCTGCTTTATAGTCCTGCTGCATGCGGGATACACATTTTGTACCGAACTGATTCCCATTTACCCAAATGAGTAAAGCTAAACAGATTCAGGATTAAGACATATATATAATAAAAAAGGGAATTAGCAAGGTGCAGTTTCTGCTGTGAGGTGATTTCCTTAGAGAAGTACATTTTAGAGAAAGATTAAGAGAATTGAGAGCAAGTTTGGATTTCTAGAGTGGGAACCTTCAATAGGTGTGGAGAACAAAGTGTTTTAGAAATGACAAAAAGAAAAAAAGTACGCAGAGGGCCAGGTTGGGGGGATTGTAGGTGTTATGGGCAGAAAGAAGAGTTACACATATCTAATTCAGTTTACACTAGAAAACTGAGAAATTGCCATCTCATACTATCGTTTTGCCCTTGGGTATTATGAGAAAGAAATCTTCACCTTTAATACCTCAATCAATGTTGTCTTGTTTTCTGCAACTACAGTCTTTTTACAGTCTTTTCAGTCTTGACTGCTGGTCAAACTTTATTGAGACACTTAAATTGATTAAGGTTTTTCCAATTTTGCAGCATCATCTCTCATGCAATGAATCCAGTGACCTAACCATCTTTTTAGTGTTCTTTCTATCTCAAGAAGAGAAGTCTGGAAGGTTATCCAGCTGTTGATATGCTGGATTCTATATTGGCAATATTTTCATGAAGAAGCAAATATGATATGAAAAGCACTGAACTTTTTCTGAGAACAAGAACACCACTTTGTATACACACTCAGATATACTGTTGGAGACACTGAAATGTCACCATAAAGGCTGAATATGATTTTCTTGCACAGCAAAAGCTCAACTTGTGGGAAGGTTTGGCTTTGGTATGAAAATCAGAGCATCTACCACACATTTTTCAGGATATTCTCTGCATAAAGCATGAAGTTTATGAGGATTTCTGAGTAAATATGTTATTTTTTCAGTAAGTGTGTTTCTGTATAGAAACATGTGATTATTTTGGACTTCAATCTTGACTTCCATATACGGTACCTATAACTTTGGCTTCTGAAAAAGTTCCCACTCCAGAAGGCAATTAATGGCTTGTTGAAGAAATTGTATATTGGTGAGAAAGATTCTCTTTTGTTTATTAGCCATTGCCTGCTTTATGCTTTTCATGAAGATATTTGCCAACGTCTCATTAAAGCAACAGATCCAAAAGAGTGGAAAGGCATCATCTGATCTAAGTCAGTGAAACCAACTGGACTATTCACTGACTCTTTAGGAGTTCATTCCATTTGGAGTAAAATAACCTGAAAAGCTACGGGTTGTGTTTTCTTAGGTTTAGAAGACTAGACATAGATCTGACAAAGGCAGAGTTGCTTCATATTTGCTTGGATGTTAAAAAAAATAAGAATATCCTGAGTTTGATCTGCATTCAGTTTCAGTATTTCTGTTGGGCTGGTGAAGGGGATTAGGGGAAGAGGAGAGGAGCAGAACACTGATGTGCAATTTTGTCCTTGTTTTCAGACTCCTACCAAAGGTTGATCTCCTTTGCTCCAGCCTGAAGTGACTATCTGAGTCCTGGGGAAAAGGGGTTAATTTCATGAAGTGGGGCACCACTCAGTGATTTTAAAAGTTAGTGTACATTACTGAGGAAAGCTTGGTATGTAGGCATGGGATGGACTTTTAATCAATGTGCCAAGCTGGCAAAAGGGGAGATAGAACTGTCCATAAAGATCTAACATCTTTTGATTTCTACCTGTGGTGCTGGTTGGTTTCTGCTTTAGTAGACAAATATAAGACTTGATCCTTATGTTGTTGCTCAGTGCTTTTCCACTAACTCCATGGTTTTTTATTTGTTTCTCTTTTCCTTGTCACAAAACCTTACACAATTTTATAAGAACTCATCTAGTCTAACATTAGCTCAGCATGGTCAGCTGTTGCTTTGGATGGCACAAATGGTGTTCCTGTACATCTCAGCTGTTGGCTTTGTGACTCTGACCCTGAGACTGGGACATACAATTCTGCCCACCCTAAAGAAATGAACCTACTGATACTGACACAAATGTTAGTATAGTAGGGATAGATGTACTTGCAGAACAGTGGATACTCATCTCCAGCATCCTCTTCTGTCCTATATTGAGGTACACTCACATCAGATAGGCTTTATATTTCTATTAAAGAACATGTACTGCAGATAACTTATAAGGAAAAGTGAACTGTATGTGAGTCTTTCACATCCCATAATGTAGTGCTTGAAGGAGTTCACAGAAACTAGTTAAAGGGCTGGGGAATCTTCAAGAAATAGGAAAATACATTTGAGAGTGTTGAAAGCAAATGCCTAGAATGAATTTTCTTTGTGATTTGAAATCTGCCTTTTTGCTTTAAAGTTGTGACCAGATGATCATGAAGGTGTTACATCTTCCAGTAAAGTGCTCTGATAAATGATTACGCATGTTCAGTTAATACACTGTTGTTACTCCATTGTGTCTTTTTGATCACAAATGGTGGGATGGGAACAGGTTAATGCTGGAATCATGTGTTTAATGACTTTAAGTTTGATTACAGCAGCTTTGCTTGCTGCGCTCCCAAATGAGCTTTCATAGCATGTGCGGATGATACATGCCCATCAGGATGTTGTTGTTCTTCACATTGTTATCTGTGCATTTAGGTCCTGTTTGCAGTCATTTAGAGTTCTTATTAATCAATGTATTGATGGCAAAGTCAGTCTTATTTCAATGTCCCAGACTGCTTTCTCTAGGCCCTAAAACAACTCTTGCAGTAACGTTGATGCTGGTTTTTGCTCGGTCTTGTCTTCCATGGAGAATGCTAGGCTCTCACCTCTGCTTACTATACATTGGAATTAGAATGGTGGATAGTAATCAACATACGATACTTCAGGTATAAAATGTGTATATCCAGATATTTCTGTCCTTCAGCTCTGTGTCAGGTTCTGTTGCCTTTAGCTATGTTTCCCTTGAAACAAGTTTATCATCAAAAGAATCTATCATGAATTTTCAAAAGTTTAATTCTAAATTTTCAGTTTTATAGATTTAAAAGGTTGAATTATTTATCATACATATTAGAAATACTCTGTTGTAAATAATAGCACAATGTCATTACACAGTGGGTTGTTACCTGCATTTAAGCTTAGAAAAACAGATATTGGCACAGATGGGAAGAATAATCATAAACCTATTGTTATTAAAATGCCTTAATATATTTTCAGAGGGGATTTCCCATTCACGTGTAGGTGTAGTTGTACTTTTTCCAAGTTTGATAAAGACAGCAATGAGAGGTGAAATATTTTTAGCACCCTTATAAAGGGGAATGTATTAGAAAAACTTTGTGAGTGTATGCATCTATTTCTTTTTCAGGGGATCTTCTCGTACAAGTACTCATTAATCCATGAAACTACTCACAGGTTTACTTCCTTTGAAAAAAGGTGGTGCTACTGCTGGTCTCCCCAAGTTTAGGGGGGAGGGTTTCTGCATGGTTTCTGTTTTGCTTGTGACTGAAGGCCATGAAGTTCTCCCTTTCCCTGTGCAGACGGCATGTGTGTTTCTTTCTTAGCCCCTCTTGGCTCATACATCACCCCCAGAGCCTCAGTGCAGTCTGGTTAAATAGTCGTTCTTTGGCTAGTATTTAAGGTCAGTATTCCTGGGAGTTAAAATGGAGGAATTACATACTGAACAGTACAGCCTGCAATTTCTAGAGTGCCTGTGAATTGAAGACTTTTACCTATGTGAGGTTTTAATTTCTATGTTTTCATTTTAAATGAATAAAGCTTAAATACATTGTTCAAGAAATGAAGAGCTGAATTAGCGAAGCCCTGCTGAGCAGGTGATGGTTGAACCCCTGGATAGCAAATGAAAGGGAAAGTACTTTCTGCCTTCAGTAGTAAAAAGTTTTATCTCCCGTTTGAAAACTCTATAGACACATCCATCAAGCAGTCTGACCAGAAAATTAAATTGGGTTACAGCACTGTAAGAAGTCCAGATTATGTTCCTGCTGAGCAGTAACAAATTGTGGTGAACTTTATAAAAAGTTTCTTTCTGTTTTTCACAAAATAATGCAGTATAGAGCTAGTCAGTGGTCACAAGAGAGACCCTGGGGAAACTTCTGGAAAAGCTTGGTATTCCTTAATACGGAAATGAAATGAAGTCATAGATGTGGCTTTCGTTTCCTGCAGAACCACTTGTGTTCTCTGCTCCTTTATAGGCACACCAAACCTGCACAAGGTACAATTTGCATTATGTACTTCAAAATGAAAAAAATTAAATTACTTTCCTGACCATGATGTAATATACTTGTGCCCCAGTCGTGGTGGGTCACCATTAGCTTCCACTGAACACAGTAAGAGATGCAGCTATTCTGCTGGAGGTCACTATGGAACCCTAATTTTCCCCCTGTGGATTTGACCCCAATAATCAAAGAATTACTTCAACTCATCTCATGCATGCATTTCAACTAGACTGGCATTTCAATAACCTTTCTTATCTTTCATTTATTTAGAGAGGAGCTCTTCTACACAGCTAGGTTCCAAGTGCTTTTGAATTCAGTGATGTTCAGATCTAGAACCATAGCCTATCTTTGCTTTTCTCTCTTATCATTCCATCCTGGCTCTGAATACCCTCCAACCTCAGACCCATCTCTAATGGCAATGAGAAGCTATGAATGCTTGAAAACAGGTCTGGAGTTGTTTTCAATCTTTGTGAACTTCAGCCAGCCATTCCATTAACGTGAGTGTCAGGTTTTTAACAAAATCTGTAACAGTGAAAGGTTTCTGGTGTCAGGTTTCTTCGCATGCTTCTGAAAACCTTCGCATTCATATAAAAAATTAACATTGTTTACATATTTGCATGTATCTAGGTATGAATGATTAAGTAAAACCTTTAGTATGTGAGATCCTAGGTGTTTTGATGAAAGAGAATTAATTCCTTCTGTTAATTCTTCATTGTCTCTTCCAGAACAGTTGCATTTAACTACCCAGACTAGACTATTTTGGAATAATACCCATGTATTCTTAGACTCCAAAGAAAAATAAAAAAGGGAGAAAAATTCCCTTCCATTTGAATGTTTCTTTTACAGTGTGAGCATTAAAAGCCATTGGTCTCCAAATATCTAGTTTATATGGAAGTTAAGCTATCTTTTAAAAATAGATACAAATTAATGCAACTGAAAAATAAAGGAGAAAGTTTATTAGACAAGGAAGGCTAATGTTTAATGAAGTGTGGCGTTCTGCTCCGTTTTAAAAGCCTTGTTCATTCTCAGTAAGCAATAGGAGTAAAATGTTTTTCTTACGGGCTTCTGCTTTACACATTGCATGCCTGCCTTGAGGGATTCAAAACCTAAATAAACCTTAACTCACAAAAGATGTAAGTATGAGAAATCTCATTCTTTTTCTGGAACGGCTTAGGGGCTGATTGTTTATTTAACAAGCTGGTGCCCTGATTTTGCCACTGACACACTTTGACAAAAATCCCCTCACAGGCATTTAAAGTTGCAAAAAGGAAGAAAATTGGAAAGAAATATGTGAGTCAATGCGCAAAGCCACGAAGGTCTGCTGACCTAGGTGTTTTCAATATTTAGTAACTATGTTTAAAGTTGCAGAGCTAGAATGATCTTGCAGAGCAGTCAGTAACCTTCTGATGTAATCAAACCAAATGAAATCTTCCTATGAGTTGTTGGTTGTTTGAGTTATTATGTACAGAACTTACTCTGGGGAAGAGGGAAATCACATCTATGGAAAGACCCAGAAGAGTACTTACAAAAATGCTAACAGACTAAAGCGAAATTTAAATAGTGCATAGGCTTTGTGCCAGCTCATAAAAGGTGAATGTGTTTTATCCTTAGATGTCAAGATTGAGTGGATTAATTTGGGAATTGTCTTTTGCTCTCTTCACTGAAGCAGCTGGGAGTTGTGGTAGAAGGCAGGTGCAGATGCTGTCATAGCATCCTTACAATTAGCACTTCCCAGTGGAGTGTTAAGTGCCAAACCCAACTGTGAGAGCCAGTGCAAAAGTTACTGTTTTGCCTATGGATTTTTTTTTTTTTTTTTGTAGGAACAATGCTATTTTGAAACACTGATGCAAAACACTTTTAATTGCAGCAAGATTCCCTTCCCACTAACTAGACTTTTCTGGATACAAAATCTCATCCCATTTAAACAACTTTTTTTAACTAAGAATTGTGGGCTTATCCACCAGGGAAGAAGATTTTTTTTCCTATGTCCAGTCCCCTTCCCTTTTCTTATTCCTCCCCCCCCCTTTTTTTTTTTAATACCAAGATGAAAGAAAAGGGTTTATGGAACAAACTGAGGAATGGGAAACAGTTGGGGAAAAAAACCCCCTTTTTCTATCTTTTGGAACCAAATAGGGAAGAATGAAAATAGTGTTTTCCCATTAATTTACGTTATTTTTTTATTTGTACACTTGGAAGGGAAGGGCAAAAAGGAAGGTAAAGAGATTTCCTTTCATGTCATGGATGTTCTCACTTTTGTCATGAGTTTCTCCTACTGTTTTCACAAGACTAAACTATCATGTTTCCCCAAAAGATATTTCCTATGCTTGTCTCATTCCAAGTCACAGCACGCTCTTCAGTGATCACTTTTTGAGTTCCTGTTTCTGACATTGTGAAACTTGGATTCTACTGTAACTATTACATTAAGATTCAAACCAAAATCTTCAAATAAGCAAAATTTTCAGTTTCTTTTCATGTACCTGGGTTGTTTGTGGTGTTTAGAAAGCCCTATTTCAATATGATTTCACTTTGTGACCAGACAAATTCTTGAAGTTTGTCAATGACAGGATTAGTAAACCTCCTGATCAACAGGGAATTTGAGCACATGATTCTGAAATGTGCAAACAGATTATATTACTAAGTGGTATGCATTTAAGAGGCTAGACATTGTAATTAAATTCTACTTCATGGTGTCCTGATGTTTGGTTAAATTTAAGTAATGGCCTGAACTTGACCCAGACTTGCCTAAAACTCTCTCAGTGGCAGGACAGAAATCTGGAAGGAAGTAGGCGTATATGATTTCTCATGTTGTCTAGAGTGGCTGTATTCAAACCCTCTGAATATTTTTTTTTTTCATATTTTGTTATTCTCAGCCCTGTGAAAACTTGGCAGTAAGTACAAGTGGAAAAGAACAAAAAAAGAAGAACCAAAGTTTGATTTGATTTCAGTTTAAATTTCATCGGAAATAATTCACTCACACATTTTAAAAAAATTATTTATTCATGGAAATATACATTTAAAACATAGTTTAAAAGTTAAGATTCATTAAAAAAATTACATACAGGTATATCCTAAATTGGAATAAACCCCAGCACCTCAAACTCTCCTCAACCAAAAATCTTACTCCTCCTGTCTTTGCCCTTAGAGAAGAATGGACTTGGAGCTGTTCAAGAAACTTGCTAAAAAACATTTTATTTTGACTTCCATTTTTTTAGAACTAATAGTAGTATCTCTTATTTCCATTCAAGTAGTTTTGACTGGAAAATAAAATAATTTCTTTCATTTCAAATGGTATCATTTTTTTCAGATAATCTTTTCCTCTGAGAAGTTTTGCTGCCAGTGTTTTTCTAATTTGCTGAGAGGGTTGGGAGGGAGTCAAGCAGGAGAACAGGGCAGAAACACCTGTTTTAATGAAAGCTTTCCAACCAGTTCTGCACTGCATTGTAGTCATTTCTAGATTTGATTTTTTTTTTCACTGAATAAGAGACTCTCCCTCATATCTACATTTTTAATTGCATTGTGTTTGACCTATTAACTAAAACATACAGCAAATCTTTAATTTTCAATACTTGGTGGCTAAAGATGAAAATGGGTCTTGTAGAGTAACTGCAAAATGAGTTTTAAATTCTAATTAAAAATCATCTTATCAACACTACATTTCATATTGTATAGTTATGGGTCTGATATTTTCTGAATTGGTTACGCTAGATTACTTTATAGTACTTTGTGATTGAAAGGGAGCATGACTTTTTTTTTTAATATTTTCTTTTGCACAGCAGGGTGACTTAAATTAGTGTGAATGACATCCTCCTAATACGCTTAAAAATCTTTGGAACAATTGATCTGAAACGAGCATTTTCATTCTGATTGGATCAGAGCACAGGGAAAGAAGTTGGATGTGCTGGATATGCAAGCATATTCACGTAGTTGCTTCTTTTAAATCCTGATACAAGGTATATCTAAGCATGTGTGTAAACTTAGCACATGAACATTGCTGAACCAAATGGAAAAATTCTGGCCTAGAAGAAACTGTCACACCTCCCAGGAACAAAAATGAATCCAGGACTTTACCCAATAAGTAAATTTACAGAATGCAGGTGCTTAAGTATTTGAGAGAAATGTATGTAAGATGAGGATAAAAATGTTGCCATGGTTGACATTCTCCCAGAATAAGAATCTTGCATATATAAAAACCCAATTAACATCAAAGATGCTTTCCTGAACTAAAACCTAAAATTTTCCCTGGACTAAACCCTAAAAAAGGAATTTCCTTGGCAATTAATTTTTGGCTATTAATCTGCAGCATGTATCATGCTGTTTACTTGAGCAGGGAGTCTCTTGTATGGAATACCATGGCTATCCCCCTCCCCAATCCCAGTCACTAATTTGATTTCCTCAATACATTTTGTTGTAAAAATTGTGCTTACAGATCTCTAAGCACCTGTCCGTATCTGGTGGACGTAGAGTCGTGCTAGCATTATAAAAGAAAAATTGGAAAATAGTAGCTAGTGATCAACGCATCAATCCAACAAATAAGATAATATTTTTAAATAGTTGTGTCCTTTCTGCTGTTGAATATGCACCTATGCTGAGAGTCAGTGCATCCCACAGGGTGGCAAATGATGTATGTATGATTAGGAGCTGCAGAACGAACTGCCCAGAAGAATTAAACACTTGTGTAAATGAACGTGTCCTGAACTCCAAAAATCTGAACTCTACTTGTACAGCAGTATTTACAGAATATTGCTTTTTAAAGATACTGTCACAAGGTAATAGAAACAAATTTTTAATGGAAATACACGTGTGCATCCTATTAAAATGCTTGTGTGAACACTGGCATGGTCAGACTCAAACGAAGTCACTAGGCCTTGTATTTATCTGGCTGAGAGGTGAAAGAGTCAAACTTCTGGCCTAATGGTTAATTGTTGAAGTTGTGAAATTTATTTTAGATAGTTATTAGAATTGTTCAACAGTATTACTTTAAAAGTTTGCATCCTAATGCTTCAAGATGCAGAATTTCAGAATTCCACAAGAATATACAAGAACTACTATGTTACTCTCTGGGTGTACTTGTTTTGCCTTAGATGTCATTAGACCATTTTAATTCAGGAATAGATCATCACCATGAAGAAATAATTTATTTCCTAGACACTCAGAAAATACAATTGTGTGGAATACTTAAAGTAAGATATGCTACTGTAGCTCAAACGTTTTCTAGTGACAGTGTGCATTCCTCTGCAGAAGTAATACTTCAGTCTTGCACTTGAAATTATCAAGTGAAAAATGCTTTTGCATTGACTGTCATGATATCAATATGGCACTAAAGAAAGGTACGATGTTTTGCCCTTAATCCACTTGCCTTGTCCATTTCTCCCATAAGACAAATGCTATCTAGCTGGAACTAATGTGGATTGAAGGGGAAGTCATGTTAGCAAAGGTTTCTGAGTTGACTGAGCATGTGCATGTCCTTTGATACCCCCACAATATGTTGTGGCATTGTTCAGTCAGCTGAGAACTGAGGTCTGGAGTTCAGTTGGTATTTAGCACAAATGATGTCATCATACCTACAGGGTACACTGCAGGGCTCAAGAGCTGATGCGAACCGTGTATTGATGTGTAGTTTGTTATGCCATATATTAACTGTTATGCCATGTGTATGCACCGTTACTGGTAGTGTCACTGATGATGTATTTTGTGTTACTAACCATACTGCATTTTGGTTTAAAATACTTAGCAAATACGTAAGGTGATGAGTTTCCTAAAGATCTGGAGATAAGTATATGAATGTAGTTTTTGTGACATTCTCCACTGATATTCTTACCTGATAATTCTCCATTTGTTCCAAAAACTAGAGAACAACTCTTCTGGATTGGGTGTTGGGGAGCATGGGGCATGGGATAAGAGGGAGACAAAGCTGGAGACAAATAGTAAAGAGAGGCAGAGAAAAGTGTGATGACAAAGGGTTGTGTGGTGAAGCATTAGTGACAGTGACAGGACTAGAGGAAATGGCCTCAAGTTGCGCCAGGGGAGATTCAGACTGGATATTAGGAAAAAGTTTTTTACTGAGAGAGTGGTAACACAGTGGAATAGACTGCCCAGGGAGGTAGTGGAGTCACCCTCCCTGGAGGTATTCAAGGAGCGTGTGGATGTGGCATTGTGGGACGTGGCTTGATGGGCATGGTGGTGTGGGTGTGGTGGTTTTTTCTTTTGTGTGGGGTTTTGTTTTTTTTTTTTGTAATGGTTGGACTTGATGATCTTACAGGTCTTTTCCAACCTTAGTGATTCTGTGATTATGGCTAATCTGAAAGTTTTGTTAAACTTTGGCTAAAAGATAAAAATCAAACCAAAGCTGGAACAATTTGCCTGAAAGAAGGTGCTGCCTGTATGCAACTTTAAGTGCTGACAAGTTAGGCAGGAGTGTGCAATAACTGCTATTCTATGTTAAGAAGCAGTAGTAATAGTAACCTCACTATCATGTGACACTTACACACCCTGAGCCATTAAACCAGAATGTCCAAAGACCATCTCTCGCAGCAAGTGTTTTCACATCCCTCCAAGCACTAGCTCAGTCCCGCTGCTTTTTACTTCAGTCGCTATGTTTATTGCCTCTTCCGTTTTTCATATGCTCGCAAAACAATAACCGGAGGGTAAGGTAGAGCTGCCAAAACCTGGTTTGTAGAAAGGACAGCACACAGGGGTCTGGTTCAGCCCTGGAATCCAAGGAATGGGAAAAACTGCAGTGCATGGGTTTATGCTGGAATTATCTTAGTTTAAAAGAGTTCCCAAATGCTACCTTGAAGCTAAATACCACTTTAACGGCCACAAATGGGCCATCTTAAAACTGGATCCCAGCAACAGCTACAAACCTGCAGTTTCCCTGAACTTGAGCCTGTGGTACCATGGCATGTTTGTAGTATCTGAGTATTCCTGGCAGCGGCTAGAGAGCCTCTGTGCGCCTGCGTTCTAGGTGTTGGGTGTTTGTTTCTTCTTGGTCTGCATATGATTGGCAGTTGTGTCTTTTCCACCACTACTTCTCAGCTGATCGTGGATCATTTTTTTTTCTCTTGAGCTTTAAGTGGTAAAGATTCCTGTTTCTTTAATATTTATGGTTTTTGCAGAGAGTGAGGTCTTTTGGGCTAGTTCCTATAAAGAACATAGACACTGTAGTGCCAGGTTAGGCATGTAAATCTACCATACTGACCTTTAAAGTCCTGCTCAGTTTTCATCTAGTCCTAGAGCCACTGCTTTTCATAGCATCTGCATTTTCACAAGCAAAGTCACATTATGTGCTTGCATCATCTGGGGTTCAATGGGTGGGGTTTGCCTCTTTAACTCCGGTGCCTGACCCAGCAGGTGTATCTGCAGCATACCTTGTGGATACCAGGTAGCCTAATGTTTTGTCAGGCAGATTGGTGTTTCATGCATGTCCATACTGTGTTGGATGTCTTATTTCACAACAGATAGAGCAGCCTAGATGGCCAATAAAGAAAAAACAATCCAACCTTTCCACAGTTTTACAAAAAGTCTCTCGATGTGTATAAAATTTGACATCTAATGAAACAATGCTGAATCATGTGAATACGTTGCAGTCTGTGATGAATCAGAACTGGAATGCTGACAGCTCTGAGGCATTTTTTTAAAAGTTGGTAACAGTTCAAATCTCATCAGCTTCTGAGATTTCATCTGTTTCTTTGGGAGGGTGGGATAAACGTCTCTGGACATGATGCCAAGCTTGAATCTTTAAGAAGGCTTGGATGAAAATTCCTTTCTTCTTCTGACCCTATCTCTTCTCACCCATTGTGATATTATACAAATTGAATTTCAGGGCTCATGAGCTAAAGTTTCTGCAATGGTCGGCAGAAGTGTCTTTCCATCTGATTGCCCTTCAGGTCAAAAGCATGTAATATATTCAGGGGTGTTTCTAATCGAACGAAGCTCAGAATATGTGAGGGTTGTAGATAGCAGCTGGCCCCAGCAGAGACTAACAGATTTGCTGAGAACCTGCAAAGATCTTGGCAGGATGTCAACAAAGATACTGCAGGGTTGCTAGATGCCAGGAAAAATGAGATCTTTGGTTTGCGGCAAGGAAAATGGTATTTAGGGAGGATAGGATGTAATAAATTACAATAACAGCACAGTACTGTGAACAAGTCTCATCTAAAAGTATTAAAGACTGTGACTACAGTGGGAAAGTTGTGTACTCATTTTCATGGATGAAGAAGCTGAAGTAGAAGCAGGTGAAAAAAAGATGTGCTTTCTTAATAGTGGTAGACTATTATCAGAGCCAGGAAAAGAAGTAACTCGGTTTTATGTAGGAATTGGTTTTTAAAAGTGAAGTATGAAGGGAACAAAAGCAATTATGGAGAAAAGCAATGATGGAGAAAGGGCTTAGCTGACTTAAAACAGTAGGAAAGAGAAGCATGGAGCTGGGTGGATAGAATAGAGATGTTTGTGGAGTACAAGATCATAGAAGATTTTGCAAGGGCCTTATTGTCTTTCTGGGATAGCAAAAAATTGAGTCTACGGCATCAGGAGTTTCTAGCATGCAGTATCCAACTATAAATTTAGGTTTACTCTGACTATGCAATTGCTAGTGATTTGCTCTGGCAAAATATGTAGGTATTTCTCTGAAAGCTTCAGGTACTGGAAATCTTAGCTGGCCATTTACCTGATCAAATGTAATGATGCATGCCTTAACCATGCCTGACCCTTGGATGTTTTCAGAAGATTTTAGGTCAGTCTGCAGGAAAATGTTTGATCTGTTATGCTGATGTGTTCTCCTTGCTCCCTCACAAGAGTTTTAGTGAAGAAGGTGCTCTCTAAAGAGCCTGTCCAGAATTAGTATGTTACTTGAAGCAAAATTGTGGCATCTAAAAAGCCAGCTTCATGAGGAGAGAAAAGAAAACAGTCTCATCTAATTGGCACATTGAACATGACACAGAGAATAGCAGCCCTAATAGGGAATACCTGTGTGGAAAATTTCTGCCCTACACGATAGGTTTTGATCAGTGTTCCACAAATTTGATTTAAATTATTTCAGGGAGATTTCCTCTTCATTTACCTGGTATAGCAATCCTAATTACTTATCACTGTTCTTAGGACTTGATTTGATGATAGCCTCCCTGATCAGGTTAAAGTCTATGGGTTATTGACAGTGCTGTGTTAACTAGGTGGCTTTGGTTTTCTGGCAGGATGCCTGCAGAGGGAGAAGCAGCTGTTACTTGAGATGGGAATAATAAAAAATGCCGACTGATAAAATCTTTCTGACTTTTGCAGAACTGAAAAAGGCCATTAGCAACTCTTGGAATTCCTCAGTTTCTTGCATCCTTGCATTCCAAGAGAAATAATGTGGCAGGCAGGATACCATTGAAAATGTAATGCAATGGGTACTGGTGGAAATGCTGGATGTGGGGGTGGAAATCCAAAATGCAGTTTGTTAGTAAAATACACGGATGACAAGCCGTTTGTTACTGATATATGGGTCTATTCTGAAGTAGGAGACAGCATGGGCTGGTTTTAGAACTACTCAGTGGGACAAATCCCAACTTCCTTCTAAGCTAACTATCAGCTTGCTCAGAAAATAATGGCTTTAAACAGCAGTTTAAACCTCTCTGGTTTTGTGATAGTTATACAAGCCTATACGGAAATTTTCCATTATTTGTGCTTTGTTCCTTTTTCCCACAGCTCAAGTCCCCCAAATGACACTTAGTTGTGAAGCGTAGCCATTAGCACAGGTATTAAACAGGTAGCGGAGCAGAGGACTTGGGAGCATGTACTGCTTGGGAGTGGTATAAAGTGCAAGAGTTACAGATCCACAGAGGTGTTTCTGGTGACAGTCTCCATGCAGACAATCTGATGTAGAAAACAGAAAGCCCTAGAAGTCTCTGAACCCTTGGGCATAAACTTCTCTTTTTCAAGATCCTGTTAAAATAGGGAGCCAGTGGTAGCAGACTGGTCAATGCGGCTTCGAAAGCCGTGGGGAGCTTTCAACAGCAGCTGCTGTGTGTCAGAAGTCTATAAATTGACTTCCTGCCACGGGAGGCCTCCAGCTAGTTCAGCTAGAGAGTTACTGGAGGGAAATCCTTGCTCTCTGTCTTACCAGCAGAGCAAATATATCCAGGACCATGCCCAGGGCTGGGGAGGGGTTTGGGCTGGCAGATTCCTCATGTCAGCCAATAAGATCTTGATTAATAAAACTGGTGTGGGTGGAGACCTCAGTCTTTGTTGAAGGAGAGAAGGTGTTCTCCTTTGAGTAGTATATGCACATGTCCATCATGTTCTTTGTTTTCAAAAACTCCCAGATGAGAGTGTATTTCTTCACATCTTAGATAACCTCAGAGATCTTTTGCTTTTTCTCCTCTTTCTTTGTCTTCCAGGCAGCTATGTACTATGCCCTCTGTTCAGGGTGGTTGCATGTTCCCTTTCCAATGTTCAATTCCCTCTACAATAATCCTTATCTACCAGTTTTGGAACTGTCCTTCTCCAAGAGGGTTTAATTTCCTTTAAAAATTGCACTCTCACTGAATCAATAACCTAACAGGAATCTCTGGCAAAGAGATTTGGCGCAGGTTTTGGCGCAGTAGGTGTATCAAGATTCAGTAGCCTCTATCATCACCTTTGTTGGAACTCAACTTGTTTAGTTCAAGTTTAACTCCTGAGCTGCTGAATTCAAGCCTCTTGGGTTTCCTTTTTGTCCCTCATGAATTGGCCTGTTCTCTGCCAAAAGAGGTATATAATGATCTCAGAAATATATAAGCTTCTTCTCTACATGTCTCCTGTATTGCTGAAATTTTCCTCTACTCATTCAGCATATTAGATATCACTGCCCTTCATGCCAAAACTTAGCACGGGGTTTGAACTCCTTTAGGTTAAAAACTGAACCCGAATATGCTGTTTCATACCAAGAAGAGTCATTCTTTTGCATATCTGTGGTTTTCAAATACAGTCATGAATTCTGAAATGAGGAGAAAAAACCCACAATGAGATATTTTGAAAGTTTATCCTGGCCTCTATCCATCCTTGATTCCTTTGCTGTGCAGGATAAGGCTATGTTTGTAATGAAATGGGAAATCCAAAAGAAAGCTGAACATTCAAAATTCTGGAGATGTTTTGAGCCTTGTGGAAGTTGGTAAAGTGGAGGAAATGTTAACCTGATTTAGGAAAACAAAATGCAATACCTGACTTCTCAAAAGTGTTTTAGGTTTAGATTGTTTTAGCATCATAGATTCTGGAAATTGCATTTAAATGCAGTTTAGATACGTGTTCAATAAAGCTTTCTGAACTTGGTGACTTTTGGGGTTGGGAGGATGAGGCATAAATAATAGTGGGAGGGGAAAAAAAAAGAAAACCAAGAGTTGTAGTAATTTTTAAATCATGCTTGTTAGAACTGGGATCCAATTTGAGCACCCCCAGCTGTAGCTGCTTATGGAACCTTCTCTAGACCACTGATAACTGCTTTCCCACTGTTTGAATGCAAGTCCTAGTTTCAGATACCTACAGTCATAGACCCCAGATATGAATCTTTCAGATTTTTGCTAAGTCTGTCTTATAATGTTCTACCATGTGTGGCTATGCGGGCAATGAGCACTATTGCAAAGATATCAGGTTCCACCCTGCAAAAGCAATTCATGTATTTATATATGAGGTTTCTTCTCCCCTTTTCTGCTTAAGGTAGTGGGTTCAAACACAATCTGCATTGCTTGTCAGCACATCAGTCAGTGGTCGTGTCAAAATAATACTGCTAAGGAAAAAAACTCATGTGATTCCAACCCCTCTTCAACTGATTTCATATCAGGGGAGGGCAGAAGATGGGGAGAGCTTAATTATAAAAACTCCTGTGACATGCTATGGCAATTTGTTGTGTGAGAAGACTTCATTGTCTGTGCATATGTATTTTGGAGGGATAGTATTGGTGAAGGGCTCTGAACCCATCAGGCACACAGGCTAAGTTTCATACACAAGCTTTCTTAGGAGTCCCCCGTGCCCTACCTGATATACACATTGGAATGGTTCGTGTGTATGTAAATACAGAATGTTCTCATACAAAGTGTATGGATATAATTTAGAAAGCACTGTTGAATTTTTGGCTTATATAGGCACATTCTGTGGCCTAACAGGATTACTCCCGTTGGAGTAATAACTAGAAGTTTTGCTTATTTAGGGCCTGTTCCTACTCCCTTTGAAGCCAATGGCATAATTCCCAGTAATGTTTAGTGGTGCAGGGTCAAGACTTTAAGGATGATAGAATTTGATGTTGGAGGCCTCAGTCAGTGCTCACTGAAGTACAAAGGGGTTTCCCCAGTTATTTCAGTGAGCAAATTGCTATTGTTTCATGAAAATAATTATTTTAAAACCAGCTTACATAGAGATGGTGTTAGTGTTAAAGTTCAAAAAGAAGAAAGTAAAGAGACTTTCTTTATTCTGGCTGATACCATGCACTTTTTGTAACAATAAAACATTTAGTTCAAGTAAGTTCCCAGAAGTTTGTAACAGCCACTTCCAAAAGCAATGAACTTTTTAAATTGAAAAGGACGTTTTGTGTTGCTGCCACATCTCTTGTGATTTCTGAATGCATTTCATTTCTACTGTTGCAAGAACAGCCATTCTCATGATATCTCAGCCTTCATGCTTCTGGTCTCAGCTGGTCTGACCCCACAGCATCTGCAGGGAAAGGGAGATAATGAAGAGAATTGTTGCAGCTGCTTTAGGAAAACATTGGTTCTTGCTATTCTCAAAGGTCAGTACCACTCAAGAACCATTGTGGGTATTAAAAAAATAAAAAAGTCCCCTCCTCTTTCAATATGCTCACTGACACCCAAGGAGTTCCCTTTAGTGCTGAAATTGCCTTCACCTACATTTCTTATATGATACTGGAAGTTTGCCAAAGCTCAGTTATTTTTATACTTGGTCTTTGGTACTTCAGGCTTGCTAAGCTAGATCTTCAAAGAGATAAAGTAAAAATACAGCAGACTGAGGAGAAGCATAGAAAGCTACTGGAGGGCATTTGCTGGCATTTTCTCTTTTTTTGGTTCAACAAATCTATTGACCTAGAGGGCATGCAGGAGAACCCATCTGTTTTTCCATGGTTCTAAAAGGAAAACAGAGAAGGACATGAAATTCATTGAGCGTGTATTAATATTCTATTCAGATACTGCTGATCTGCTGGGTTGCTTTAACTGAAGGACAGAAAACAATTTTCCCATCCTGTTTTCTTCCGTTTGGATCTGCTCACGTGCAGTTACAATGGACCTAAGTACACAGAGCAATGTGAATCATGTTACTGGCTAGATTGCCACAGTCGTTGGCTGGATGATACTTGGTCTCCTTTCTTAATATACAAGTAATCTCATCTGTGTGATTTAAGCTTCTTTAGGTCTGTATGTCTATAATGTTTTTTATCACCTGGCATATCTGCCAGTCCTTTCACAGGAGTGGGGCCCAATGACCCAGATGTCCTTCCCCATTCAGAGGCAGCATTAACACTTCAGGCCTTCCTATACCTTAAATGCATATCCTAGAGTCCCAGCTTTTGGTGTATGGCCACCTTGTTTGTGTAGGGTGGCACCAGGTTCTACTTTAGATAATATGAAAAATACTGAAAAATTCCCTGTCTTTTGTTCATTGCTACTCTGAAGAGTCCTCTAGGCCTAGGACTGTAGGACACCTACCTTCTGGGTATCCAGCTTACTGTAGGAAATACAGCAATGTGAAACTGGTATTGTTTTAGGTGTTGTCGGTGGAAATGGAGATTCTGGCTATTTGTGTTACACTACGGACATGTGTTTATGATACTTTCTGGTCTAATCCATCTGTTTGGTCTCTCATGCAATGGTAAATTTTGCAGCTGTATGAATGATTGTCTGGTCTACTACAGAAGATGGCCATAAATTTTAACGAGTAACTCTGCACCAATTCAACAAGACCCAGTTGAACTAGAATATGTCTTTGTATATGATGCTTGTACTGTAGCTCAATAACCTTTTGGTCAGGGTGGACCACTTGGTGTTCACAGATACACGCAGGGAGTCCTGTGTAATCTGAATGCTTAGCTATGGGAAGATGTGAACTAGCTAGGGTTATTGAGATCAATATTGCTGGGTTGTTCTGGGACTGAACTGCACGTCCAACCCACTGTCATCCCGCAGTGGGATGATGGATCTACTGGGAAATCTGCAAACCATTCCTGGAGCTTTCAATTCTTTTATCTCTGAGGTAGTGCTATCTGTGTGTGGCTTTCAGCCATGGGGTTCACAGAGTTAGGAAGACTGGTTGCTTTTGGACTCTGCCAAGAAGAAGATTAATTTCATTTTCATGTGTGTATTTGGTTATAAATATGAAAGTGTGTTAATAGTATAAGTACGTATATCCACAATGAGTGTGTGTTAGTATTTAAGACTGCAGCAGAATCCAAAATAAGAAGTGGAGCAAACTGAATGTAGAGATTACTACAAGAGTGACTATGAAAAGATGCAGGGTGTATATTTATAAAAGGAAGTTCTTTGTCCAGATGTCCCCCTGCACTCCTTAGGGAATGTTTCTGATTGCTCTCTGCAATTTATATCACTTCAAATGAAATATATGATACAAAACCCCCCAGGGCCAGGAAAATTAGCAAAGGCACTTAAACTGTACAACAGCATTTCTTAACTGCTCTAGTTGGATTATACTATAAATGAGCTATCACAGAAGCCTCTGGGGAGCTTCTGGTTGGACACTTCAATGTAAGAGAAAGCTGCTTTTCTTGGTTTTGTTTTTAAAATTACTTTCATATTTGCACCAAAGGAGAGAGGAAGCAAAAGAGACTAAAGTCACAACATTAGTCACAGAAATGTGCTCCAGTAACATAGTAATATCTGCACTAATGGTGAATGTTGAATTGTGGAATAATACTGAAAAGTTCTTACTGTTCATCAGAACTGATAGGGTTGACTTTCTTTGTGTGGTTTTTTGGTTTTTTTTTGTTTTTTGCCTCCTTATACCTGTAAAACATGCCTGAGGAATGTAAATTTTGATTTAGTAAGGCTTTATACTCTCACTTTGCACAGGGATGAATAGCTGTAAAGGAAAATAAATGGCAAATCAAGCCCAACTGAAGACATAACGTGTCCCCCATTTTTAAGGTAACAAGGCCAGCTTAATGCAATCAGACAAAAAAGGCAAAGTATTTTAAATAAAGTTTGTAACCTAGGATTTCAACATTAATGAGTCTCTCTGCTACTGATGTCTGCTGCTGGTCAGATGTACAGGCAGGAACAAATCAGAGGAATGTTTTACCTCACTTTGACCTAGGGCTGCCTGAAGACATTGTGTGCAGAAGATGACCTTGAGTTGCTAACTCAGGGCAGCTTGCAGAAAACAATTTCTTGAACTCAAGTAGTAGTGATTCTTTTATAACTTTGTAAAATTTTCAGGTTGTTCTTTGGAACCACTTAGAAATATTGTACCTGTATCTGTAATAATTTAAAAGCTTTTAAAATGCGGTCTAATAGAACATCATAAGATCATTTCATATACAGATCCACTCTTTATGTCATTGTAAAAGCTGGAAAAAGTTATCAAGGCATATAGAGCACAGATGTAGAAGTTGTGGGGAGAAAAAAAACCTTTGTTTTTTACTTTAACTTAGTCTTATATTTAGTCTCTGTGTGGCAGTGTTCAGTTTGGAGATTGTTGGTACTAATTGAGATTGAGTTTTAGGACAGACTAGAACTGATGTAGAAAAGAAGAGTTTCTTCTTGGTGCAAAATTTTTCATGCAACAGGAGTGAAAAAACAGGAAGCATGAAGGATTGAAATACTCATCCCATGACAGGCATTAGTTGTTTTGTGAATTTTTCAGTGGGCAAAAATGCACAAGACATTCTTCAAGGAATAAATTAAATATGATAAGCTCTTTCTTGGACATTGCTCTTTTGTTCGCACTACTGTGATGTCTGTCTCTAGCCCCTCTTTTGCAAAGTGGCATGGCTTCAACAGCTCTTCACAGGTGCATGAGGACATCGTGCATATGTAGATATGTAGTGAAAGTGTTGTTCTGGCAGGTGATAGGTTTGGACCTGACCCTCCAGCTTTCTTTTTCAAACTAAGCTGTATGCTGACCTATGTCTTGTATAATGACTGTAACACTTCCCATTGTGTGGATGCAAGAAAGAGTTGTGGTCTCTGTGTTTTCAAACCAGTTTCCATAGCATTGTCTCCAGTCAGCATAACTTGCTTACTGCGTGCAGTTCCTCAGCAGATAGGTGAAGAACTCCTACCAGGAGCATGAGTAGGCTTAAATATGAGCTAGGTACCAAGCAGAGCAGTCCTGGTAGCATCTGCAGAGCAAATGTTCTGGGTATGCAAAAAAAAGTGGAACTTTATGCATCTAAAAACCTTTAGTAACAAAATGAGTGTTTGTGAATTTCCCCAGGGAAGCTTGGATCCTGCTCTTTTACTTGGGAACTTGAAATGCCACCTTCCATGCAGAAGTCTGGAGATCTGGACCCTTCATTTTTGAATGGGAACAGAGTAAGAATAACAAATCACCTTGTAGGCCTTGCCTAGACAGGGCAGAGAGGGTGTAGGAGATGGCAGTTGAGAATAAGGTAAGGATTATACCAACCAGGTTCTGCAGCTCCCAGAGGAGTCTGTAGGAGGCAAAGCCTCCCGGCTTCTGAAAATGCTTTCTAAACAAAGTGAAGGTAATGAAGTACTAAATAAATAATATATTGATTTAAGAAGCTGGTTATGGGGTACCACTGTGATAACTGTCAAAAGCAGCAGATCTATAAAGGCTGGATACTGGACATCAATCAGATTGCTTTCAATGATAGAAAAGACTACTACCCCCAGGACTGGTTTGAGAATGGGAAGATCGTATAAGTGGCTAATGAGAGTTGTTGGTTAGAGCCATAAATGAGCAGCAGTACACTTGAAAAGACAAGGAGGTGTCAGAAAGACATTTAGCCTGGCACTTTTCAAGAAAACACAGAGACTGGAGGACAAATGAACTAAAGGTTAGTGCAGAAGTTGGAGAAATGCTGAGACACTGAAGAAAGGGGACAACAAGAAGAGAGCTCACCTAGGAATATAATTCTTCAGAAATACAGTGAAGGAAGAGATATATCCAAACTCCTTGAACTCTGCAGTAGTTAGAATTCCATATAATTTATTATTGTGTCTTTCTGTTCTGTAAGCAAAACAGAGAGGTTTTTCTATAAACTAAAGCAGCGTGCTTGATTCCTCAGACCCAGTCTCCTGACTTGGTCGGAATGGTCACTGGGTTGCCTTGAGAAATGGGCAAGATGATCACTTTAAAGTGTAGAGGATACAATTTTCTGCTCAAAGTAACTTGTTGACTAAGTTGATTCTTCATCCATTTATGGGCATTTTATTTTACTCAGTTAACCCAGAGATTGAACTTAATATCTTTTTTAGGAAACTTGATATGAAGTCTCACTGTGTTTTTTAATTTATTACTTTTGTAATTTTCTTTTCGCCATTAGCTATTGCTATATTTTCATAGATGTGCAAGTAGTATAAATACTATGACCTATTTTCATTCTGCAACTAAAAAACCTTTTAGAAACAAAAGGAGTTTCTGTATTGGGCCAGGTTCTAAATTTGGTCTTGGCATTCTTCAAGAAGCAACACCTAATTTTTATAGAAGAATTACCGTTTCTCTTGCAGAACTTTATTAAAAAGGGCCATTACAATAGAGAACTCCTTAATTCTTCCTGATACTTTCTGATTTAGTCAGATATTGACTGTTTATTCTAAATCACAAATCAATAATCTAATTTTGATTAAACTCTTCTGGCTGATTCTGCCAAGTTTATATGCTGTAGCACCTCCTCACAACTGGCGACTTAATTCACTGGGATCCCTCATAATGTGGTACTATTAACACAACAGTACAGCAAATAATTAAAAGCTATGTTTGTTGTGGAGAGGAGGTAACTTTTTTTTCTAGCCAAACTGAAGTTTTGTTGAAAGATGTTTTTCCCTGTGGGATATCTTTTTTTAATAAGTGAAAATGGATATTCCATGAAACATTTCTAAAACAAATTCTCCTTTCCAGCTGCTGGTTTTAAGTCATTTTAGAGAGGGAGAAAAAAACCAAACCCAACAAAAAAAAAAAATCCCACAAAAAAACAACCAACCCAAAACTACACCTCCATAAACTGTGTTGCCTCACTTGATGTTTGGCAATCCTAAGGTTTTATTTTTTATTTCTATTTGGTGGATACTAAGTTTCCTACTTCTCTCCTTTATTTTAATGAAAAATAACATATCTCTCTCTTGTCTGTTCCCAAAGAGAGGAGAGAGCAGAAGTTAAATAAGAGAACAGCCTCAAACTTATCACAGAAGTGTAACAGCAGCCATACTTCAATCCTGTGAGACTTACTGAGTGTGTTAGCATTTCCAAAATTTTCCATAAGGTAGCATTACAGAGACTACAGTTTTCCTTTTTCTCAAAATATAAGCTAATGTTATTGTCTTGACCATAGTGTTGCATCAATTAGGGTTAAAAATTGGTTTGTTATTGTAGTCTACTATAAAATTTTATAGACCAAAAACTGAGTTACATCAAGAAACTAATGGGAAGCTGATCCAATCTAAGCAAGATGGAAAAATCAACTTCATACGAACAACCCACGACGTTTTTAGTGGATTAATAGATTACATAGCCTTTGACAGTTGCCCAGGAAATGCTGCAACAATTTACATCAGGCAAGTGCTAAATTTAAAAGGAAAGATCACAAGCGTCTAGTTGGTATGGATAGTAAAATCTCCACTATTTTCACTATTGCTACTACTAACTGGGAATCCAAGGTTAAGAATTCAGAAGGAACTCAGGACTGTGGATCTTGTTGTTACTGAGACGTGTATCTATCTTTGGGAAAGTGTGTGTTTGTGTAGATATATATATGTCTTCTGTGGGTGTATATATATCTTCTAATAACAAAATACAGATGCAGGCACTTTCCCATGGTATGAAAATTTATATACTGGAGTTTCCGCCTTTCCAAAGATAACTGTAATTTACATCTTTCAAGTTTTTCAGAATAACATTTTGTCAAGTTTTGTGAATGATGCATGTGGATCTTATAGACTCATATATTACAAAGTTGGTAGCAAGTCTTAATCTGTAAAGAAAATAATTAAATCTTAACTAATACAAATTGGTTACAAAAGTCTATTGTTGTATTTGTGTTATAATTAATGCTACATTTTAGTTTCTCCACAGTATTTATTAACAAATATATGACAGGAAAATGGGAAAACTTTGTTATTCAAGAAAGAAAACTGTCCCATGTACGAAAGCAGCCTGTTGCAGTAGCTCTCCAGATGTGCCTAGACCCTGTACAAGTCAAGTCAAGTGAATAGGCATCAGAATGCTTACTCATTTCTCATTTGGATACAATTTATATTCATAAACAGTAACTTGATTACAAAAGTCTGCTGGAAAGTAGTTTACTCTTTCCCTTCTGATTTCTGTGTCTAAGGCTGAAGAATGCCCCTGAAGAATGTAAATTTAGTTATCTAACACTGGGGGTTTTTCCCAAGTGTTTTTTTTCCTTATTAGCATCAGTTTTAATAACCGTAGCAGTTCACAAGAGCACAGTAGTATGTTCTCTGAGCTATTGCAAGTAGCAGAAAAAATGAGCAGACCTCAGGTTTTGGCTCTCTTTCGTACAGCACTGGTGCAAATCAGTCGCAGACAGGACTGAGAAACGTCTGTGGTGACATTGTTTCAGAGGCTTCTTATGTGAGCAGAATTCAGAAATTTAATTGGTTATGCAGCCTATTACTGCAGCACTTCACATTGAGTGGCACTAAGTAATTACACTCTAACTGCTGCACAACTGCTGTAATTTTTCATGCAGTTATGTTACATGATAACACAATAACGCTGATGCTAATACTAATGTTGGGTTAGGCAGCTAAGGAGGGGATTACAATAGAGAAGTGCTAATAGTATGTTGTTAGGAAACAGGATGCCAAGAAGCCATTAGAAATGAGAGTAAGAGAATAAAATGAAAACTACAGTGGGAAATTGGAAAAGAAATAAGGCAAACTACAGGCAGAGTGTTGTGCTGTTTTTAGTGTCTTTAAATCCTTGTTGAAGGGTATAGACTGAGAGGTTGAAAAATCATGATGATGTGAAAAGAAGTGGGAAGTGATGGGCTTGAGAGCAGTCACCTCATTTAATGGCTGCAAGGTGTCTTCACACAATGCATCTGCTAGGTTTGTGGAGTATTTCTTTGGCATACGCTCATAGATATTTTTCTGAAAAGAGTAAATTGATATTCCTAAAAATACCAGAGGGTCTCCTGAGTAATATGAAAAGAAGAAAAGGGCTCCAGATGGTGGTGGCAGGGATGAGATAGCAGGCTCTGATGCAGTTTTGTAGCATCTGAAGTGAAGAAGGTCAAAAAGTGGTGTAATTCTGCATGGACGAGAGGCCTCTGTACCCACAGCACTGTGACCTCCCCTTGGGAGTCAAACTGGCTTCCTTAAAAATGTTACAGCACATAGAGATTGGGATTTTCACAAGTACATTCACAATGTGATAAGTTTCCTGCCACACTATCATCACAGTGACATACACACAGAGGTGTCAGCAAGCTTGTTTTATTCTGCACCCATACGTGGCAATGGGAACAGCACAAGGATCTCAAATGGAAGAGGACAGGCAGTGTGCTGAGTGCTGTGCAGGCAGTGGGGGTTGCTCCCTGCAGAGCCCCCAGTCTTAAGCGACAAAGACCCCGGGTAGATAAGGACACAAAAAGGCTTGAGAGCCTGTGTAATTTGCAGAATAGGAATCCCCTTGGAGACCAGCGCTTGTGCACACAGGTTTTTGTGGCCAGAGGTATTGTAGGGAAGGCTTGGTGGATGGTGAAGCCTGTGCTTGCAGTCTAGACCCTCTCTTATTCACTGATTGAACTGCTGCTTTGCATATCTCCTCTCCTTTCAGAATACAAAATATTTCTATATGAAATATGCAGACCTCTGCCATCAACTGGTACACTGATAGTGTTTGCTGACAACACTGTTATACCCATCACTTGCCTACATCTGAGGACTGAAAATGAGGATTTTAATCTTAGCCACACGTGCATATGCAAAGGATTTTTGTGCACACCAGTATATGGACAATATACTGCCTGGTCCTTACTGGGTTAAACGATAAGAAATGTAACAGTATATTGTGCCAGCATCACACTCATACATACCAGCTTCTCAGTCCGAATGGCCTATGCTGGCATACGTAGGCTCCTGCTTCATTAGTGGGCAGAAAAGCCTAAAAGGAACAAGCCATTTTAAAAATCAAAGCAACTATTTGAGAAGATTTTCCCCCACAAATTATGATGTGCAGGTGGAAGGCAGGGAGTTTAAGTAAATTTTGGACTAACTATTGCACAGTAGATACTAGGTGTTTCAAATCCAGAGTCATGAATAGCTTTCTTAAGAACAAGCAAAACAGAAAATCTCTGATTAAAAAATAGTATTTCAAACACAACAGTGTACTCAACTTTCAGTTATTTTCCCTACTGGAAGGAGGAAAATAACATCTGGTCCCCATTCATTTTGTCTGAAAAACATCAGGAATATTAAACCTGCTCTTTGCTAGTGAGGGGTTAGGTCTTGTAACATGCCTGTTGTGATTTCTTATGCCTCAGCTAAATCTTTAATGAGAGTGTTTTCTATCTGAAATACTAATTAATTGTTTCAAATTAGTTAGATGTTAATGTAAGCGTATTGGATTTCTCAGCTTTTTTGTGATCATACCTCTGGGGTTTTCACCATTCCACTAATTCTTACAAGGTCCCCCAGGTCTTACTATACCTGACATTCAAGTACAACCTCTGTACCTCTAGGAAACACTCAGGCGTTTGTGAAACATAGAGGCAATGGACAAACCCTCTGGTTTTCTGATGAACCAGACCCTTTCCAATCAGTGAGGCAATATGACCCACTGCTTAATGCTGAATTCTGCAATGAAGTAGTATTTGCTGGGCCTGAGGCCCAATAAACCCCCAGAGGTTTTTTTTTTCCCTGTTGATCAGTGTGTCTGCATCTTTACACATTGGGCATCTAGGATATGCCGTAACTGTGTCACAGCATCATCACACCCCTGGCAGTATTGAGTCTGATCAGGGGTTGGTACTGGCAGTGTGGGACTTGTTCAAAAACTATTGGTGATTTCTTATAGTATCCGTTTTCTTTCTTGCATTTGCGGTTTTTCTCTTCTGCATCTTTTTGGCAGACCTGATGGTAACCATGGTATTTAAGATTGTTTAACACTCTTCATTGTAATTGTCTCTTACAAGTACCTTATTACATTATCTGTTAGGGTAAAAATCTTCATGCTGAGTGTTTGCTATAGGCTGAGTTTCTTGGAACAAGGAGAGGTTATCTTAAGCCATTGAGTCTGTTTTTTCCACAAAGCCATTCAGGACAGTACATCCTATAATTCTTCATCCCACTATGTGGGGAGGTTGGGGAACATGCTGGGAAGTTGTTCTTAAAACCCTGATTGTCTGATGGTTAGAAACTTTCTGAATTCCACCATAAATGTATTCTTGACTAGTTAGTAATGGGGATGGGTGGGGTGGGGTGTGTCCCCTTGTCTGTATTGTATTTCAGCTGAAATCCCTTCCTAATATTTATTCACTCCATTAAAAGGAATTTGCTGACTTTCTCTTCCACTGATATGCTTTTAGGAGAACTTCAAATCTGGCAGAGGTAGTTCTGGGATCAGGGATAGCTTTTGCTGTTCCTTCAAGAACGTTGACCTAGCATGAGTTTGATCAAAGTTACATATAAAAACATTTTGGTTCAGAATTGCTCAATAGAAGTAGATTAACTTCACCTAAGGTTGAGTGCTGCCCTAAGCATCACCCCACAGTATCCAGGTGCTGTGCTTGTTCTCCTTGTGATCACCTCTCCTGGCTGTGCAGATGTGGGACAGCATATTGGATAGAAAATTTTTATTCTGGTGCAGAAAGCATAAGAAATGAGCAGAACTTGGTGGGACAAGGGTGAGTAGACCAGGATTAAGGGTAGTGCAAGGTAGAAGGAAGCTGAGGCTGGATCATGAGGCAAGTTCACTTCTGACGAGGTGAGGTTGAGACTGCAAGTGGGAACCAGTGATTGTGGGGTGTAAACTGGAAGAAAAGGACATGGTCAGGAAGACTGTGAATGATGGATAAATGAGAACAAATAAGCAGTAAGAGAGCTGGGGTAGAAGTTGATTAGCTGAAAACAGTGGGTGAAACAAGAGCTCGGATAGATGGAGTGGCACCTGTGTCAGGAAGAAGGCAGGAACAATGATAAGATACTGGGAGTGATCACAGAAAAGTCATGTCTTGCAAGGGTGATCTCCAGTGTTCCTGAGACGTAAATTTGTTTTGTCATAAAAATTTTGAGATTTATTGTCAAAGCACTTGTGATATTTCCTCTCCAGTGGCTGGCCAATGTAGAAGATGGCCAACGTACTACTGCTAGAGGCTGTGCTTCCATGGCACTTGGCTCAATGTAGGGCTCATGTGGTTCAGTCACCCTGCCTTTGGAACTGCACGATAGATTCTGTTGTTGTTTCTTTCATTTAATAAACTTGTTTCCTGAGCAATCTTATTGCAGTCATTTTCTACTCTTTGGTAGATTGACTTTGCAAATGTAACATGTTTAACATCACCTGTAATAAATCATAGATGGTGACATTAGTCTACCATTAGGCAGTATTTCTCCTGAAGTTGTATCTTGAACTGTCACTATTTGCCAGGACTACTGTGTGCTTCACAACCGCACAACAAGAAGGCAGCTCACACCTCTGAGAGTTTAGGACAAGTCTAAATTAATTGCTGAAAATGAGCCTGAGCTGACTCCATCTGCATGAACGTGGAAGTAGAAGGGAAGGACAGCACTGGTGTGGATTGGTTCATATTCCAGGTCAGGGTGTGCTGCATTCCAGCAGCAAAGGGCTCTTTAACTATAGGCCTTGCTGAGATTCCTGTGTTAGGCTAATCCCAACTGGATTGGTTTGGACCTATGCTGTTAACTCTTCCTGACATGACAGATTGTGTCATGTCATGTGGGTTCACTGGTGGGAGTCTATACAATATCAGACAGCTTGGTACTATGCTCTACTTCATGTATTAACGTACATTTAGCATTTAAGTATGCAGCCCAAATTCTGCTTTTAATTAAAGTCAACTCAACTCTGAGGAAGTTAACTGAGTAAATAAAGGGTAGCATTTGCCGTAACTGTCTTAGAATTTGGCTTCATGTTGCTAACTCTGCTTTTCTCCAATGTAGTTATTATTTTAGAAAACACTTCAAGTATGTTAGCTAGCCCAAAGGCTACAGCTGGAGTCTGATCATAAATACAAGCTAACAAACAGAATTTCACTATCTGCAGTACATCTCTTTATTCCAATAGAACATAAACACATATTAAATAGGGCATAAGATCTAATTTTCTACACTAAGTGCTCCAATTTAGTGGCTTCCTGAGGAACTAACAAAAATGCTTCAAGTCCACAGGGAACTTCTCTGCCTTTAGAAGCACCTTAGAAAACACTAATGTGAGTAGTAGAATATCACAAAAAATTGATAGAATTGCTGTGTAAGTGAGTAAGTAGCAGCATAACATCCTTTAGGAAAAGCAGGTTTTGTATTCAACAATGAAAGAGTGTTAATGTTTCTTGGGAAGTTGCCCTTAATGGCAGTAGAGAATGAGTATGCTTTGTGTCTCATAACAGGACACTTCAGAAGATGAAAGCACCTCTAATACATTTCTAAAAGTCACTTGTCAGAAACCAGAAGGTAAATAAATGTAGTTGCCATAAGCCAGGTTTAGTGACCTTTAATGGTCCAGGTCTTAGAATAATTAATTTATAATAACTGTTTTGGTCTTGACTAATATTATTATGGTGGTTCAAAAATATTTGCACAACAACATTTCAACAGATAAATCTTTCAGCAATAAAATAATAAATATATTACATTACAATTAAATTACTATATCTGTCAAACTTTCTGAATAATATATTTAACAAATATATTTTATGGTATTCCACCAGGCCTGATTATCACCTGAATTCTGAGTTTGCAGTTTCATATTGTTTGTGTTACGCTTCCCTTGATAATACATTGACAATCAAGGCTTAAACTGTAAATTCCCAAGGGACTAGAGACACTCTTAAGCATGTAAAATACTAAGCAGCAGAAATACTTCCTATGCTATATTCCTGTACTTCCTGGGGGGTCGTCAAAAGCATAACTGCTTAAAAGCTATTACCAACTCTTGCAAAAATCCTGTGTGAAAGTTTTGATATCCCCTCTCAACCAAAACCTTCTCTGATGTGACACTGACAGTGTGTTTGAGGGTGTCTTTCAAACAGGGATGAGTAGTCATCTGTTGCCAAAAATGGCCCCTGGCGAGCTGTGACTGAGCCCAAAGCTGTTCTGACTGTGGCTCTGGGGTGGACTTGTTGATTCATGATAAATAATCCTCTGAGGCTTTTGTGGTGTGGACAGCTATGCGTATTTCTCAAATAGTAGAAAAATTGCTTGTGTTTCCTATGGGATGTATAAGGCTCAGTTGCAGCCTAACTTCTGACACACTGACCTCAGCTTCACTGGCTGTGCTGATGCTTGCCAGGATCCCCTGCAGAAGGAGCCTGCGCTGACTCACTGGGGGAGTGGCTGTGCTCTGTTTCTCTTTGTGCAAGACAGGTGAGCACAGAGTGGGCCAAACAGCCTCACAGCTTGCTACTGCATCTCTGGAGCCTGACATGTCCCTGCTAAACCCCATAACTAATACTCTGCAATGCATCTGAATCGGTTGAAAAGCCAAAGTTGGAAGGCTTCCAAAGATCAACAGAAACATGCTATTTCTGCTTCCCCTTCTTTTTCCCCAAAGACTTTTCAGGTGTTATTTGAGGCGGAGGAGCTCATGAGCTCGTTGTCTCATTGCCTGCTTTTTGCCTCCTGCAGGTTGTCTCTCTTTTACAACTTGCCAGTGCAAGGGGATCCCTTGCACCTTGCGGTTTCCCCTCCCAAAAATGGGGGGGTGGCGGAAATTAACAGGACTTGGATAGCAAACAAATGTTAGGTAATGTCTGGTGGTTCTTGTATTTGATAGGGCATAATCCTGTGAACTGCTCAGCACCCTTAATCTGTCGATAAAAGCCAGCAGGCTCTCCAGGTTGTTTCAGCAGTACTGAAAGATGTGAGGCCAAGAATGCATAAACTATTCCAGGAATGGATGTCTCTGAAGTGGAGCAGAGTGCACAGAGATGTCACTGTCACATTGCCTTCAGTATATCATTCTTGGATGATGCTCCCAGAAAGGATACTGCCCCTTACCTGGCCTCCGTCTTCATCTTGGCCTACATGATGCAATTGCCTAGAAAACAAATAGCAGACCTGAGTTCATTGCTAAAGAAACCCTAGAAGGAGAACCACTCAAAACAGCTCGTAGGAAAAGAAGCCATGGCCACTGCATTCCTTATCCATATCTCTGGTCTTAACGAAATCCAGGCTGTTGGTGCATACCAAAAAGAATTTGAGTCTCATTCATCACTTCCTATTTGTCTTAAAGTGAATGCTGTAGATGGGATCTGATTACCATGGCACAAAAACCTTTTGTGTTATTCTGCAGTGACACAATTTTGCACCAAGACTGTATGGATCTTGTTTTCCCAAGAGCTGCCCATGGCAGCTGGGATTTCAAAAGCCTTAGGATACTTTCCAGCACAAATGGTGTGTTCCTCTGCAGCTCCCACGATCCAGGGAGCAGTGGGAGACCATAGGCAGCTGTGGAAAAGCCTCTCCTCAGCTGAGGCGGCAGGGCGTGCCCTGGTAGCGGCGAGAGGTGGCAGGGCTAATTCCTTACTGCTGCAGGCTCTTTCTACTAAAGCCGGTTAAAGAACTGGTAGTAGTGTGTTTAGCAGCTAGTTTTTGCTATTTTTCTGTACATCGAACTTTCTGTGAGTAACTTCGTTGTTCTGTAAGTGTTTACAGATCAATTTGAGGAAACAAGTTTCCAAATTGTTACTTATGTTGGCTGCATGCTTCATTCACTGTTCATTATGTGTAGTGTGTGGTTGGTCACAGAAATTCTAGGCTGTTATTTGCTTGATAAACAAAACTGCTTTACAAGAAGAATAATGAACACCAAGTAGCAAACAATGAATACCCATCAATGCTCTTATTTATGCATGATTATTTTTCCAGCATTCTAATATGGGCATTTGTATGAAGAGTCATTCCTACACTATCGTGAACCAAAACTTTTGAACAGACAGTTGTGTTGAATATGATGAGAATACTTAAACATCTGGTATTTGACTGAATAGTTGCACACACTTGCTTTTGCTATTTCATCAGAGAGCTCAGAGGGTGATTTTCAAAGGCATAAGGGCATGGAAAACAGAAGAACTAGCTGAGACTCAGATGTTTTATGATGAGGAGGGGATGCTGGAGGAGACATGAATTCCAGTATGTTTTTGTACTCAACTGGAACAAAAAGTGACATTTCAAAATTTTCCACTCAAAGGAAAATGGGAAAATTTTCAGTTCAGGAAAATCAAAACATGTGTTTTGAGTTTTCCTAAATGAAACAATCAACAGCTGTCACAACTTCTGACTCCTGGCTCTGCCATGGCTCCCTGGGAAGCTCCTGTCCTGTTGGAAGCAGCTTGGGAAGCTCCCTGAAGTTCAAAGGGTTGCTCAGGTTGGAGCCATGATGGCTGTCAGGCTCCAAAATGTGTGGCAGGAAATTGGGAAGCCCTGAATACACCAGCTATGTTTTGAGGGCTTCCAGGCACTATCTTGCTGGTTTGCTCTGGCAGTCATTGTGGCAAGGTTGTTGCCCGATGCAGAATCTGGGAAGGTGGGTTTGCAGCAGTGTGTCAGGCGAGGTGGAAGGAAACCAGTTGTGTTTCCAACAGGAATCTGCCTGTCTTGGGAAGATGTCACACCATTTCCATGAGATATTAATACATCAGTATTCCCCATGGGAAAGCTGTTTCACCAAGAAATTCACAAGCAACTGTTGGAAAGGCAGTGAGGTTTGGATACCAAATTGTTATGATGTTCTGGAAATTTTCACTTGAAGTTAAAAGTGAGTACATTAACAATCATTTCAGGTAACCACAGTCCTCCCCAGCCTGCCCCGTCAGCTGACTGGGAAGTGCAGCAACTGGGCTTGATTCAGTTTGCATTTTTGCTTTGCAGCTTTATTCTCACTTCCATACTTTATGTACTCATAAACTTTAAGACATTATAGCTTTTGCCTGTGAAAACATTTGGAGAATGATTTTCAAAAAGCTATGCCAGTTTGCACTAATTGCACTAATTTGCTCACTCACGCATTAGGGGTTAATTACAGCCTTGTGAAGTGTTAGCAGATTAAGGGGCAGTTATGCATGATAGGTAAAATTTAGACAACCTGTCATCTAATTTTTTTTCCAAAATGCATAGGGAAACTTATTTTATGTAATTGTGTGTCATGGGGAACCAACTTCTCCACTGGGCAATGGTATAAAAAGTAGAAAACCAGGCTCTTGTATTTGAAGAGAAAAAAGTACCCATTACAGAAAAATGTGGAGGGCAGGTGAAGGTTAAGCTGAAGAAGGTACCAATGCGGTTCAGTTGAAAAAGGAGTCCAGGAAGATTATACATGCAGGCAAAGCGACTACTGACATTTATTTGTTTATTTCAAGCGTATTACCTTGAAAACTTGGAGCTATTTTTCATCTTTATTTTCTCATAAAATAAGCCAAACATTCAGAAGAGAAGGAGAGTTGGTGGACTTGTTTTAATAACGAACATATGCCTGCATGTGTGTGATTTCTTTTTTATGCTTTATAATTGGCATAAACTCCTCATGTGACAAGTCTTCAACTTTAAATACTGAACTTGTGCTGACATCAAAAGTCATTGTGGAATTTCAGACCTTTGATGTTTGGTTTAACAGAAGAGCTGATGACTGCTAAGGAGTAGCTACCGAGAACAAACAGATTTTCTAGGTCTCATCACACATAACTTATTTTCTGCTTGTTTCTGACATTTTTCAAAGTTGCACAAATGTTCTTCATGGTGCCTAGTTGTATGTACTTTTGCTGTTTCTGATGTTCACAATAAGAATTTAGCCTAGAAAAAAATCTTCATAGAGGTAGAAAAAATTAAATTAGGATATTAAAACCAGCTAAAAAACCCCAAGATTTCACAATATTTTGTAATGACTTTATAGACATTTAGTCTTTTTTAGTCTTGCATGTCATATTTTCCCTAAATTGTATCTTTCTGACCCTGTAAGTGCTCATGGATGTGTATTCAGTTGCTTTTCCTAATATTAACGTATTATAGCTACAGAAAAGAGTTTAAAAACTTAAAAAAAAACCCACCAAACCTAATCCCTGCCTGCCCCCACCAATAAATAAAAAGCCACCAAAAAAACCCAAACCAAAACCCCAAAATCAATGAACAAACAAACCATATTTACTATTTGAAGTCATGCATCTGGGTTTGGTCTCACTTTTTCCTTCCATTATCTCAGTAATCCAGGTTGCTATTTTGCTGCAAGTCCAAGCAGAATCCAACACCTAAGAGGAAAGTTTGTGCCTCCAATGTACGTGGCACTATAGCTACAGGATAGCTCTGTAGCGTGCATGAACTATTCTTGAAGTAGCAAAGGTACGGAAGATGAGCTAGAGATGGCAATGGAGGTGAAATTGCAAAAAGGAGGAAAAAATACAATGGGTGAAGAATGAGGATGATAAAAGGAGAATGAAAGAGGGGGAAAAAAGAAAAGAATGAGAGAGAAGACAAGGAAACAGATGTACAGAACTGTGCTTTTATCCTTGTTTAGGCTGCTGTTTAAGTTGCTGTGGGAAACAGTGATATATTGGGTGGACCCAGCTGCTTTCGTGTAGCAGGGTTTGCAAGCAGAAATTCTGCTGGGCTCAGGTGACATTTTTCAGAAACAAAAAGCCATAAAAAAACTAAACAAAAGAATAAAAGAGAGTTTGCTGTTAGTCTAGAATATGCTGCATAGGATGATCTCCTTACACGCTGTGGCTCTTGAGTGGATTTGCCAGGAAAGGCCAGCTTAGCATTGCACACGAGGCCTTCAGTGGGATCTGAAACCCAGACTATGTACGAGCCTTCTGAGAGATCTCCAGTCACAGTGTCAGAAAGCAGGCAGGATGCCTGTTACCCTGTGTGCTGGTCTGCTCTGTGCGTACAGTCTGCTGACCCAGTCCATGAACTTCCTCTGCGCATGAATGCAGGCATGTCTGCTTAGTTCCTTTTCCCTTACCTTTGTACAGGCATGGATTGTTTCTGTCAAATACAGCGCTAAGCACCTTAGGAGATTTCTGTGCTTGTGCGTATTTAAGTAAGAGGATTAAAAACAATAGTTCAGTGTCTGGGATACTCCCAGAACAGTGTCCTTATTTAGCTTCTTGCTGAGGTGTGAATATTTTTTTGATGATGGAAAGTAATTTTCATCAGTGTTTCTAAGAGGTTTTCAGGCTGAGACATGATTGTCTGGGCTTTTCTGAGTCAGGAATATGAGGACATGTTCTTGCAGCTTAATATAAACTATACAGTGCACATACTGGTTTATTTCTTTAGCAAGTAGCCATCACTGCATAGCATCTTGAAGGCTTTATTCTCCAAGGATCATCTGTAATCTGCTTGATTCTCTTGACTGCTAGTATTTGTGTTTGGCTTTAACAGATCTATAAGTGCATGAACTGTCCTTTGTCTCCAGCAACTGCTGATTATCATCCTATCTGCAGAGACTACTGAACAGCAGTTAATTGACCTGATGGAAATTTTCTGCTAGATAGAGCCCTGACTTTCACAGCTGTTATGGTAATAGTGTCTGTATCAGCAGTGTGATGGTATGAAGATATTCCCCCCCAGCCTGCCCAAGTCATTTCATGAAGAATTCATAAATGCAGATATGTTGCACTTCTTGGGAGACACAGAAATGTGTGAACAGGGTTCACTTTATCAACTTCAGATAAAATGGCTTATTCTTTGCTTACCTCAGCTCATCCCCCTGAGTATCATAGACCCATGAAGGCTACAGTCTGAATCCAAGTTATTCTCTGGAACAACAGGCAGTGTTTTCAATTGACTGTGCAATAAGCTCAGCAATACAGATGTTTCAGACAGAATGTAGCTCCCTAAGGACAAAACTCCACAAAAGGATTTCAGAAGGTCTATAACCACCATGCAGGAGTTAGGAGCAGCAGCAAGTAGGGTTTTCCAGAGTTCAAAGACCCACCCTAGAATGGGTGGTCCATCAGGGCTAACAACACCTGGAGGAATGATCTGTGCTCAGCTGTAATAGCCATGTATTCACTGACAGCAAGATCAACTGGGATTAGCCTTTCAGGTGAGCAAACCTTGAACAAAGCTTTGAGCAAAGCTTTTGTGTCCACAGCAAGATACTTTGCCTCTCTGTCACTAAGCACGGTGTCTCTAATTTAGTCAGAGTGGTAGATGGAAATGCCTATGCAACAGCTTCAGAAAAAGGAGGTGGAAGAGACATGACAAACAGTTACAGTTTGGTGGTAAGGATGCATGCCTGACAGGACAAATAAATGTGTGTGAATTCTTTTTGGCATAAGCAAGGTAAATCAGCTCAGGTGGAGCAAGTGTGCTAAAATGGCTAGGTCACTTCTGGTTTGTTTACGACTATTTTACAAAGTAAGGCCTATGTTTCCGCTAGCAGTGGCTTGAAGGGTATGCATCCCTTTAAACACAAATTTAAGTACCTAAACCACAAACTGTAATTCTCAAAACCCTGTTCTACTTCCAGTGTGTCAGGGAGGTGCCTAACACTGTTTTCTGACGGATGTTCAAAAGCTCCCCTGACACTTACTGTTCTGCTGCTGTATCACATTGAGCTCTGCTGCTGCCAGGTAGCCAGAAATTTGTCTGGTGCTTGTGCTTTGATAGAACTGAAACACCTGGTGATCTGAGAGAGCCCAGCTTGCCTGCCTGCTGCTGAAAGCTCAGCAAACTGAAGGCTCTGCACAAACCACAGTGGGTCTGTAAATCCTTCCCTGCAATCAGTTACCTCTAATTACAATGGGAAAGATGCAGCCTCAGTGACACATGTGAGGGGAAGCAAACTGCACAGCTATTGCAAGCTCCAAAGGCAAGCAGGGAAAGCGGTAGTAAGGAGGTTGCCTGTTTAGCTTTCCTTGTAAATCTGTCCTGGATGGAGCTCTTGCCCTGTGTGGCAAACTGTGAAATCGGATCCTATGTACAGTTCAAAGTGTGTTCCTTCAGCTGCTCTGTCCAGCAGGCTCTAGCCTATTTTGGTACAGGGAGGTTGAGGATCAGCAGTCTCTCTCCTCCCCTCTTTTCAGAACTGCTCTGCTTCATATTCCTTAGGTCAGAGAGAAATAGCGACTCTTATTCCCCTCTGTGTATTTACATGGGAAGAGGGAGATCTGTTGCTCCAGAAACAACTTGTGCATTGTTGCCACTTGGTAGTGCAGAATGCAAAAAATAGCCTTTAAACCATGAGCTGAAATCTGGGGATTCCTTCTCCACCAAACCAGAGAGTGCTTCCTCTAATGTACTCTTTCCCTCTCTTGAGCTGTAGAGAGAGTATGATGTTGTGTTAATTTATTTTTCCAGTGATAATATGGTTTTGTGATCATCTACAATGGTGCAAGTACTACCCCAGTCTGGTAAATCATTATTCATAAAATGTATCTAAAGCAGGCTCCCCTTTTATTGGTTTTAAAGGGAAGAATTTAAGCTCTTGGACTTCATTTTAATTTTTCACAATGAGTAATTAATACTTCTACCTGCTGTTCAAGTCCTTCTATGAACTAAATCAGCAGCTGATTTAAATCACCACTATTCTGTTGAAGCCTGGCAGAATGATGCCAGTATAAACTATTGAACAACTTGGCCCCATTTAATTTTTTCAAGTATTAAAAAAAATTGTATTACTCTTACTAAAAAATAAACTAACAGGAGTCATAGAGCATATCCTTGAGGAGTCTACCCATAATAAATCAGGTTCATAAACAAGTGAGATGGGGAGCAGGACTGAAAATTTGGCAGGAAACAGATTTTACTCCAAGCTTACAACTGCTCATAAGGCAAACTGTGAGAAAATAGCATTTAAAAAAAATTCAAATGTGCCTGGTGTATGTCTCCTTTATCAAATTGGAGACAACACTGTTAATAGAATCATCTGAACATGCTCATTATACAGCACCAGGAAATTAATTAAGATTTGCTAGGACCCCTTTTGTAGGTAAAACCCACCAAAAGAAACACACGCACACAGAATGTTACCACAGCAAGAATGATAAATGCTAGAACATTACAGTTGCTAAAGACATTATTTTGCTTATGGCAAAGCATTCCTTTCCAGTCTCCCAAAGACTGTTGTTGTACGTGGCAAGATTAAAGCTTGTACTGTGGGGCATGATCCAGTTTGGTGCATTGGCTAGGAATGTGCACAGTCCCATTCACTCTGTACCTCCAGACCATTGTACCATTACATGCTTATTGTAACTGGCTTATTTATTAAACACTGTCTCTAAGTAAAAACTGAAGACCTTGCTAAATTAATGACTGCATGCTTTCTTATTCTTGATTGTTCGTATTTCACTTATTCTGACTCTCAAAAAAACCTGGACTGTCTGTCATGGTTTAAGCCCAGCCAGCAACTAAGCACCACATGGCTGCTTGCTCACTCCCCCCGGTGGGATGGGGGAGACAATCAGAAGAGTAAAAGTGAAAATACTCGTGGGTTGAGATAAAGACAGTTGAATAGGTAAAGCAAAAGCTGTGCGCATAAGCAAACCAAGGAATTCATTCACTGCTTCCCATGGGCAGGCAGGTGTTCAGCCATCTCCAGGAAAGCAGGGCTCTATCACGCGTAACAGTTACTTGGGAAGACAAATGCCATCACTCCGAACGTCCCCCCTTTCCTCCTTCTTCCCCCAGCTTTATGTGCTGAGCATGATGTCATATGGTATGGAATATCCCTTTGGTCAGTTGGCTCAGCTGTCCCGGCTGTGTCCCCTCCCAGCTTCTTGTGCACCCCCAGCCTATAGCTGGTGGGGCGGTTTGAGAAGCAGAAAAGGCCTTGACCCTGTGTAAGCACTGCTCAGCAGTAACTAAAACATCCCTGCTTTATCAACACTGTTTCCAGCACAAATCCAAAACACAGCCCCATACTAGCTACTATGAATAAAATTAACTCTACCCCAGCCAAAACCAGGACACTGTCCTTTGTAGAAAATATTTGTCATTTACCTTTACCTAAGCACAGTGTACAGTGAAGCCAGTAATCTGTATCTTCACTGCTGCAGCTAATGCATCATGACATGATGGGGTTTTCAGGGAGTTGGGATGCAGTTAATTGATCTAATGATCTTTTTTCTCTTAAGCACTTAGCATTTTGAGCCTTAAAGCTGTATTTGAGTGTGTGTGAGCAAATCAAGACTGAGGAGGTAAGTTACACATCTTTAATTTTTACATTCATGGTCAGGGAATGGATGGGAGTTATAAGTTGCATACAACAGAGAACATGTAACTGTGCTGTACTTACAGTAGCTAGAAACCAATTTATGCTGCTAAAAAAAAATGCGTATCTCAAGCCTTCATATTTGTCACTCTCTCTCCATCCCTCTTTATTCCTACCTGCAAATAAAGAAAGCTGATCTGGCACTGATATTCCTGATAATGCTTTTCTTTACTAGACAAACAAAGACTTGAAGTTGCCATGGAAATATCCAAATCTCTTAGTTCATGCATTTATCAAAGAAGGATCATCATCTAATATTGATAGAGTGCATACTGTCTCTCTCTAGATGCTTGTCACAAGACTCTTAATATCAAAAGAAAGAAAAATGAGATGCACTTTTTCATTAATGCCATGTCCATTGATCAGTGTCTAAATGACCCATCTGTCATTTTCATGATATTTGAAGTGAAAATCACACTCCCCCAAAACTAAATATGCAGGTATTATTTCAGTGTGCCTTCATTTAAGAAGTGTGATGATTTTGAAGTTCTCAACTTTCCAGAATGCCAACTCATGAGAGAATCTATTTCTGAGCTTTTTATATTTTTGTATGTTTGCTTTTATTAATGGTAATTTCTTTGGTTGAATTTGATTTTATTCCCCATCCTCCTCTCTCTGTAAATACAGAAAAGGGGACTAATAATTTGTTTTCTATGCTCATTTGCTATGCAGTAGCTCTTTGCACCAGCTCTTCTAATACTGCTGTAGGACCTCCTAACGTCTTTAGTCTTCTAACTGTTTTCTAGGTTTGGATCCCCTTTGATCCATAGAGGCTGCTGGAGCAAATGGGCAAGAAACTATAAACTAGCTCCCACGCTTTGTACATGTGAGTGCTGATGAACTAAAGGCCACCAACACTTTCTGTGTTTCTGTAAAGCGGATATAGACATGTCATCATCCCTTGCCTTGGTTCCAGTTTTCAGATTTATTTCTGAATGGCTTTTGCATGAGTTTTTTGTCTCATATTTCAATTTCACAGATTACCAGCACCATCGGAGCAAATCATCTGAGCACTAAATGTGTAAGCAAAACTGAGATATCCAACATTTGTATAAAAGCAGATACATCTTAAAAAAGCATTAAAATGAGCAAATCCCCAAGAGGAACTATTGAGTTGATAGCCTTGAAGAAAAAAAAAAAAGAGGCAAAACCTAAAATAGTTGTGAATTTGCAACATAGGAATGGCACCAATCCAAAAATATATTGGGATATTTTGGTAGTGCAGTTTTTAGTGCTATCATTTCAAACGTTTGCTTTGCTTCACAGTGCTGTATTTTCATTGGCATTTAATGAATCTTTGAAGCTTCTGAGTTTGTGATGTGATCAGAACCCCAAACCCCTGTTTTTCAGGTGAATATTCAAGTTGCCTAGGTTTGCAGGAATGAACTGAAAAGCTTGAAACATGAATGGAATGAGAATTTCAGAAGCAGGTGAATCTAGATACCTCTTTGTAGTCTGGTTTTCCTAAGGAAATAAGGCTTGCATGATTGTACTTTGTGGTTAATTTCAGTTTCACAGGGGTGAGATATCAGAAAAACATTAGTCTCCCAAAAGTTTGAGTAGTAGATGTATGTATACATAAGAGATCCCATAATTATGTCCTGTAAGTTTTCTAGCAATGCAAAAGGCTTTATGCTGAGTTCATACGTTATTAGGCATTGGTGTCCATGTGCGAGAAATACTTTGTAAATGCCTTAAACTCTGAAAAATCTTCTGTCAGAGTTTGCAGAATCCAGTTGCAGAAGCCTGATTTTACTAGTTCTGATGCCATGGCACTGTTTGCTTGTTCTTGTTTGTGCATTTTCCTCATCTGCAGAGAAAGGTTTCACTGAGTAGATGGTCAGTCTTAAAGAAAATTCAAGCTAGTTTCCAACATCCTGTATGAAAGTATTGTAGTTAACTGCATTTAATTCTGGCAAGAGAAACCATCATGGTATAACTTGTTTCACGTTAATCAGTTAAATAGGACTGAGGCATGATACATTGTACATTGGCTAATAACAGCAGATCTAATTTACATCAGATACATTTCTCATCATTACCATACTTCCTTGCAGTCTGCTCTGAGGGTAGCAATTGCTAGCCTCGGGTATAGTATTTTCCTCCTTATTCTTAAAATGTTGTTATTGATCCATATTGTCTGTATTTAACACCCAATCTCCGGGGCCAGTGAAGATGATATGCATTATTTGTAGATTCAGTGTGTATTCTTTAACAAGGATTTCTATTTTCTATACCCTTTTTAGCCAAAGTATGGTGTCTCTCTGTTTGCTTTGTAGTGATTGGCCTGGATAGTGGTTTGACGGACTGGTGAGGATACAATTTCTTATAATTAAAAGACAAGATCTAATTTCATTGTACAACTCAGCTACTTGTTATCACAATTGTCTTTCCTTAATTAATCATCTTTCAGGGTAGGCACATTATAAACTAATCAGTCTATTGTCACATGCCTGTTAATTTTGTAATTAATTATCATGGCTAGAGCTGAGTGAAAAATTTCTAAAAAATAACTTATTCAGTGACTTTTGCCTCTTTTCTGTTCATTAGTCCTGTGCAAACATCATGATTTTCTGAAACTGGCTTGTTATTTTACTGTTATTCACCAAGTTATTCTTGGTCAGTAAATACCCAACACGCTGTTCGTTACAATCCTTTAAAGCCTGAAAAAAAGCCATTTTGACCAGATTCAAATGTTCACATGGTCACATGTTACTTATCAAACCCCTTTTGTAACACTATGTTTCTTGGAGTTGAGTTTTTTGGAAAAGTGGTTGTAATCACTAATCTGACATTTACTTTATGTCAGCATTCTCCCAACATTTAATTATTGTTCTTTTTTTATTTGGGACATTTTTGCCTGCTAACTTTTTTAGTAGAACATCAAAAGGTAAGGCAAATGGAGCAGGAGGCTGGAGAGGTTTCTTCTGAAAGGCTGTAAGGTGTGCAGTTTTGCTGCAGGCACTGTACCCAATTAAATAGTTTGTGGAAGGAGTCAATGCTAATTCAGCTGTGCTATATCCTGATATGAATTAAATATCTGTGCCCAACCACTACCTTCAAGATGTAAGGAGTATTTATAGGCTTGCTTTGTACTACCTCCGTTGTGGCAGTAATGGTGTGCTGTAGACACGTCCTTTTGTTTCGTTGTGCTTTTCCACTGTCAGTTCATCCCTCTTTAATTGCTGTTCTGCTTTCTTGGCAGAGTAAAATAACTGGTAAGTTGGGCCCTGCTCAGGCCAGGTTTGCATTCTGTGTTTGGCTTGGGCCTGAATCAATGTTTATGTTGCCATTTACCAACTATCCACACTGTTAAATAAACAGTGTCATTGCCCTCAGTCTGGTCAGTGACACTGAGGTTTCTCTTCTGAGAAGCAAAGATCCAGCCTTCCTGGACTTGAGGTGCGCTCAGGTGCTTTGATGCAATGTCAACACAGAAATTTGCATTAAGAGCAGAAAGCAGCTGCTGCGAGGCGGTACAGCCCAGCTCCTCGGTGCGTCTCAGCTCTACCTGATGGAAGGAAAACACTCCCCCTGCCCTGCCATGGGCTGCAGGGCTTCTGGCTAACCCATACTAACTTTGCACTGGAGCTGAGGGGAAGCACTCATACACTTGGACTCCGAACCCAGCTGAGAATTGGGTTAAGAAGTTGTTCCTTACTGCCTCTCGGCTCTCGGTTGCCTCCTCTCAGCAGGGAGGCATGCTGGTTGTGTGCTAATTTGGACTCTAACAGCAATCAGTCAGGGGATTGGCCAGGCCAAACCCCTGAGCTCAGGCTTCAGGCCAAATACGCAATGTAGACATGCCCTAAGAGACGGGAGTAAAACCGTAAGCCTGAATTTCACTGGCAGAACCCACAGAGTGATTCCAGCCCCCTGTATGCAATAATTCATTTTGGACAAAGCTGCTTCCCCGTTGGCCTGTGTGTGTCCTCATAGTGTGACATTCCTGGTGAGCCCCCAGCTCCCACCCCTGGGCTCTGTTGCCATAGTTCTGTTTTGCTCCTGTTTGCAATTCCTAGCTAGATAACCTTCTGAGGTTCCCATTACTTCACGCTCTCCATGGGTGCCCAGAATTCAGTTCAATTGTTTCCCAACTTTTTTGGTACGTGTTTACAGCCCCCGAGCTCTCCTGCTGCCTTGTCAGATGACACTTCACCTCAGTGGCTCCCCAGAGGCTCTTCAGTTTCCAGGCTACCTATGGTGTTTGTTTTTCTTGGTCTCCTCATGCCCAGGCAGATAGAGCTTTTATGGAATTGACTTGTCTCACAGCAAGACCATACCATTTGAATTTTACTTTTCTTATCTCTAATGAGCTGTTCGGGGTGAAATAAGATTGGTATGTTAGGGCACAGTGTTTCTTACAAACGTCTTTAGAAACCATCCAGTGGTACCAGATGTGGTGGTGTGTGCATTGCAATATTTTATAGGATAGCATTTACTTTGTGGAATGATATTTGCTTTCTGAAAAAATGGCTGTGGTTTCCAGCAAGGTGGAATCAGTACAACTCCATTGGATCTGGCTAGGGAAGACATGAAATGGGGAGCCTCTACTACCTCCTGAAGCCCATGGTGAAACTAAGTATCAGACCAGTTCTGCATGAGCATTGGGGTAGGTTTGGATAAGCGGGACATGGATCTGAAAGGTTTCACCTGCAATCTTTCTGTCCAGAATACCTTGCTCACCTTTTTCCACTGCAGGGACAATCTGGAGAGGCAGCAATCCTATCCCATGCTGTGGGCTGAGTCAGAGGGAAGGATTCAGTCTCTCCTTGGGAAATGGGTGGTGGACCTGGGAACACCCAGGCAGGACTTCACCTTTGCTGAGTAATTTTGTAGTGGTGCTGAGGTGAAATTTTATTCACAGATTTCTGTCTTTCAAGTCTACATTTCTTCCTTTAATGTACGATACCCTTGAAATATGCCCACAGTATTTCTTTACAGTTTTTCTTCTTTAAAGGAGTTTCTTTTCCATACTTTTTTAAAAGTAAGCAGTGTTGCATGGGTCTGGAGTTCTTCTAATATCAACTTCACACTAGTGTATCACAACTTACTACAGTGGTGTCCAGACTGCTCTTTCCTAGATAATCCATTTGTTTCCTAATAGCATTTTCTTTGTATTAAGCTCCTTCTTTTTGACATATGCCATCCTTATAGTAACTTCTATTTTGCCATTGATACTTTCACATGAATGGAGGCTGGCTGTTCTAGAAGCATTTGTCTATTTGTTGGCTATGATTTAGCTAGGTATTCCTGAAATAGGACACTTCTATACGTTTTGTTCTTACTCTGTATTGGGAGTAGCTTGCTGCTTCAATATTGTGAAATAAAGTGTGCCTTCTCGGCAGCACAAGGAGACATATTTCCTCCTATATTTACACTTCCCAGCTGTCTGTGCTCTACCCTGTGCCTCCAATCAATCCCTGTCTTGCTCCAGGGTCTTCCAGCTACTACTGACACCTTAGTGCTCTCCTTCCAAGATTCTCAGGATTTTTCACCTCATTGTATTGGGGAGCAGCAGTGGCGGGTAGGTTTTGAGTGGATTTGATGCTATTTCATACCCTTCCATGGTTACAGCTTTTATGGGTGCAGTGATAGCTTCTGGGGCTAAATATTGGGTGTGTTCTGCTGCATGAATAGCTAGTAATAGTAACATTTCTCACCAGCAGTCCAGAATAAAGCCATAACAGGCAGTCAGAGGGTCAGGCAGAACTGTCTTTTTGGCCATCATAAACCATTAGTCTTATTTTGCTCTAAAAATAATTTTCTGAAACTCAGGTTTGGCTATTTCCTTTTTGTGTTATACTATAATAAGCTCTTCAAATACTTCAACAGAAAGTTGCATTAGACTTGAGCCAAACTATAATCTGGATAGAACACCAATGCTCGTTTACAATTTGTAAATCAAGATAAAGGATTCAGAATAGCATAGTGTCACATTTTGCAGATTTATTCATGTTTATAACTCATACCTATTTCAGTAGTGTTCATGAGTGTTACGGGATTACGGGATATTTCTGTTTGGTTTCTGGCCTGCAAATGTTTTGGGTTGACTTGAAACATTTAATTTCTCATGAAACTAAATATTTCATTCCATCTTCTTATTGTTTTACCCTTTTAAAACCTTTTTTAAGAAAGGTCATTTGAAACAAAAAGCTTAAATGGTTTATTTCATATTCCTTTTTTACAGTTGGAAAAATTTGCTAAATTGAACTTGTATTTAAAAACTGTTTTTTGCAGTATAGTATTTGCCAAAATAATCACACCAGTCCTCCTGGATAAATCTTTTACTTACATTGGTATCTATGAAAATTTTATGATTTCATTTGCACGTAGCAGATTTGCCGTATGCCCTTTGCAATTAAAAGAAGCGGTACACTCTCTTTAAAAAAACCCAAACAAACAATGAAAAAAACCCCAGAAAAGCGCCAGCTTCAGTATGCTATTTAATGTTGCATATATTCATGGACTATTATTGATACCTTTTCAATAGTAGTCTTCTCTGTGGTAGATGACCGTGACACCCCGAAACCTGACTGTGACATGCTGACAAGCTAAACCTAGAGTAGCTTTGTGTCACTTTGGATAAAATTTGCCCCATAAATAATGAACAACTAAAAGTTGTTTACACTGATGTGCTAAGCCCATAGCAGCTGATATGGACTGTGTCAGCAATCAAAGCTTTCCCTTATTATGAAAGTAGCAATAAAAGAAAGTGATGAAATGCAAACAAAAAGCTCTGATAGGACTGTAAGGCTGATTAAAATGAACAAAATCTGATGGCTAGGACATCAGCATGCTGCTCCTGGACTAGAATGCAGGGGTCATCTCAAATTCTGCACAGTTGGGAATGCTTGCAATTCCTCCTGGAAGCAGGATGGGCTGAGCAGGAGGCACAATAGCTGCCTCCAGTGTGCTGGGCCTGGCTTTTGTCACATTCATCTTTAGTATTTAGCTTCATGCTAATTTAGGTTTAGGTATCTAATTTAATTTTTTTTAGGATTTCACATGTATCTGATAACCCTCGCCAAAGTGATCACATGCATGTTTTCACATTCGTGATACATGACATGCATACACATACTTTATTATAAACAGAAAATGTTGGTGGACTGTATTAAGGAGTCTTTTATTTTGAAAATGTGTTGAGTTACCATCTATATCAAAAGCAGGTGTTGAAGTCTGGTGAGAAAAACTCCATCTGATGGTGGCTGCACAGATTCATCCTTGAAGGTGGAGGGTTAGATCCAGGTTTCCGTTAGTCAATAGGAGCTTTTCAGTTGCCACTGGTTAGGAGATTGTGCCCTATAGCTGGCTATGTGGATGTGACAAGCTACACCAAAGACCTCACTATGTTATAACCTGTCTGCTGGCACAAGAAATATGAAAACCACTGCCCAAGTCAAAGAAACAGGGATTGGTGTAGAGAGTGAATGGGTGGATTAATGAGTGCCAGGAAATTCATATGGAGACTTACACATGTGGTAGCATCAGCTCGGTGTTGGTTGTACCTGGCTGATAATGTGCATAGCTAAACCAGATTGCACTACTCGATTTACACAGCCTCATTACTTGAGCCAGGATTTGTTATCAAGCTTCAGCCCCACATCTGTCATATTGTACCTGCCACCCCTAGGAACGTGCACACTGAAACGGAGTTGGTTTGTTTTTTGGAAGTGTATGGAAAATGTTTGTTTAGATGATGCCAAATGCTTCCATCTTTACCACAGATCCACTCACATGCAAACATATACAGAGACACACACTTGCACACATATCTGTTTACATAACAGGCTGCAGAAAATACATTTTTCGATCAGTGAAAGTGTTTACTTCCTACCTTTTCACAGCTGGGATTTAAAAAAGGAATATAAAGTACTTGTAAAAACAGGCACTGGCTTAGAATTCTGTGTTTTAACTGAAGCTGAAAATATTTCTGTGCTAATGTTCATATGTTACCTGTTATATAGGGTTATAAAGATAAACCTGTGTTCTTCGTGCTGATCAACGACTGATTAAAAATAATAGCTTCAAAATTATTTAAAAGCTTTTATTACAATCTAAAAAGAAAGCTTTGTTTCACAAAGAGGAATAGGGAATCTCACGCCATTTATTGAACTTGTGTATCTTATCAAATTGCCTTTTGATTTTTTTGAAGGATTCACAGCCAAAGCTGTGAAATCCTTTGTGCGTATGGTGAACATACAGCACCTAATGCAGCAGACTCCCCATCCAGAGGGGAGTCACTGCATGTTGCACATCATTGTTATTGTGGCATCTCTATCAGGACTGCCCAACCGTCTCCATTGATAAAGCGGCCTGGCGTGAGCAGTAATACAATGTGAGCCACTGTCTCTGAAGACGTTTCCTCACTTGTATTAATATTTTAGCAATAAAACATTAGATATTTAAAAGTGGGAACTATTTTTCACCAGAGATTTCCAATAGTGCCTGAGTACCTCATACAGGTAAAAATGTATCACTGATATTTTAAAACGGGAGTCCCATGATGGAAGATTTAGCAGGTTCCTTCCAGGGATGGACTTCCTCACAGGCAGGGAATTCAATACTATTTCCTTCCCAGGGGTAGAAGAATGGTAAACTGGAGTTTCTGGGGTCTCCTCCATCATAATATTAAATAAAAGCAGAGGGAGATTTGTGGCGGGGGGGGTTCACAGGGCCCCATTCCCCAGAAGCCAGCAAGCAGGGTACCCTGGCTGCTAGCCACAGGGCACGGGAGCAGCCTCTTGTTCCCTCCCTGGGTCAGAAATGGGGCTGCCTCCATCCCATGCCTGAGACACAGGTGGTGTTAAGCTGGGTACAAAAGCTCAAGACGACTAAAGGCAGAGAATTAAAGACACAGTAGGTATTGCTGGTCTAGACGAGCTTTTCTTTTTCAAAAGGCCTTTTCTAGCATGATTTTTATGTATCTCTTTTCTAAAAGGTGGCTTGTTTAGCTTGAAAGTTATGCTTGTTTTTCATGACATTTTAAAATAGCTCTAATTTCTTTGGAATCTGACTGCTATGTAATTTAAGTTACCAGTGGTACACAATCACTTTGGTTTTGAAAAGGTGTTATATGCAAATATATCATATCATGGCTGCTACCAGAAGGGCTTCCCTGCATTTTTGTAGGTGTAATGGGTGGTCAGAATTATATTCATTCTAGTAGTATTATCTTATGGTTCATATATATGTTCATATTCACATATAAGTGTATATATTTGTGTATATGTGTATATTCATAAATATATATGAACACAAATATATATGTGTATATTGATTTTTGAATGTCACTCTAGGAGATGTGGAGAAGTGGATCTAAAAAGGAAATACAGACATTTCAGTTTCAGGTGTGAAGACAGGGAGATCCTATAAATTTCAAACTAGAAAATGATTTGTACAAAAGAAGATACAGATTTTCATACAGACTGGCAGACATGGGGATCAAGACGTTCTCAGTGCTTTTATTGTTTCACCAAACCTTATCATTATTTTGCATGAAATGCAAAGTGATAGCTTTTTGAAAAAGAGTTCCAATGTAAGGTAGTTTTCCACTTAAATGTTCCTGTATGAATCTGTATGATTGGTTTGTACATGTTTCTGAGATGGATCAAGCCTTTTGAGGTTTAACAAGCTAAATATCAAGGAACAACAAGAGATGCACAGCCATGCTCTGCAGTATGTGATAGTGTTCCTTGTTTGTGTTAAGAGGTTTCTGTATCAAGTAACAGGATTAGAAAGATTTGGTATATCATCAGTTGTTCAGGATCATAGAGTTAATTGATCCTGAGCCATTTATTGTGAAACTCAATGGGAATGAGACTGAATCTGATGAGAAGCCTGATGAGCAACATTTTGAAATCTGCACAGCTAATTTGAAAGGTATGAGTCTAAATGAGTAATCTGATTTTCAGAGGTAAGCAGCAGTGTCAGTTCACAGTAAATTTAATGGGATCTTTACATGAATTGGTACTTAACAGATCTTTTACTTCAGTGACTAAACATAGATGCAGGTGTTTAACAGCAGCAGCCCTGAAGTTTGAAAATTATGATGTGCAGAGGGTATTGGTTTGGGATTTACATGTGTTTGCTGCCTGATGACACTGATGGGATTATGAGGAAGATGTTTGATAATTCTGGGATCATTAAGGTCTCTTAGTAATAGAGATAATAATTCTCTCTGAGATTTTAATGCCTCTGATATTCTTTAGATGCTTGCCCAGAACGGCTTCAGCCCAGCTCAGGAATCCGGAGTTTCCTTTCTCCACTGTGATCCATTTTCATTGTATGGGCTGTTTCAGCACATACACCTCTGTCCATCTGGCTTGAACAGTCTGCTGTGAGGTAGCAAATGTGGATTTCTCCCTCTTTGGCTGAATTCAAGTCAATGACAGAAAGATTCTGAATAAAGAAGGCACGTGTTCTTCCAGTGACAGAAAATTGTGTTTAAATAGGGCCACTATTTACTTATAAATTATCTGAAAGGACTGATGTTAGCACCCAAGGGCAAATCTTCAGTCTGTGGATCATGGTAAGAGGGAAAATGCTTCCTTTATAGTCTAGAGTCAGGTGCATCAGTTTTTGCCAGGAGCAGTTGTATCCCAATCAGTGCATGGGATTTTTTTGTTGTTTTATATAGTGGCATGTCACTTTTTACATGCACAATTTAAGGACTGTAGGTGCTTTATGTAGCAATCTGGATTGAATTTTGGACTAGGGCCTAAAAGGTAATGGGTGATAACTGACATGGAGTCATTGATTTCTATTATCAGTTCTAGCCATTCAGATACACATTAGTACATTATTATGGCTGCGTTGCAGTCTAACAGACTTACATCTCTGATGTAAAATTTCAGGGATTTTATTAATGCTCAGCTGTTTGCACCCATGGAACATAACTCTGTGGAGGTAAAATCATAGCTACAACTCTATAGTCTAGTTTGACATCCCCTTGAAATACTGACTGAAGCTGTAATTGATAACCTAACCTTCTTATACTTTTTTTAGAGAGATTTTTTAAGAGACTCTTTGGAATCATGAATCTCTACAAACCTGAGGATAGGGCAGTAGGTGCTCATTTGGATAATCTAATTGAGAAAAAAGGAAAAGTCTAAGCACACATGGTGAACACATCACGTGTTAGTCTGGCATAGGAGTTCTGGCACTTGCCTTGTACTGTATCCACTCAGTGCCCTGGCTTGAGATAGGAAGTTGAGCCCACGTCAGAGAAGCTGGCAACTGATAAAGAAAAGGCTAATGTGAGGAACAGTTGCACCTCAGATCCAGATTTGTGAGGCAAGCATTCATACTGAGTTTGCTTGGAATCAAATGCTTTTGCAGCAGGTTTAGTCGACTCATGCTCCCCAAATATCCATTCAGTTACAGCAGTCTCCACATTAGCTGAGGTTGTCTGAAGTGGATTTGCCAAGAGAACCAGGGAAAAAAAGTTTGTCAGGCTTGGGCTTTCTAGGTCTGTTGTTAGAAATGTGACCATTAGGAAATAATGGGAATGGCAAATTAATCTCATTGCATTGTTGAAATTCTGAGTTTTTTCAAGTTTTGTTTGGAATCTGAAGATCTAGTGCTGGCACTTTTCCTCACAATTGTTAGTCCTTTATTCTGTCAGTGACACCCAGTTAAAACACATGATATGATCTTGAGGACAATACCACCTTCTAGTATACCAAGTTTTTCTGTATGAAAATGGATCTCATGGAACAGAGGTCCATGTGGTCTTTAAGTCAAGGTTCTTCATTCTTATTTCCATTCTATTCTTAGTTGTTGCATTCCTTGCTAAACTGCTGTGCTATCTAGCTACAAAATTGGGGAAGGAAGAAGACCCAGACAAAATCGGCCAGATCATTAAAGGTAACAGAAGTCAGAATTATTAAGGGTGAACTCCTTTTTACTACATTTACTGAGGTATTGTACTTCCAAGGGACCTCAGACACTGGAAATTGTCAATCCAAATCCAGCCACAAGCTTAAGCACTTCGATTTTTGTAATACCTGTGTTGAGAGTAAAACTTAAGAGTCCATCACTTTTAAATTTGGTCACATCTACAAAGAAAAATTGGTTCATACGCTGAAAACTTGTAATGTAGAAGTTCTAAGTGTAGTCCATCAGGGCATGAAAGAAATCCCGTGCAGAATCTCCAGCTCAGTCTGTTACACAGTATCCTGAGAAAAACAAACTGCTGGTCCTGTTCAGGGGTATTTTCAGCACCTGATACTGAAAAAAAATAAATAATCTCTCTCCATGGTTAAATACACTGTAAATCTCAGCTGAAAGAAAGCATCTCATTTCTTCCTTCTGAACACAAAACAAAGACAACTAAGATGAGGTAACTAATGCAATTCCAAACATTTTATTTATGCAGTCAGAAGTATTTTTAAAACTACTAGTTTTTATTTGTTCCAAGCTCATCTGTTTTAGAAATGCTCTTTGTGGAGTCACATCCATGTACAGGTCATGCAAATGAAACCAGCAGATGCAAAACTTCAGTGAGGCATGATTCATTTAAAACATTTTATGGTGTATAAATGCCTTCTTAGCAAGATTTTTTTTGGTTTTCAGAACTTTCTCAAGTTCATATTCACAGGAATAATCTGTAGGCTTATCGACATGACCACCAGGAAATGCCTTTATGGTGCTAACGGAAGGTGAAGTATGCTTAATAGAAAATTCAGCCTACAAAGATGTGGTTTTTTGATTTGAGAAAGACTGCTTATTACAAAAGCCCTGACTTTACACTCCAGTATTTTTATCCGCTTGTGATTGCAGTCACTGCATATGTCACTGCAAGATGAAGTGATGGGGTCTGGAGAGTAATGTTAACATGATTCACAGGAAATTAATCAACATTAGTCAGCACTTGTCTCTCATGTACTTGGGGTCATGGCCTGTTCTAAACTAACTTATTTTCTTCCTATTCAGTGATGCAGGAAGGAAGATTTAAAACCAGCAGTAGGGTAGACAGGAAGAAAAAGGTCACTGAGAACAATATGAAAGCTGATTAATAGGATCATCCTCTTAGGTGAATTAGAATTCTGCAAATGACTTTTCTATTTCTTATTCTTTCCCTATTGCAAAGTAGTTTTATTCTGGAACAATGCATCTGAACAGGTGCACCTGAAAAATAAGTCTTAAAGGCTATGAGAATTTTTTACCCTTCTACTCTGCACTGGTGAGACTCCACCTGGAGTATTGCGTTCAGCTCTGGGGCCCCCAACATAAGAAGGATTTGGACCTGTTCGAACACGTCCAGAGGCGGGCCACGAAGATGATCAGAGGGCTGGAGCACCTGTCCTATGAAGACAGTCTGAGAGAGTTGGGCTTGTTCAGCCTGGAGAAGAGAAGGCTCCGGGGAGACCTTATAACAGCCTTCCAGTACCAAGAAAGCTGGAGAGGGACTTTTTACAAGGACTTTTTACAAGAGGGACTTTTTACATAGGACAAGGGATAATGGCTTTAAACTGAAAGAGGGTAGATTTAGATTAGGTATTAGGAAGAAATTCTTCACCATGAGGGTGGTGAGGCACAGGAACAGGTTGCCCTGAGTAGTTGTGGGTGCCCCAACCCTGGACGTGTTCAAGGCCAGGTTGGACAGGGCTTTGAGCAACTTGGTCTAGTGGAAGGTGTTCCTGCCCATGGCAGGGGTTTTGGAACTAGATGATCTTTAAGGTCCCTTCCAACTCAAACCATTCTGTGATTCTGTGAATTTCCTTTGTGTTTTAATTTGAGCATTAGTGTGTACTAAGCCAAAGAGAGTTCCAAGCTATGTATAGATTTTGAAGAAGAAACCACCAAAAAATCCCACCTCCCCATCCACCCATCCCCGCCCCCCCCCAAAAAAAAAAAAAAAAAAAAACAAACCACCAAACAAAAAACTTCATGGCCAGCAACGTGTGGGGATCCAATACAATAAAAACTATTCCTGCTGTTCACAGGTAATGAAAAATGAGTCTCATTATTAAGCAACAGTATTTCCTAAATCATGCTGTTCATGATATGCTTGATTTCAATTAACTAAGGTTTAGGACTGTTATAGTCAGTATGTCTGGGGGATAATGTAAAGCTAACAAGTCAATGGATATAAGCCATGAGCCTGTGATGCAGTGCTGCTGGAAATAAGGTCTTCAGAAGGTTCTGAAGGTAGGATTTCTCTCCGTTTCCTTTAACCGTCTAAAGCTGGTGATCTGGGCTCCTTCTACACAAAGTTGAAACAAAAAAGCATCTACAAGGAGGTGTTTCTGCATTAAAGTTGCCTTCTTGACGTACAAGTCCACTGGCTTCAGAGGTAAAGCTCAGATGCAAATGTACTCCCCAGGGCTAGGCAATGGGAAAGTGTTCAGCTTCCTGCTCTGATACCCACTCTGTCCTGTCAGCGCAGAGCCAGAAGTGCTTTCTAATCCTTTCTTGTGAACCTGCAACCTTGCCAGCACTTCCTATCAGTTTACTATGTACTATGCAGCTATAGCTTTTGATTTGAAGTCCTTCATGTGCTGGGAGAACGTGTTGTGAACATGACTTAACCTGTAAACTAGAGGATTACCAGCACAGAGCACATCTTTGCTATTTTAGTACTCTATTGCTGATTCCTCTAAGGACGTGAAGTATGCACCAGTAAACAATACCATGATTTTGGTACGGTTTTCCTGTTTGTGACTTATCTGTAAGGCTGTGGTTAGTTTGTACCTTATTTAACAAATGTGTTCTGTGGACATATTGCAGTGTATCAGTTGCTTATGAGCTATTTTCTTGCACTGTGGATTTAAGTTTTCAGTTAGTAGATCTCTTTTCATGCCATGTTTGATTAGTCATCTTCATTGTGTCCTCCTTTTTTCTGCTCCTTGACTGCTACCTCACAAACGGGCTAAGGACTTGCAAGATTCCTATAGTTAGATACAGCTTCCATGGCAGGTATATAGCTGTATGTGAGCACAAATTTATATGTTCAAAAAGGGTTTTCAAGCCTTCTGTTTATTTTTTGTGGGCAAGTTGTACTCTTAAATGCAAAGTGAACATAAGGGCTAATACAGCTTAGGCTACATTATTGTTTTGTCCAAATACTATTCATTAATTGCCAGGGTATAAATCAAGTTTGGTCACATAGTTTTCTCAGTAATGCTTTACAAGGAAGTGCAAATATAAAGTTCCGTTGAAGTGCAAAGTTTCAGTAAGGATGAATTTTATTTAAATAATGTTGAAACTACTATAACCAGGCCCTTAGGGAAAAAGTAAGGGAAGAACTTAGATTCTTCATGCTGTAATTCCATATTCTGACTTTCATAAACTGAAGTTCGGCTCTGACATGTCTTCTTAATATTTATCCCATTCATTCGCTCACTGTGGATGAGGTATACTAGGCCCAGCAATTTACATGGGGTCTTGAGGTTCCTGTCATGTGAAGGTCCTCTCCTACAGTATAAATATTTACAATGTATGACAACTGCCATCTGCCACTGTGAAGAGCTGAAATGCCTGTGGTCTGAGGTTTCAAAAAGACTTTAACCTTTTACTTTTTTCTTGGTGGCAATAAATTAATTAGCCTTAGAAGAACGAATCAACTGATTGGATTTTTGTAGGTAGTTTTTAGTTATTTAATGAAGAACTGATCAAACCCATCACGTGCAGAGGATCCATTATATCAACATACAGAGAAGTCTGTATCCATTAGGAGGTGGCACTTGTACTGTCAAAATAGTGAACTAGTTTCTGAACAATTAAACCAGGACAATATTAATGGTAGGAAGAAAAGATGAACATACAATGAGACAGCACTTCTCTTTAAATGGGTGTAAAGAAGAGGATGGGGAAATGAAATCCATGTTCCATAAACTGAGCTTACAGCAGGCCTGCTGTGTTGCCCCTCAGCTGCTTACTTGGAGCTAGGAATCAATGCCAGAGCTGGAACCAGCATCAGAACATCAGCACCACTTACCCAGAGCCATTCCACATCATCTTCATGTGTTGTGAGCTGACCAAACAGGCAATGTACAGAGAACGTGGCTGTGATGATTGGGTTGGTTCATCATGTTGCTTTTCTGCATGGAATGTCTCTGACTGCCCTTGGCATAAATCTCACCCCAAACAAATTAATTCTGAATTTAGAGATAGAAAAATGGGAATCCTAATCAACATTTACACAGAGACCGCAGAAATGCTAGAAAACAGAGCATAAAGACACCTAAAGAAACATTTTGTCAAAAGTTATTGTTCTCTTTTGCAACTTCAATTCCTTTCTCTGTCTTTTATGACTTTTCCCAATTAGTAATTTAATTTTAATTTTGAGTTTTGCAAAATTTCCAGTTTTAACTTTCCACAGTTCAATGGAAAATGCTTATTTGAAGATACTTATTTAGAAGAGCCTGATTCTATGTTAAACTATTAATTTAAGGTATTTATTATCTTCAGTGCTATCTACCTCCTTGAAACAAGAGAAAAAGTCATCACTGCAGCTTACCATAGAACCAGAGACAACAAGGAACTACTTAGCCTAAAGAGCAGCAGTGGCCCAGGGACAAGTATATGGATTCATCATGAATACATTTAGGCTGCAAATGAGAAAAAATATTTATACGCATTCTTGAGCACTTTTCTGGCAAGAGTTATGGGGGCAGAAAATGTGGTTGCCCATAAAAGGTGAATTTCTTTTTTTATGAGAAGAATCCTAAAATGTGGTGACTGCAATAGAAGATAACTGGAGATGTTGACCCCTGGAAGGTTTGTAGATCATCTTTTGGGGAACAGGCATGCCTGAGAACAAAAAACATGTGTCTCCTGTTATGTCAGATATGCACTCCCATCTACCACTGTCCCCATTTTCCCAACACACCTGCCTGAGACTGGAGTGAGATCTGTGACAGTCTAGGTACCGTGTCACAGCAAAGTGCACCATATGTTACCCATTGAAAAATTATTCTAGCTTCCTATAAAATACACATTGCAATTAACTGCTGCTACCTTGATTTCCACTGAGGGTTCTGCATAAACATAGTATGCCCCCAAGGCAGTAGTAACTTATGCTCTGCAGTTTGCAGGCCTTACAGATGCACCTGCACACAATTCATCTGTGTTAGGAGCACTGGGTGGAGTTTAGGTTTGCATGATAAGTCTATGCATACAGAAATAAATGTTTTGAAGAACTGTGATGCCATTTTTACTACCCTTTCCATCTGTGGTGGCCAACGTGCACAGTGGCCCTTGATGTGACACAGTTTCTCGAATATGTAGTTATAAGCTGACTAATAAGACCTCAAAGTCGTATCCAGCTTTGCAGGAAATAGGTGAGTGTTGTAAAACTCAATATGAATTTTACTTTGCCAATATACTGGGGAGGAGACTCTCAGGTATAACTGTGATGCCAAGGAAGGCATTGTGGAGAAAACATCTGGGGAAAAGAGGTGTGGAAAAGGCCTCTGGAAAGTAGGAAGAAGCATTCTGAGAATTGGCTTTTTGAACAGGAAGGTGTAGTAGGGACTGGATACCCTGAATTGTGTCTGGGTTTTGGAGTCCTGGTCTCCATGGCAAAGCACTAGCACAGCTAACCTCTTCTGAGATAACTGGGAAATCTCTGAGTGTTCCAAATATATTCCCAGCTAACAGCTTGTACTGTGACACTCATTCCAGAGAAGAATGGAAAGTTGCACATCAGGCTAGAAAGGACATGTTAAGTGACTAACTAACAAACCTGTAGGTGTATATAGAGGAGTTCAGTATATGTAAGTTTGCTAGGTTTTTTTTCAGAAGTGGGAATAGACCTGTTACATATATAGAAGCAGAAGGAGGAGAGCCCCTGCCTGTTTTCTGAACTTAACTAGATTCAGAATCTGGATTTTATTTTTTAAGATCAGTTTTTAATCCATCAGAACATCTCTATCTAGCCTATTCTTATGGCTCCTGATATCTCAGTGTAAAGTCAGAGCATGCAAGGGTGTTGTGCATTTGGTCAGCTGGCAATATATTGTATATGTCAAATACTTTACTGGCATTTAGGCTGTTCTGGAGGATGAAATTTCATCACCCATGCCTCTGCTTTCAAAGCAACAAATAGCATAACTTTCATAGAAGGAACTGTGGAACCATTTTGCAAAACTGAAGGGAGATTCACACTGGTGTCCCACTGCAGTTCTGGTGTCGGGCGTAGGGCTGTCATTTAATTTACCTCTGAAATGCAAGTTGTGCACAGCACTAGGCAATCATCAAAACTTCCTTTGCTGAAGAAAAATCACATATGGGTACATATTTTTGCAAGACAAGAGAAGGGGAGTTTTCTTCAGTGTATTTCCTGATTGCCTAACAAGGCTGTTAAATCCACGCAGACGATTTCTGTGTTACTCTGCAACATTAAAAATGGTACTATACTTCTAGCAAACCCTGCATGAGCTGGGGAAGGAAATCCTAGTGGATTTTCTGTTATGATTAGGAAAGCAGTTTGCTGCATATCCCTGCTCTTTGATGATGTTGAGAGACTTGTGACCAACCTGAGTGTCTTCTCTGAACTCATTCTACTGATTAACAGTAAATGGTTGAGTAACGGCAATGCTGTGCTTCCCTTAACCTGTTCTCTGTTCCTTGGCCCATGCAGAAATCTTGGAACTGGGAGTGAATAGGGTAAAGAAAGGATTTTGAGACAGCTGGAAAGGAAGGCAGTGTGTGTAGGAGACATGTCTAGGTAGGCATGGTAGTCAATGTCTTGCAAATTGCATTGTGCTGCTGGGCTTTGTGTCTCTTCTGGAATGTCCCAGGGAAGAAGAATTCAATCTGGTTAAGTGTGGCAATCTCCTCAACACAAATTCTACAAAAGCCAGTACATTACTGGTTGAGGGATACTTCTTAACTGTTTTTAAATGCCCACATAGCATATTCTTGCTGGCAGGGACAAACTCCATTGTCACAAGGAGTTTCCTTCTGTTTGCAATTGGTAAGTGAACACACTATACATAATGCATTCACCACCTTAGCATATAGTGCAAACTAATTATGACCCCTTGCTTGCTCCGTGTGCACATAGTACAACATAGGCTTTGTCTGACTACCCATACTAATACAAAATGTTGATGCTGCTGAAGCTGTTGCTTAGCGTTTACATTCTGATTTTTCCTGCATCTAGAATCAAGAGCAGTCTTACAGATTTACTTCTGTTTGCAATTTTGTGTTGAGAAAATGTGCTAATCTTACATGGCATGTGAGGGCAGAGTGCTGTTATAATGATGAGTTTGCTTGAATGGCCGTGTCTGTCACAACTTCTATCACTGAGCTGTTGCTTAATAATTTAACAAAAATTTTACTAGCTTTTGGTTGTATTATGACTTTTCTTTGACGTAATACCATGAGACAGCATTTTTAGCTTATAGTTGTATTGCAGTGCATGATGGAGGTAGATCTTTTTGCATACAGGTGTCACTATATTCTTCTTCCCTGAACCTACTAACATGTAGTTAGATTCTTGTAACCAGATACACCTGTTAACTTAGATTAGCAGATACTTTAGGTGTTTGTGTAGGGACAAAAACTTTCAGAAATTTGATCTCATTGGAAACCTTTTTAATGCCATACTTTGGTTTCCCTGTGTGCCAATCCTGGAATAAAGGGCTCATCAAGACAATGACCTTGTAGCTGCTGGAAATTTGGAGAGTTCAAAATCTAGTTTCATCCTAAATGGGTATGAAATTTTTCTTTGTAATATTCTAATTAGATCTGAAGAATTTGATTTGTATTACAAATGCAGAAGTTTACAACTGAAATTAAATGGGTAGGACTTGTTAGTGGAAGGCTGGTAATATTGATGTTTCCTTGGAGTGTTATCTGCATGCTTCTGAAATCAAGTTGGGTTCTCTGCGGTTGCAGTCCTCTGCTTATACTGAGGGGGTTGCAGCTAAGATACTTTATAGTAAGTTTTATATTCTGATTAATAATTCACATGGGGTAGATTGAACATTGGAAGAAACCTAGATTCAGTAGGAAGCCCTGAGACCACCCTGCCCTGGGATACCCAAAGGCTCTGTGAGTAGAGCCTTCTCTTGTTGTATCTGTAGGATGGGGGAAGGTGAGAGTGTTGGTTCTCTTGAAGAACTGTTTTCTATTTGCCATCTGGATCCTGCCTGAGTATATGGACTGTTAGGTCAAAGGTAGCGATAGACTAGAAAATGCTAACTTTCTGAACACTGATATGTCTGATAAATAAGGAAGGAACATAGCTACAGCCATGTCAAAACTTGTAAGGCTTGGATCATGGATAGAAGCAATTAATAGTAAAAACTAGTGTTCACAGGAAAATTAGGTGCTTTCAGGATGAGGTGGTAGGTGAGTAGAAGATAATAGGTTCTGAAATTTGAACTGAATTTTTAGACTTACTAAAAGATGTAGATACCTACTTACTACTTGAGAGGCCTATTGTCTGGCTCATTACTTTTTCAGCACTAAATGTGACTGCCTCCAGGAAAAGATTAAGGAGTAGCGTGTATGTATAGGCCTCTTACAAAAAACTTAGTCTTAGAATAAAAGCACGTAAGTCTTGTGTACAGCTTGTCATTGGGAAAACATTATCTGTAGCCTGCTTCTACTCGCTTAGAATCATAAAATTGTTTAGGTTGGAAAAGACCTTTAAGATCATCAAGTCCAACTGTTAACCTAACACTGCTAAATCCACCAATAAACCGTGTCCCTTAGCACCTCATCCACACATCTTTTAAATATCTCTAGGAATGGTGGCTCAACCACCTCCCTGGGCAGCCTGTTCCGTTGCCTAACAACCCTTTCAGTGAAGTTTTCTTCCTAATATCCAGTCTAAACCTCCCCTGGCGCAACTTGTGGCCATTTCCTCTTGTCAGTTGGGAGAAGAGACCAACACCCACCTCTCTGAAACCCCCTTTCAGGTAGTTGTAGAGAGTGGTAAGGTCTCCCCTGAGCCTCCTCTTCTCCAAGCTAAACAACCCAGTTCCCTCAGCTGCTCCTCATAAGACTTGTGCTCCAGACCCCTCACCAGCTTCACTGCCCTTCTCTGGACATGCTCCAGCACCTCAATGTCTGTCTTCTAGTGAGAGGCCCAAAACTGAACACAGTATTTGAGATGCGGCCTCACCAGTGCCAAGTACAGGGGCACGATCACCTCCCTACTCCTGCTGGCCACACTGTTTCTGATACAGGCCAGGATGCTGTTGGCCTTCTTGGCCACCTGGGCACACTGCTGGCTCATCTTCAGCTGGCTGTCAATCAACACCCCCAGGTCCTTTTCCACCAGGCACTCTTCCCCAAGCCTGTAGCGTTGCATGGGGTTGTTGTGACCAAAGTGCAGGACCCCGCACTTGGCCTTGTTGAACCTCATCCAATTGGCCTGGGCCCATCCATCCAGCCTGTCCAGATCCCTCTGCAGAGCCTTCCTACCCTCGAGCAGATCAACACTCCCGCCCAACTTGGTGTCAACTGCAAACTTGCTGAGGGTGCACTCGATCCCCTCATCCAGATCATTGGTAAAGATATTAAATGGATATGAAGGGAAGCAGCTCATATTGATGTAGAAAAAGCACTATCAATATTTTGCTTGGTGTTTTATAATATTTTTAAGATGTTCTATGTGAAAGTTCCCACTCTCCTTAGTCTGGCTGTATAGAAATTTATTGGCTAAACTGTTTTCGGAGGAAACGTAAAACCATCCCATTTTTTTTCAGCAGTGGGTCAACTTTTAGAAAAGTAAAAAGAGTTGACAAAAAAGAAAATCTCTACATGGTGTTTGGAACCACTGTTGCCTTTCAAATTGAAGTTAATAGTAGTATAAAGTAGTAATTAAAAAAAATTAAAAATGCTTCAGTACCGAAATTAAGCATTTTCAAACCTGAAGTGCAAATGTTTTGATTGATCCAAACTAAATACTTCTGTTTGAGGATGGAATAGAAGAAAGAAATGAAAGGTGTTTCAGTTAAAGAAAGAGTTTGATGTTGTAACTCTTTGGCACAGTTTACTTAGGGAAACCTTTGCAGAAGCTCAAAAATGTTGGCTGATGTGAATTCAGTTTCTAATTCCTAATCTTGATGAAAATGTAATTAGAGGAAGCACTTGATTTAATCAAACATGGTGTGAAACTGTAAATGTTACTAAAAATCTCCACGTTGGATGTATCAAAATCTTTCAGTCAACTCTACAACCTTGTCTTGTGGTTAAATATCTCAAAGCATCCTTATAGATAATATTCAGAAACTGATTCTTTGGGGATATCTTTATGTGTTAAAAATGTTAAGAGTTCTGCTGTGATATGAGGTAAGGTTCTTAGCTCTCTAAAAGAAATGAAAACAATTAGTTCATCTCTATGCTGTTTTGTAGAATGTTTGTTGTTTCTGGGACTTGTTCAGGGAATCAGTTAAAAATGGCTAAAAATCAAGTAGACGTGAACTATAAAGAGAGGTTGTGTGATAACCTCTTCAAAATCTAAAGAACGGCTCTCCAATTAGTTTAACTTGTCATCTCCCTGTAAGCTGATGGGCCTATAGGCTGTAAAGATGTTTTTCATGGAAAAAGCCATGCTGTACAGGGATATGCTATTCATCTGACTAAATGTGGTTTCCTGCTCATCAATATCTGTATTTATTCATCTTTCCATAGACAAAAATATTTTTTCAGATGTTAGCGTATCTAACTGTACATCAATATACATGTGAGAAAGTTATTGCTATAATACAGAAGACAAAATTGAGAAACAAAGAATGTAAATGACTGGATTAAAACTATGCAGGACGTGAATTGATGGCTGAAGAAGTATGCAATTCTGACCATTAGTTCTGTCTAACAATTGCAACATCTTCATTCCCCAGCATCCTTCATAAGAGTAAGTTATCTTGTAAATATTTAAAACCTCGCTTTTTAATACAATAATTTAATATTATATGCAATTTTTCCTATTTGCTCCTTGTGTTGTTATATAAAGATTTTTATAGTCCTCTTATTCATTTGCCTTATTTATTTAGGCTTTCTACCACTGCTGTAAAATCTTTTCAGGTATGCTAAGTATTCTTTATTATCCTTTATAGACTTGTTATGTACTGCTTGTCTCCAAGCCTTTCCAAGCTTTTTTTTCATTTAAATCTGTTGTCCAGTTTTAAGCCTTGACAAAGCAAAGTGTATTCCTCTTTTGATGTGAGCACCCATCAGTTATTAATGCTAATGGAAATTAGGTGTATGCTGAGACTAGAACAGATCTGATAGAGACTATTATGAAGTACTAAAAGAAAAAAATATCTTTTAGTTTGACTGAGGAAACACAGAGATACATCTATATCTTCCTTTCTTTGTTATATTTCTTCCCCTTCCTTTCCTGTTTTTCTTTTCTCTATGAAGTAATCTTTCCTTCTCTTTGTTTAAATCAAGAATGTCTGGAAATAGTGACAGTAAGAGAAAAAAGTAAAAAAGTAAATAAACTGAGTTTAATTTTTTTCTTTTTATAATCACTTATCTCTGTATTATTCCAATAACAATGTAAGGAATCTAATATTTTCATTTTTTGTGTTAGTTCCCATTATGTTCCTTGAAGAACAACAGAAGGGGATAGCAGCATACATCAGGATTTCTCAGATTGTTTGGTTGGGGTTTTTTTTCATTTTTTGTGTGCAATGATTTCTGGGGTAAATAGCAATAGATTACTTAATAAATACGGAAATTATTAGGTTTTTACTGTTCATCAGTGACCTGTTTGGCTCCAGAGATTGCATGTCTCATTTCTTAATAGCAACAAATTCTTGATTTGCTCTCAAATATCTGGCAATCTGTTTTCCTAGGCTGAGCATGTAGAAGTTGTTTTGTTTTGTTTCCTTTGCACAAAAATAGTTACACTCAGATTTATTGGTAAATTTGCTTAATGCTGTGTTATCTGCTATATTTTGAAACAAGGACTTTGCATAGTAAGATTTTTTACATTTATATATGCAGAGAGATTTTTTTTTTTTTTGTGGTTAAAATTTTCAAGTTTTTGATGGTTAGAGTTATGTCCATTTGTTTTATGTCTAAATCTATTTCCCCTGCTGAGGTCCTGCAGAGTGCTGAGCATGCCCCCTTCACAAATCAGACCAGTATCTCAAAATGTGTGCTCAAAGGAAGACACTTTTGAATGTTATGAGTAATAGCAGTGTAAAAAATACAGCAGCATACTTGGAGAATTCAGTTGAAAGCAGAACACTGAAGAAATCCCGGATTCACCTGTTTTTATGATTTACAGTATGGGTCCTGACTCCGAGGCACAGTTCTTCCCATCCAGTGTTGAGGTGGTCTTGTCCTTCTTACTACAGATTCAGCTGCCAGTATAAATGCTACTCACCCTCTTAAAGTCAATGAAAGTAGAGGCTCTGGTCTCAGACATAGGCTAGCAGAGCATTGCTGGCAGACTTGCACATGAGCTTTACTGTTTTCACCTGCAGAAAGCATTCCCATGCAGGACTGCACAGAGCCATTCCGTCCTGGGTGGATGCAAAGCTCTGCATGAGGTTTCAGCACTGAGCAGGGAGTCTCAGATCTTCAGTGCCACTGGTGAAGTTAGGAAGATGTGGCTGAGGATCTGATTTTGGTGCCTAATTCATGGCAGAAGACTTTGAAATGTTGACCTTTATAACTGGTGCAAGAAACTTTCTCCTGTGGCTTACGCTCTTGAATCCCAGGCTAACTAACAGCTCATGATACTCTACGTTATGGGACTGTTCACTGGTTTTCCCCCGCTAGAGAAATTGTAGGAATTTTCTGTATCCGAGGAGCTCTGACATTGTTACAGGTGTTGTAGAGAGGAAAAAGGGTTTTTTCACAGGCTGGGCCATGTGTTTGCCCACCTGGTGCTCCACCTGACTGTTGAGATGCTACCACACCTTCAGCTTCTACTTTGGTGGAGCTGTATAGTGTGGGGAAAATGCTACTGATTTTTGCATCTGTGGTGGACCTCTTGTGAGCTGAAGTCAGTGATTGTTTGGAGGACTTGCTGGTAACAGTATCAACAGTGGATCCTCATGGTAGTAAGGCAAGCAAATAGTATTAGAGGAACAGTGGGTAACAGTGTTGTAATGGAAGTTCATTTAAAAATATGATACGTACCTTGTTTACACTAGCATTATTTTTAATAAATGCTTAATAAGGAGAGGGAAACAGAAAGAGATACAGTAAATGAAGCTGAGATACTGCATTTAGATAAATAGATGTCATATTTTAGGGCAGATATTGACCATATTGATTATGGTTCACTGATCTCGTTCCTCAATCATATATTCTGTGCTAATTGACGCAAATATATTTCCTGTAAGTTAACTCAGAAAGCATTTGTCATGGCTAAATCCGTGGTAACATACACAACAGTCAGTAGGAATAGCAGTTTAATGACTTCCACTTTCATAATGCTGCTATTTTGCATAGATATTTAATAACAGCACTTTGGTTCTTATCAAAAACCAGTTTAGCAGATTTATTAGTTTGAAGAAGGATGTTAAATAATTATGTAAAATTGTTCAGTGCAAATCACTTGGAGGCTATGTAGCATTCTCTCCTAGCACTGATAGCAACATGAAGAATCACACATTGTTTTGAACAAGTGTTAAAATTCCCAGAAAATTCTGTGAATCTTTGGGTGAAGCAGTAAAAATATCTCCTATCTGTTAATCTTGTTCCCTCACTTAGCCTGCTGTAGCAAAGTGTCGAAGGTTATGTAAGAACAGGGAAACTTTCCTTAAAAAAACCAGAACTTTCAGTGAACATACTGAAGATCAGAGCTTGACTACTGAATCGGCTCTTCTGTTCAGGTTTGACAGTCTGTGCTTTTTTTTCTTATTTATTGACTCCAGGGAAAAAAAAATGAAGAGAAGGCAGCATCACCTCCTCTTAGTGCTGCGTTGCTTCACAGGTTGCAAGACCCTGCTTGTTTCTGGACAGTTTGGTTTATTTTCTGGTTGCTCCTGCGCCAGCTTTGGAAATGAAAGGCTTACGATAACCACTGGTGTAAACCTCTAGGGCAAACAGCCAAACTGAAGATATGTTGCTTATATTTTGACATACCAAAGGTTTCTAATCACAACAGAACTATGTTTTTTCTGGTTTATTAGAGGAGCTCTGCACAGCCCACCAGTGGGGTCACTCAGGGGGAAAAACTGGATTTATGTGTACTCTTGTACTTGTAAGAAGTCCAGTGGACTAGAAACCACCACTGTATTTCCACTTGCTTGAGCTACATGATTCCAGAAAAGAGTAAAAGACAAGAGGACTTTTGTGTGCGTAGAATGTGGCAGGTTACAGTCATGTTTTCCTTGTGGGCATTTGGAGCTAAGATGAGCTGAGATTATCCACAAATCTCATTTTCCTTTGTCTCAGATGATATCAAGAGCCTTCTAAAAGGATTACAAGGACTTTGGTCTGTCTTCTGTGCTGAGTCCTGACCATGTGGCATTGCCTCATGGCAAGAGGGATAAAGGAAGCTGCTGTGCCTGGCACAGCACACGCTCTGGCCTGTCTGTCTAGCAGTGTTGCTTTTACTTATCTTAGACAACACTCCATTGGCAGAAATTTTTTGTCAGCTGATTTTTGCATTAGCCGAACTCTTTCTTTTACTATAAAAAGCAATTTCAATAATTTATCTGAAAGGAAAGTAAAGTTGTCTTCCAGAGGAAACCCTATGGTTTTAAGTACCAGTTAAGCAATCCAGATCAAGTACATAGTTAAATCTTCATCTAGCAAAGGCTACGGCAATTGCATTGAACATTCCCCAGAGTAACATAAATCCTTTTATCCCCAGTAGACTTTAACTTGCTCTGTGTAAAACTCAGCCTTTCTTCTCTCCATAAAACCTTTAATGCACATTAGTAAGCATCTGGTAATGAAAGTATCCTGTCGCCAAAACTGCACGTCCTCATACAGACCTCCAGACCAGAACTCAGCTCTTGTCAGGTGGGGATGAGAAAAAGGAGAGGCAATCTTGGAGATCAAATACAGCGCATGAAAGATAACCGAGCATCTGTGGAGAACATAAGCAAAACATATCTAGGAAATTACCAAACTTAAAGGACATTACTAAAGAAAGTTTGAAATGAGAACAGTATTAATGAATAGTAAATGTATGAGAAATAAAAGGAAACTTAAGGGAAAATTGCCTGATGGTCAGCAGTATCTAAAAACCTAGCTTTGGAGTGAAATGGTATAAAGACATGCTCTGGAGAGGCTATTCATGCAATGCAGACAGATGATCTAGCTTTAGCCAAAGCAGCCACTGCTTCTGCAGCATATTTGGAATGTCATGGCAAGATTCAGGCCTGTACTTGACCAGAGGCACAGCCTGAGGTTGGCATCCCAACCTCATCTCCCTAGAGAGATGACTGGATAACTCCAAGCTGTGTGTGTTTGTGCATGCACGCTCTAATCCTGAACTCATTCTTTATTTAAGTTACTTCTTATGTTACCCCAGTTAGCACTGGGATCTGCAGTAAAGCAGCCTGGGGCAATCCTAGCAGTACAACACTATACCCATATCTTCTTGGTGATATAGTGCAATGTCCCACCAGCCCCCAGCATGCTGTTTCTCCCACCCAGGACCTCTGCGATGTATGGGCTTATGAGGATTAGGGGTGGGAAAAGAGACTAACATCCATGCTAGGGATTTCTTTTGTGGAAGGCCTGTGTGATTCAGGACCTTTTTCATACCTCTGAGCTTTTATGAGTTGGAATGAGTCAGAATATGGTTGAAGTTCTCACTTAGATCATGTCAGGAAATTGAAAGATTGTTTTGAAGCAACAATCAAAAATCCTAGTTGAACCTTTTTGAAAAAAGAAGGAAGAAAAAATTACATCTCTTGTTTATTAAATGCCAATATTTTTTATTTAGTTAGTACTGTTTAGTCATTCCTTTAATTTTCCTTTACAATGCTACATCATTTCTAACTTTTTGTTATTTGATTTTTTTATTCACCTGGCTTCTAGCCAAGGACATCAAGATGTCTCAAGACCTTGCTTGACCCTATGAGTATTTCTCTAAATAATCCTATAAGTGAGGATTTCCAGAACTGATGTTAGATTGGTCCTGTAGAAAACTTGGAAGTGTTTTACTCTTTGCAAGCAGTGGGAAGTAAAAATGAGAATTTAATGTCTGTATTATCTTGACCTTATAATTAAAGGTCCAATTTTTCATTGATGTAAATTAGGTATTTCCACTTCCTGCACTGAAACTTCACTACAGATGAAGATCTGGACCTAAGTCTTTAAAAGGTCCCACTGTAAAACTTTCATTAATGGCTGATTTCAAGGGTTTTGGGGAATTTGACATTTTTCATCTTTTACCTGTTCTGTGCTAAAGAAAATATTGTTCACATCAAAATATGTTAAATGATGGTCATTCTATCCTTATGTACTGTATTGAGCCCACAGTTGCTGTGTTTTTATGTACAAACCACAACTTTTAACTTTTAGCAGCTTAAAAATTTCTAGCTATTTTCTAGAAATTAGCTCAAGATTTATCACAGAGAAAATCTAGCACTAAATAGACAGGCTCGGCTGCCACATGAACTAGGAATGCATTAAAATCCAATATATTTTAAAAGTTCTAAATATTACACTCTTATGCTTCTACTTCGCTGCGTTTCTTGAGGAATTCAATGTGAACACTAGCCTTAAAGAATATGAAAAGTTAGTATTTCTGCTAGAGGGATATTTTATTAGGCTTTGCTGTTTTGCTCGTCATGCCATTAGCATATTAACAGGTATATATTTTAAGCACAGTAAAATACATGTCTCTGTACGGTACAAGATAATGTGAGAAATTAAAAACAGTGAATTCTCTGTCTTCCTTCCTAGCTCTAGGTAGCTGTAGCATGTGACCTCATTTTTGGTCCATAGCTATAAAAATATCCCATCCTTTAAACACAGAGGTTACCTTGAATAACCCGTCCCTACACAGAGTTATATTGCTAGCTTTCCAAATCATACAAATTACTCTGAAGTGAAAACCGCAATGGAAACTGTCCAAAATCACATTCTTGGCTCAGCTCATCATACCCTACATTATTTGCCAGTTCCCTTTTCCTTGAGCTTTTGGGGTAGTTTATAAAAATGTTTCTGTGTATCACACTGAACACTCAAACCAATGTTAGTTTCTTCACATTCATTACTTTCTGCTATCAAGATAGTATCAAGAAGGAACAAATTAATGTAAATCAAATAGGAAATCTACAGCTCAAGCTTATTTATTACGTTAAACCGATGACTGGTTTTATTGCGTTTGTATGTTCCTTATAGTAAAGGTTATAATTCAATACTTGGAAAATAAACATTGGAATCAAGAGATGGAAAACATCTTTGTGATGTGCCACAAGGTGTCTTGTGGTTGCTCAGAGCTTCAACCAAATGCTCACACACTTCTGGGTCTTTAAACTGTCTTTGAGGGGGTGTTTCTTGGAAACGGATTTCAATGCAAGACAACATGTAAATAATCAGAATATCTGATCTAGGTATATTTCAGGAGAAGGCATTTCAGGGAAAAAAGAAAGGTAGTCCAAAATTTCTACACACATGTAGCATTGGTAGGTGGTAATCCTGCAGCATACATACTGTAGTTTATGTTGTTCTGTACAGTGCCCCATTAAAGAAAATTTATCACTCCATGACAGCTTGGTTATGAGAATCTAGTCTTAACACCCACTATTTAATAGATGAAGGCAAAGATGGAGAAAAATTACTATACAAACAGGAGAGGTAGGGAATATTTTTAAAAAATGCCTGAATATCAAGGGGAAACTTTCTGGTATGTTCAAATGAGAGGGGCTGGTAGGACCCATACTGCTTCAGACATTTAGAAGAAGCTAAGGATCAGATTATGATATCCTTCTGTAGCTGGCACGTCCCATGAGTTCTCAAACAAATCTATTAAAAGCCAGTTGGATTAGGAAAAGAGGATGTTATTCTGTAAAGGTAAGTGTATCATAATCTCACTCTTAAATGGTAAATCCTCTGAAGGATTTTTCCCAGAGTACTTTGGAACAGATACGTTATTACTATTGTTAATTATAACAGACTATAGTAGGGCTGAATTATAAAGACAACTACTTCTCCCTATAGAGGCAGACAATATAATTCCAGATCCTGAAAATTGAAGCAGTTACATGTTTAATCCCAGTGTTTGATTTCCTCCTTATTCATGGGAAGGACAGATTAATTGGTGATTTCAACATTCAGTGTATCAGCTTGCAAGGCAGTCTGTTCTGAGACTACTTCTGCTTCAGACAAATGATCCATGCAGTAGCTACTTGAATGGATTGAAACTACACTTGCCAATATTGCCTTGGATTCTGAACATCTCTGACTTCTTGCAGCCTTTTGCTATCAACCACTCATGGATGTTTGTACTGCCATAAACATTTGGATGATGGCCGTTCTTCACATTGTTTTAGTTTCCTGTGAATATGGTTATTCATTCATGTGTAAAAATTATTTGCTATTAAACTATTTAATTAAAAGATTCATATATTTAGTCTGGAAGCAAAAAAAAAAACAACTATATGATGTGAATCACAAGTTATACAGCATAAATAAGAAGTGGGAAAGAGTCCAATTGAATATTTCACAAATTCTTTGGGTAAAGTTTGTTCATCTACAGCCCTTTCCCATAGCCCAGTGAAGTTGATGAGAGTTTGGGGCTTTGGCTCAGGCATTTCAATTGTCTGTTCCACAATTACAATAACAAACACAACAGTAGTCTGTTTGCAAACAGCTGGTAATTGGAAAAAGGCCTGAAGTTGTCAGCAAATGTGTTTGTCAGCACTGATTTGACCAGTTGTACACATTACCTTAAATGACTTTTCTTCCTTTCCATAAGAAATTGTAGAGTTTATGTCCAACTGGTTTCCTTGGTGGCTGTCATGCAGTGGGCATAGCATTCTGTGGCACGAATCCATTGCATGTTAAATAGCCTCCAGCACTTGCTGTTTATTATCCAGTATAAATAGGCTGTTTTCCAATTACTTTATCAAAAAACAGTTCTGGTAGCATAGTAGACATATGTGGATTAGTGGAGTTAGGCAGTTCTGCCCAGCTTAATGTTTGCCTATTGATAATAGGAGATGCTAAGGATTCTCCCCTGGCAGGAGAATGATGACACTTTTAGAAGCAAAAGATATCTTCATCCAGGCTATGGTTGTTTTCTTATTTAGGTAAAGAACAATTTGTATTGGGTATCCCAGTGCACAGTTGCCTAAGACAGATCACTACTTGTGTAGTAGTCGCTGAAGCTCACAGAGGAGCTGATTGAATTCCTATGCTTTTTTTATATCCTGTTTACCGGTTCAAATATCTTCTCTGAATTTATCTGCATTTCCAAAGGTCCATCTGCCTGAGAAGTGTGCTGAATCCTTGGCTACAGTAGTGCCCTCCAGTGCGATAGCACAGACACCTCCTTTGCCTGTGCAATTTAAGTGCTGCTGTTCTTGCACTTTCTCACATTTCCCTTTTAAGGTACCAAGAGCCAGCAGCTATCACATCAGCTCATGGCCATTCCCCTGTTTCCCACACTCTGTGTGTGTATACTTTCCTCTTTTTGAGAAAGTGCATGAAAAACACAAACTGTAGTTATCAGTCACGTTTGTAGGCTGAGCTGTGACATTGTCAAGATGTGATTCTTTTTCTGGTCTGAGGCTTGTATGTTCTGTCTTCTTTACCTTTTGTGGTCCACAGGCTCTGATAGCAAATATTCATGGATGACCTGTTACTCACCCCTTGGGTTTTGTGGTGTTTTTTGTTTTTTTCTTTGCTGTCTTCCCCCTCCTGTGTTGTTGCTCCTTCCCCCTCCTGTATCCCTGAGCAGGTGCCTCTATAGCCTGGACATCTTGTGGTAAAAATTTATGTTGGCATCCTGTTCCTTCTAAAATTGCCTGTTTCTTTATATAGTCTACAGATAGAAGTGAAGGGAATTACTGGTGGGTATGTCTCAGCCCTGGCCCATGTCTCTCATGCTTCTGTTACTTGGGCAGTTGTAAAACCTGTAGTACTGTAACTGACATATGACAAAAAAGGAAAGCATAAAGGCGAATTAATAAATTTTTTTGTGAAACAAAACAAAAAACTGGAATGATACAAAACCAGTTTTGTTGCAAATTATTTTTGTTTCATGTAGCAATGGGATCTTTCGTTTCCTGCCATGAGATGCAGAGAGCAGAAAGCTCTTATTTCTCCTATTCTCATACAAACCTATTCAAATCTTGATTTGGATTCCTATGGTCAGATGGGAAAAGAATGGGATGAAGAGAAGCTGTGAATCTCGCTACTCTCCACTGCACTGCTAGGGTGAAAAGAGACATAACAGGCTCCATGTGAGCAAAATCCTCTCCTGTATTTCATACTTACACTATTGTCACCGTTTATTGCACATACTGCGTGCTACAGTTTCCTTTCCATGGCTTTTCTGATTGTGGCTGTTCCTGTACAGGTTGGCACAGGATTTTGCCTTTACAGTGCACCTATAATGGGCTGTATTCTACTGAATAGTCTGCAAGCACTTAAGGAAGTGAATGTCCAACATTAACGTACAGGCAAGGGGTCTTTGACACTACTGTTTTTGCAAGCATCAATTTTGCAGTCCTTGGGTTAGGCAGCAGTTGATGGATTTAAATGCTGAAGTGCTAAAATATCAGCACTTCATTATGATGCTTAACGATTAGGAAAAGAGCCAGTGTGATGCATATTGGATCAGTTGTGATGATGGCACTGTTGATGATACATTAGCTGTCTAGTGGAAGTGAACGTATATTCCCTTACGTGTCTTTTTCTTTATGCTAACGTTGTGCGTGTCTCTTCTTTCATGCTCTTTCTCTTGCTGCTTAGTAGACTTCCCTTTGGGCTATTAAAGATGATGTTTTACATTGGCAAATTTTTCAGTATCTTCAGTCAATAACCTGTGATCTAACAGATGGACAGTGCACAGCCTGGCTTATCACAAAGAAGCACCCTTACTGTGATACTTAAAAGGTAAAACCTAAAGTGAGATATGGAAAACCTGAAGTCAAAATGATCTCATCTGTACATGCCCCATTATCACAAATGGAAGCTGGTTGAATATTTGCCTGTCACAACTTTTCTACCAGTAATTATCATGTCAAGACTGAAAATATTCTATCCACAGGGAGCTAGTGGATACTATGCTTTTTAAAATATTCTGTATGCATGATAAGACTTCCTTCTCTGTTAGCTTGCTTATCATTTTGACTATTTCTTTTGATGTAAGAAACAGATGGCAGCATTCACTGTAATAAGTGCAGAAAAACATGCCAGCCAATTAGGGAGGTTTGAACTGACTGAAAACCTGGATCCTTTTCCAATATTTTGGTGATTTCCTCCCCCACCCCCTGTGTGTGTCTACAGGAAATTTTTATTTATCATTTGTTTAATAGAAACATAAAATTAGAGATTAAAGGAATCTTAGGTCATTAAATCTCTAGCAATGTACCTGAAAACAAAGAGCTGAAATACAGTTTATGGATTTTCTTTTTTCCAAAGGATCGTTATTGTCTGCCATAAAATAAGAAACCTGAAAAAGCAAATAGCCTTGTTAATGTGAACCCCGTCCCTCACTGGAATGGGCCAGTATAAACAGTATATGATCTTAAAATAGTTACTAATTTTTCAAACTCTAGCGCATCAAACTCTACTTCATCCAATAAATCCTCTTTCAAATATCGCAGGATTTTAAACAACTCCTCCTTAAATCTTTAATGTCTTGTCAGGTTCCTGAAATTGTGAAATTGTCATTCCAACAGTTCCCTTCTCAACAATCTTTTAGTGGTGATATGTTCCCCACTCACTTCCTCATCAGGGAATGTTACTGTCCTCTCATTTTCTACCAAAATCAGGGAGAGTTTAAGATGCTTTAGATACCTCACAAAAAAGATTCTTCTTTGTTTCACACTATGAAACCAAAATTAAAGGTCACTGCTGAAAATGCAGATCATTACCAGTATGTTTCTTATGCAACTGTACATACCTTTATCCCTTTCTAGCACTCAGTATTATTGATACCATGACAAAAGGGTATTTTGGCTTCTAATACGTGATTTTATTCCCCGGTTGTGTCATGCTTTGATCATTTTTGTGAGATATTCTGCAGTCCTGTCCTCACTGTTCTACTGTTTCTTTTCAGAGGTAGAACTATGCAGGTTTCACTGCTTTAGGATTTTCAGCTCAACTTTTATTTTTTATCTTTTTTCTTCTTTGCTATTCTTCAGGTTATACTCTCTAAATGTCTACTGTAATACCATTAAGTATATTTCTCTACTAACCTTTTGGTATCACTCTTCTTCAATGACTTTTCAATTGTAGTCAATGAGCTTCTAAGGATGTAACCTAAAGCAAAACTGGTGCCACTTACTAGGGTAAATTTAGCTTATGAAAGATGAAATTCTGCTTCAGGCACTAAAGCAATTTTCAGAGTAGCATATCAGCTTTTATCAGGCTTGGTCTGTTCTTCCTAAATGAAGATATTCAGTCTGTTTATGGGTGACTACGGTCACTCTGGGAAGCATTTGATGGCAGTTAAGGGTAAAATAGTCATTTTTATTCAAAATTAGAAACAACTGGTAGCTCTGCAGTGATGATTTAAACTTCTTTTTTAAATTCTTTCAAACCACAAAGCTATGTGTTGTTCAGTGATTGAATGCATTTGGACTTATGGAACTTTTCATTTAATGCTGTTCTCCATTGTTTTTGGCTGAAGCCCAAGCCTCACATCTTCTAGTTGCAGGATTCCTTTCTGCAAACTCTATCCTTTGCTGAAGGCTCAGTGTAACGTGAGACCATCCCTGTTTCCCCAGCAGGCAGCACATTAAAGGTCTGCCTGTTGACCAGCTGCAAAGACAGGTGTTAGTCTCTGTTTCTTTTTTCTTCTCCCTTTACTTGGTCTTGTAACTTCCCTAACATACTGTCAAGTCCTGAATGAAATGAATGAGTAAACTTTATAAGCTTGGAAAAAGCTCTAATTCAGATGGTGTGGAGCTGGTGATTTTGGTCTAAGACTGAATGCTCTTAACTGCTTGTTTGCCCCATTTTCATTGGCCTCCAAGAGACTGAGCCAAACTGGAAATCCAGCTCATAAGAATAACTGCAGAGATCACAGGCATTGAGCATTTGCCTTTCCAGGCTGCTTAGCACTGACAGCACCATACTGCAGATGCTGCAGAAGCCTCAAGGTTTGGGTATGGCACACTTGTACTCTGCTTCCCTACTATAAAAGAACTGCACACAAGTGACTACACACAAAAATACGTGTGAGCTATCAGTGCACCTCTCTCACCTGTATCTATTTCACATGCATGTTACCTGTGTGTTGGGTCTAACCCACTGCAGTCATGGGGCTATGTGAATCAGAGACTATTTTTGTTGTTGTGTTCGGGGATCTGTAAGAAGAATAAGTAAGTAAGGCCTGAGAAGGAAGTGCAGTGAGACCCAGTCCAAAACTCAGTCTAGTTTCTTGGCCCATTATTGATGAAATGCGTCTCTTCTTCCTGCTTCCATCCCTATTGCATGCTTTCAGTATTCTGTTTAATGTCTCATTTAAACCATAATCTTCTCTGCCACAATCATTTTCTCATATTTTCCTGTACAATAAATATCATGTACACCTGTGGTGTTCTACAGGTAACATGAAATAATACATTTTAGGAGAAGGTTATTTCTCAGAGGAAGGCAACTTCTCTAACAAAGAAGAAATGACAACTGGAACTTAAACCAACCCAGAGTTTTAACTTCCTTTCTAGCCAGTGATAACGGCTCAATCTAGTAATGCTCTATCCAGCAGTTAACATAATTTTGAGGAAGATTTACCAGTCTATGTCAACTTTATGAGCCTGTCTCAATCACTAAACCCATATCTGGTATTACAGCCTGCGTGTCTCACTCTATCACCTTGAAATTATCATGGGGAAAACTAATACTGAGGCCCTTGGGAAAATATTTTGTTAATTTTTGCAGTGGTTATGGCAGTGCAGCCTGGCCTTATGTGCTACAACAGCTTACAGTACTGTCTTTTAGTAGTTTACGATGATGGTCAGCACAGGGTGCAAAAGCTATGCAGACATTTTGAAAACCTTTCTCTGACTTATGCTTTTTTTAATGCATTAACAAGCCAGAGAACCGATATTCTGTAGCTTCAGTTACATTACAGTTTAATGATTGATTTAATCTTTCAGTTATTAATTTGGTTAACATGATAAACACTTTATACCGGATATTTGGGTATTTTGATGTACTAATTTTGAGTGAAATAAATTATGGCAATGTATCTTCAAAAAAGATTTATTGCAAAGAAGAAATTGTCATTCAAATACTATGAGGTGGCAGTGACCTCACCCACTAAAATAATTAAAAGTACTGAAGACACAAATATTAGCCATCCATAAAACTTTAACCACATCCACTTTTCTGCTTTTCATTGCATTGTCAAAAAGCATTAAGTGAGCTACAAAGTATGTGAAAAATTAACTTGGTTGATGAGACAATAATTTCATCCATCAAATAGTAAAACTATCCAATTCATACCAACCTTACTCTGTTCTGGCAGAGTTTAGGCAACCTTCTGTATGATTACTAGCAATTTTTATTAAGTTTTAAAAATTAAACTGAATTAGAACATGTAGAAATGCTGACAGTGCTAGATTTCATTCCTTTTTCCTTTGTCTTTCTTAGGTAAAACCCCAGTGATTCTCAGTGGGATTTTCCTTAAGGATTGAGTAGATTTGAGTAAGTGAGATCTTATTCAAGCTATTTAATGCAAATACCCATGCTGACAAAACTGTATCAGGATATCTCATTTGCTGGACATGAATAGTGATAATGTTGTTGTGGCCACTCTCCTCTGATGTTTCTGCTGCCCCTGACCAAAACGTTGTCCTTGACTTAGAAAAATATTATACACCGTTTACTGCCTAAAATTGTATTGAACTGTAGATTTTAGTCAATGGCAGAACTTCTGCCAGTGTCAATGGAAGAAAGTGCAATAGTTATTGTTGACAGTTGCTTTAGATGCTTCATATTATTAGCTTTTAAAACAGAATTGCATCTGGAGCCTGTGTTGCTTAAGGCAAAATGTATTACTTGGAAATTACTCTTGCTGAGGTCAGTGATTGACAAACTTACATTTTTGAGTATGTCAGCCAAGATATTGCTGGACAGAACTATTTCTTTAAGTCAAGATTATTTACCTTTGGTAATGTGTAAAATAGTACAGCCTTATAGATCATATTTACTGGAAGTGGCCTTCACAGAAAAATAGTGACCTTGTAACAAAACCTGATTGTGCTTCCTCCTTTTTCTCTGTTCTCTTCGTGTGGAATAGCTGAATTTCCATAGACAACACAAACCAAGCTGCAATGAGATATGACAGTAGAACTGTGGTACTCCGTACTTTCAGTTCAACCCTTGCTTTAAATGTAGACCACCGTTCTTCTGTTTCCATAGCCAGCCCTGCTTAGGCAAAGCAGATTAGAAATCTTTTTCATGTGAAAGTTTTGCATCGACATTGCCTGGGTAAAATGACAGCATGATGCTTAAGTCAGGGAAGAATCAGATCCTAAATTTCAGTTGTGCAAATGTGGCTACTTGATTGTGATTGTGTTGTGAAGGGAGTGATTGTTATTAAAATGAACACATTTGTTCATATTTCGGAGAATGTTACAAGGCATTATAGATAGCTGTATTTAACTTGCATGACAGCTAATGAACTCTTGTATGCTGACAAGTTAAAACTGTGCTGACAAGGAAAAACTGTACTGACACTGTTGGAATATGACTCTTCAGTCAAAAGCCCCGCACCTTTACCAGTACTACCTTAAGGCTTCTTTCAATACCTCAGGCCATTCTGATCACTTTTTCTTATGGCAGTTTACTTATTTTATTTTTTTACATATATATATATTGCATGTTACTGATCAACTGTGTTAGTTTGGTTTAGCAGTGGGTTAAATGCAAGAATAATTTACATGCGAGACATGCTTCTCCTTAAAAAAAGCTATTTTATTTGATCTAGAAACATAACAAGTATCCAGAGGGGACAATGTATGATAGGTAACAGTTGGCCCAAATCACTAATTTGGTTCTAAAGTTACTTTCCAAAGCTTTGATTGGTATTGCTTTTTGGATAGTTTTCTCCACCATTCTTAGAGGTGTTATGCAGTTTGAAGGCAGGTTCAAATTATTTCCAGGTCTGGGGCCACGTGATTAAATCTAATGAATTTAACAAACACTGTAGTTGCCTGTAAGTACAATACAGTGCAGGATTTGGTCAGAAAATGTTCAATCACATGTTGTTTGCTGAGCCTGCAAGACTGAACTGTGTTGCAAATATAGTCCGGTTTTATCTAAATGGACCAAAGGCTGAGGGTTTCTGGAACCCTACCTGCCTTCTGCCTGTTCACCTGCCAGGCTTATGGCTGATTCTGTGCAAAGGCTGTCAGGGAACCCAAGCCCTGGTTCAGTGGTCACCAGTTCTGTAGTAGCCTTTGTGCTGTCTTAGCGTTGGAAGAGTCCAGAGCTTCCTGACTCTCTGCTTTTCAATCAGCCAGCCAGTGACTTTGGTTTCACTAATGAGGAAACTCCTTGCCTTGGGAGGTCATTGAAATAGTATTTGCAAATATTACTGCTGATGTATTTTTCCAAAGTACTTTTTTTAAAAAAAACAGTTATTACATTCAATGAAAATCATGTTAAAGTGGCAGTAAAAGATGGAGTGAAACTTCTAAAGCAACAAGGAATTTTTAGAATTAATGTTTCAATGCTTTAAACTGGGTCTGCTGTGGCTAAGTATTACAAAGGTCTGAACTGTGGTATTCTTATCAGATTAATATTTCCCTTTGAATTGAAATAACTCAGAATTCCTATGTGTCTGTATTTTTCCAAGTCATATCATAAAACCCTTTGGAAGATAGAGACAGATGTGCTGACAGCTGTGGAGTTGATTCTTCACAGCTGCTAACTATAGCATGGTTGAATTCTGCAATAGTGCATCACACGAAATATTTGTCTTATCAGGACAAACCTGGTATGTGGACAGGAGTAATTATTTTCTCCCCTGCTTATAATGGTCTGTAGATACCAGGGAAAAAGCAAACCTAGTGAGGATAAGTGACCATGCATTTTTTGAACACCTACCTGAAGATCAGATGTCCATCAGACACTCTGCTGTCATTTTCTTACAGTTGTCTTCTGTTCTGTGGAAACCTTGCTCTTTTTTGCCCTCATAAACCAGGGCTAAGTGGATGGGTATTAAACAAAAATTCCTTCTGTTTTCAGAAAGAATTTGTAGAGCTGAAGGACTGCAGAATTTGGCTAAGCATTGGGTTAACCCCATTACAGTGGGTTGAGTTAGCTGCATACAAAAAATGCATGAATGTACAGTGCTTTGTTTTATGTTCCTTTCAAATCAAGGGTTGATTTCTGAGGTTTTGGCCACAGCTAGTGCTTGAGGCTTTTCCACCTCAGGTCTCGGGATTTAGTATTTTGATTCAGGGGCTCGAAGTTTTTTGGCGTTGTTAGTGTTAACATTGGGATGAGGGTTTACCCTGTCCCCCAGCAACTGTACTAGCAAGAAGTCACACCTCCTCTCTGTGACCATGTGTGGAAGCTGGCCCACAGAAGGGTTATACTATCTCCAAGCCCAAACAGCTGTTCATGTTATGCCTAATGTGCAGGAATGTGTTCTTGTATACCAAGATTTTATTTTGACTCTCATTTATGTTGATATGCTATTGATCTCAGTGATGTTTCACCCAATATTCCTTTGCCTGTTGCATGGAGAATCAGGCTCCGATAGACGTAAAAAAGGTCCTAACATGTAGGGCCTGACATCCTTCAACTGAAGAACAGACAATGAGAGAGAGTGAAACTTTTGACATAAATTCTAATAATGTCTTCACCCTTCTTCCTCTCAGTGGGAAGTTCTTAAGGAGTGCACTCAGCTGTAGAATAAGCCAATGCAGCCTTGAGTGGACTGGCAGAGATCTGTGTAAACAGATTTGCCAGAAAAGAAGAAAGTTGTTCCATAGCTCGTGACTTATGGAAGATATGGAAAACACTATAAAATTTCAAGTGTGTATGGCCATGCTCTCTATTAACAAACTCTATGAACCTCCTACCCTGCTGTGTTGAGAATTGCTATAGCAATGCCAATCTTAAGGCTCAGTTTTCAGCTGCTGCCTTCTTTGGGGCCTCTGATAGCATGAGAACATGGGCATGATCAAGAAGCACTGAGGCTGGTAGACTCACATGTTCCCTGTAGGTGCATCCGATACTGGCCCTACTGCAATCTTGAGTTCTACACTAAAAAGAACAGCTTTTTGTTGCGGATGCAAAGGTAAATCAGAACAGCCTTGTCTCTGAAAGACACAAGGATGTTTCCTTGTGAGTGACACCCCAAAAAGAGGACAAAAATAAGTGATCTTCTCCAAAGTACCATCACAGAATGCATTAGCCAGCAAAGGGAGTGCTGTCAGGAATAGCAACAGAAAATAGATAGCTTATGAGAAAGAGAAATGTGTTTAAGTTCTCTCAACTAATAAGGGATTTGCTTTCAGCTTTGTGGGAAATATAAGACTCATTAAACATCAGATACGAGCTGAAGCTACAACAGAATCTGTTTGCATTTCTGGATTTGTATTTCAAACAAAATTCCAGAGAGTTTGTGTCTACAGGCTTCTATCATCTTGTTGTAAATGTGTGATACCTATATATAAAACAAGATCAGAAATTGAACTAAAAAATGCATTTAGGTAATGCAGCTTCACAAGATATCATGCATCATCCAAGTTATAATATTTATTTCTGTACGGTATTAAGTAGCAGCAAAGGCAATGTAACGCATGTTGGATAACCCTCTTTAATAGCAGACTAAGTTAAATTGAATTAAACTTGCAGTGGGCCTGTGAATTCATCCAGACAGTTACCATGGCTCAGCCGATTTGCAGTAACTTGAATTCCTTGCATCATCTGAGCATGTGTAAGCTTTCATTTTGGGTATGAGGAAACTGTTGGCTGTACAAATCTCAGATACCTGAATTTGCACAGACTAATTGTATCTCTGGGCCCCTCTCTACAAAAGGTAGAATGTGATATTGTTTCATGGAGGCTTTGGTTTATAAAGATACAGCTGTAGAAATAACCTACTTTCTGGTTAAAAGGGCCCAATTCTGCAAATCATCTTATCTTAGGACTTTTCCCAGATAGCTCATTGATATTGCTTGTAGGCTTACTCCACACAACCAACTAATGTTACTCCAAATCAACCCTGTATTGCATAAAAGCTGTGCATTGAGTGCCACCTATTTCTCTTGAAAGCATTCATAATTTCATTTTTGGACTGTGAGGAACTCTGTTGATTGATTCAAAAAACACCAGCTTCTCAAAAATCCAATTCTCACCACAGTAGAATGACTATAATCCCAGCATTGGATTTATCATGTTTTTCTTTGATCAGATGTGTCAGTAGTTTAGAGGGTTTTGCACTAATAAATTGCTTTAGGTTAATGTGAGGTACCTTCAAATCATTGGAGATTTCATTGTGGAAAATACTTCGCAAAGCTGCATATCCTAAATGGCTGCACTCCAAAGTCTGGAATTCAAATCTCATTTACCGTAAATGACTGGCAACCAGAACATGTATAATTTTTTTTAGCATACTTAATAGCATATAGGGGGAAGTGGGCTGATTTTTCAATTCCCATATAATGCACATGGGCTTATTCAAGAAATTAACCATAAATAAAGGAAATACTTCTCAGTAATTAGGATAATATGTATTATGTTTGAAAGTGATACTGTGAGATTTGATATGTCCTCAAGTAGTGGGTATAGAGATCTTTTTGTTGCTTCTGTGTCATTTGGTGATCTCAGTTCAGGTGAGATTGCAGAACCGCTCAGTGCTGGTCATGTTCTACCTCAGGTTACAGATGCCTAATGGCAAGAGAGGAAGAGTTAGATGGATGGTGAGTGCTTTTCAAAATCTCACATACAGAACCCTAATGCAAGCAATATGGATGTGAGTGGGCTCTAAACTAGGAGCCTAATGTCAAGCTGGTAAATCTATGTTCATTATCCATGGTCCTCCCTACCCTATGCTGCCACCTGGGAATCAAGCAAGTGCCTAAAAAAAGAAAATTTGGGTCTAATTATGGGCTCTTATTTTCAAAACTATGTATTGACTTACATAAAATCTCATGTTTGAGTGGACTTACTACTCTTCATATTGCTGTGAGTAATAGGCTTCATTTAGCTCTACGTGCTTTGAGTATACAATTAAAAAATACCATAGCTTCCATCCTAATCTTGATAACTGACAGTTACAATTATGAACATTGAGAAGGTTAATACTTTGCATTATAAGGAGTTATTTTTTATTGATTTGGGAGAGTTACTATCTGCTTCATCCCATAGCAGTCATCACCTCCCCCATTCATGTGAAGGAGCTCCTTCAGTTTCCTTCACAGAGAAAGTTTCCATCCTGAGGAGAAAGAAGGCAAGCAAAATAGAGCAGAGAACAAATAATGTCCCTAAATATTAGTGAAGGACTTTAAGTAGGTCTTGCCAGAGACTGTGGACTAATCAGGCTCTTGATGGACCACATAGTTCCCATTGCCACATCTAGTAGACTAAGAAACTTGGATCCTATTTTTGGCTTTGCCATTGACTGGCTGGTGTAACCCTCGGCCAGACATTTAATTCCTTTGTGTTTTTGTTTTCCCTATTACACATAGCCTGTCTTGTCTGTTTAGTTTGTAAGCATGCCTGGACAAGGATTGTCCCTTGGGGTGTTTGTATAATGCCAGGCTAGCTGGGCTTCAGTCTTGGCTGGAGCTTTGAGGTGCTACCTGGGTATAAAATTATTATCATGTTAGTGCAGCTAATCAGTTATCCCAGTTTATGTTGCATTCACAGTTTGCCTTGTTGACTCTTAGTAGTGCCGATGAAATCAGAGTGGGTCCCTGTGTATTCCCGCAGTGGGCATTGTTGAGCTATAGAAATTAAAATAATCATAACAAAGAATGTGTTGGAGCCTTCTGTGCAATCCTGGCACCATTTGGGTTGTTGTAACAACTCTTCCTTTCTTTGGGCTGAATTGGTTTCGGGTTGGAGATTGTAATGCTTTGAATGGAAGCCACAGTCTCTGCAAGACACCGAGTGAACTGTAGCAGGTTACATCACTTGGGTTAAACACCTCTTTTCACAACTGCTACGCTTGCTGGCATGCTCAGCAGAGATGTCATGGGCTGAATGTGCTTAGAGACTGAATTACCCAGTGTCTTACCTAGCTCCCCTCTGAGCAGGAGAGGAGTCCCACTTCCTTTTGATGGGAATGTAAAGGGGGTGGAGATGAACTAGATATCTGTAGCTGATCTAGTGGTCTGACAAGATTTTTTTTTTAGATCAAAAACACTCCGGACAGTTTTCTGAATACAAATAAAGTCAGAGGAATATTCCTGGAAAGACTATCATTCTAATGTGCTTAATTGTATTCTAAATAACTTTTTCAATATGCCTCTCAACTTTTCAATGTTGCTGTACATGGGATTGCTTTCACAGGCCCTGTGAAATCAGCCCAGCTGGGAGTCACTTGTAGGTACTGCTGCTGTCCAGGGTGGCAAAAGAGCATGAGACGATCTTTTTGGGCTGTGATCAGGAGGTGTTGTTCTATGTCCTGAGCCATGGACAGGCAGATCTATTCACCCACACTATATTTTGAGGTGTGTCTTTGAGGGCTTTCAGAAAGGGGATAGGAATAAAACTAAACCAATAAAAGGAAAAAACACAACCTTAGCTCAGGAAAAGCTAGCACTGCTCAGTAATAAAAGATTGTAGGGAGTGACTTTAGAGATTGAAGCAATGTCCGTGACACACTTTTCAACAAGGTGAGTGGTAAGCTATGTTGGCTGTAGAAGAAGCAATTTCACAATACTCCTGCAATAGGAATAGGACTGGAGGGAACAGTGTAGCAGATAAGAAAAATCAGTTGATTTTTTGTGAAGATTTAATTTCTCTGAAGAAAAGCTAAGTTTTGTTCTTGAAGAGTCAAGTAAAATCCTGCTTGTAGCAAAAATTCTGTTTTCCTTTTGAATGCCTGCTGCTTTCTTAGGTTAATCAGCACTGCTATTATTACAAGAGTCTCTCAGGAGCTGTGCAAACACATAGTGCTATTTCACCAATGCTGGAGAATGCGCAGTCCCACTAGCCAAGGAAGGGGTGTTAGTGGCTTGTCCTTAGATACTAGCAGAGCTGAGACTTGAACTCATGTTTCTTACATCCGAGCTCAGTACGTGAATCCCAGCATCACTACAGAATCCACCTTAGTTGTCTCCTTGCAGAGAAAAGTGATTTTGGGGTCTTCCAAAACTGGCTCTTTGTGACAGTAAGAACCATGGTAAAGTGTTAGAAGTACAGTACTTTAAATGCTCAAGATAAGTTACTGAAACAAGAGTAGAGAAAACAAACAAACAGCAGGTTCAAAAGATGCTTCCATGTCCAACTACAATGGGTGCAATATTCTCTGTGCAGGACTTGTTCTGACTTGGACAATTTTGATGAAAATACATGTGCCTCTAATGTGTGTACATAGGTCCTAGGCCTTATAATGTTGTTGAGCAAAAGCTGCTCTGTATGGCCTGTTCTGTGAACTGTACCATATATTACATGTCCTTCACGTGCGATAGTTCCATATTTTACTGTCAATACAAAACCCCTGATTGTCCTTACTGCAGTTGTGGGTGGTTTAAATGGACCACCTCTATGAAAAGGCTGGGGAGATAGCAGACACCAAATGTTGTGAGGAGATGAGAAGGGCGAGTGGAGTTGTACTTGATCAGTGTGGAAAAGAAGGAAGCGATTATGATGCTTTGTAGTTTGCTTCTGCTAGAAGTAATTTGGTATCTGAATGGGGAGAATGTACCACATCTGTGTACAGTAGATCAGAAGGGGTCTTCACAGTAACACAAAATACTGATCATACTCATGTCAGTAGGGATTTTGACTTTGAAAGCTGCAGAGGTAAAGCATCATCTCGTCGTTCTCCCTGGCTGATGCAGCCCTGCACTGGCTCCCGCTTAGGGCAGACCCAAAGTTTTGTTGTCTCCTAGTATTCAGGAAAAAGAAAAAAATTCTATGTCTACCTCCTGTTAGTGGAGTGAGTTTAAATGTATGACTGACTAGAGAGGAAAATCTCTTTTGCTCCATTCTGTTGATTTTCATATGAAGCCTGGGAAGGCCTTGATGAAAGCAAATGCTGAAGCACACATCCTGGGTAGCGGGGATTGGGTGCTGAGCACTGCAACGTGTTGCAAATAAATAGCAAGAACTGACTGTTCACTGCGTATTCCTACTGGCCACAAGTACCACAGTGTCTTCTTAATGACTGTCCATGAGCTGAGGAAACTGTGCTATCCTGTCTGCTAGGAGCACATTCACACTTGCTCTATTGAATAATTTGTCTTTAGTTACTCTTTTCCATATTACCATCATTTTATTTTTAAGTAAGTATCATTTTTCCTTCAGTACCACCATTGACGATTTCACCTCAGGTCTTAATTTCTATTTTTGCTATTGTGTCATCCTGCAAAATTAAATGAAGATTCATGATTGCTGTATCTTCTTGAGCAGCTCAGATCCTACATATTAAGTGAATTATCATGATCAGTTTGGCATATTTCAGAAAACAGTTACCATGCACTGTTGATAAAAACAGTTGTAATCTGGGCAGTCATGCATTTTGTCTGAATTACAGATTCTTCTGGGCACCTCCTGGGAATATGTAAAATTAGGAAGTCTTAGAAAATGCTAATTCTTTCATATTGTTACAAATGGCAGCTTTTGCGAAGTATAAGGCAATTCCTGTCACTGAAACACGTATTTATACTTGAAGTTTTTCCACAGCGACATGGAGAATTAAATTTCTTCTGGATTATATTGACTTAAATGGAACGAGTTTAAGTAAAGAATATAGACTTCGACTCATTCCATAAAGCTTTGAAACAACTTGAAGAACCCCATGAAATCCAGCACCTAGTCATAACACTTTCCTATTAACTCACCAGCGTGTAACTGCCGAGGACCAGAGTCTATGACTACCTGTCTGCCTATGACACTCTCTGTTTTGACTCTTCTTGGAGATGTGTACAAAATAGCTCTTTGGAATGGGATCATCTCTGTGTTCCATGTTTGTACAGCACCTAGAATAATTGTTTCATGACTGGACCTCTGAGGAGCTCCTACCATACAAATAAAGGGGGTGCAGGAAAGAAAAGATTGTTTTGTTGATGGATTTAGTGTGGCCTTCAGTGCAAATATATACTAAATGAAACTTGGATAGAAATTTGGTTCTTTGGTCTTGCTGTTAAATTTCCAAATGTGCCAGGACAAACTGCTTAGGACTTGGCTCTGCAAGGTGCTGAGCACATTTAGGATCTGCAGAGGTTGCTCAATACCGAACACAGGTTCTTTTCTCTTAATGAAACTGTTGCACTTTAGACATTGGCAGCTTGGAGTTCTCTGAAATGGCAAACGTTTTGGAAGAGACATTACTGTCGGCTTTTGCAACAGTCGGCTCTTTGGAAACATTCCCCATGAATAATGTTAAAAGCATTTCCAGTTTCTGTAATTTAACTCATCCCTATCATCAGCACCAATAAACGAAACCTCTACAGATTCCAGGCTCACCAGGACCTTGCCAAGAGCTGGCATTTTACTCTGAGCCAAGTAACTCATTATAAACAACAAGTATTGAGCTCAACAAGTGTGCACGTTCTTGCAGGGTGTTGGTGTGTGTGCCTAGCTGGCACCAGCAGTGAAGAGCTTTAGATCCTGCTGTTACATTCACAATTATATCTATCAGAATTGCTACCAAAGTTGCACTAGCAGATAAAATGATACAGCGCCTAAGAGGTTAGCTAGGTGTGATCTATTAACAGATATAAAAAGTCCAGGAATTATTTCATATTTTAGTTTAAGTGTTGTGAAAGTACTAGGAAGCGAATGGTTACTGTATTCTTTTGGCCTCTGTACGTACACCATGTTTTGCAGTGCTACTGTACACCCTTAGAAGAATCACGTTCTTGTTCTTGCATGTCAGAAAATTTGGATGTGAAGAGAACTATGGTTTTCCAAGAACCTTAGGCTTTGCAGCATTTCCGTAGGAGTAATTTGTGTACCATGGCGGTGGCAGGAGTGAAAGGCCAGGCACTGTTGGTATAACTGAGTATAACCAAAATGACTTCTGTGGCATCATGCATTATGTGGTTCCAACACTCAAGGACATGATCATCAAAACAGCTGTGCTTCTTTGCAGAAGGCTATTAGAGCAAGCAGGATACCAGGCCCTTTGACTCCTTCCGCTTCCAGTGTCTCCCAGGTTTACTTCCACTGTGTTTGTGCCAGGAAAGACTGTTGCAAGGTGTGACACAAAATGCGCCCCTTCTGTCCTTTTAGTCTCACATGCAAATTATGCAGTTTAATAGGTAAGTAGCCTTGATATAGTTGTTAGTAGCGCAGTTTGTGGGTAATAGACCCCATTGGCTTTTTTGCTTTCAAACTAAACTTTCAGACACAGATCCTCAGAAACCTTTTGCTTTTTCCCTTTTTTTATGAAACTGGGTTTCTTCATTCCCCATTTCAGCACAGCTCCCACAGCAGAGTGATGAAACTTCCAGTCTTGCCCGAGACCTTGCAGTTTTCCAATGGCCAGAAGCCTGCTGACTTGCTGAGCATGACAAATGTAGAGAAATACTTGGTGTCTCTGGTCTGTTTGCTTTGGATAATGGAAGATAATCTTTTATTACCTCCTTATTTAACCCCTTTGTCCTTGTTTTTTGTAGCAACAAAGAATTTTGTCTCTTTTCCCTAGCATAATCTGTTCAGGGCATTTATTTTGTTGGTTCTTCTCTCACTATGATTTCCAGAGCAATAAACTAGTGCAGCCCCTGCTTTGGTTTGGGCTCTTTCAACTCAGTCTTGTACTCTCGCTAAACTTCTGTGTTCCTATGGTGGATTTCCTACACCTTCTTTCAACCCCCTTTCAATTCCAAAATATGTTTCACCTTCATCACAACAGTGGTATGTGATGCCTTTAGTCTCCCTTTCTTGATGGAGGATACACCTGAGATACACTTTATAACAAGACTATGTCTTTCTTATTTACTCCCGGTGCTTTTTCATTCTCATAATTGAAACCTGCTGGCTTTTGTACCAGTGTCCAACTGAAAAGGGTAAACGTGCCATCTGCTTTCAGGCTGATAGCACATTCATCTTCTGTAGTGCAGTTGTCCACTGGCCCTATGTCTGCGCCCACTCTGCTGGCAAGTACAAACGGTTCTCAAGTGACACCATTCCCAGTCTGGCCTTGTCCTGGCCTGTGCTTGTGTTTGTGCCTGCAGTTCGAACACATGTCTGGAGGGCTGTCCTTCCTCCTCTCTGTTCTACAGAGTCTTAAGGACTCTTTGTCACATCCTTAGTGGCACACTCCTGTCCACTCTTCATAGCTTTGGCCCAGGCTGGAGGACTAGTGTTTGCCAAATTGTGATACTGTATCAAAAGTTAATCGGAGTCCTTTTGTTCTTTCTGAGTGTTTTTTCCTAGATTCCAGTTGCCAGCTCATCTCCTACCAGGTACTGAGAATCACTGTTCAGCTTTAGCTGAAGATGGCTCTTCTGCTTCCTTGTTCTTTTTGTTTAAAAACAGAGCTTTTTTATGTTTCATTTTTGTGCAGCGTGCAATAAATATTCTGATGTCTGTAATCCCACTGCTTAATTAACAGCAAATTACCAAGAACATTGCAGTGCTTCTGAATCAACTGTTTCGCTGCATAGTTCTGTCATCTGACTGGTTTCTGTTTGCTGACACCCACTGCTTGCAGGTAGAAGGTGAACATCACATAATTGTCTGAATTAAGGGCCTAAAGAGCTTTGGGGATAGTGGGAGCCATTAGGGAGGTATGTGAATACCCTCAAGGTGTAAACTCATAGTCATCATCTCATCTTCTGAAAGCAGCAGCTCCTATGAAGCTTCAGAAGCTCTATTCTCCTAGTTAGGAGACAGTCAATACAGTTTTTACTCTCAGTACCATGTGCTCTGTTCAGTGATGTTGTGTGGTATTTAAAACTTCTTGCAAGAGATCTGTCTTGTTCTGTGTCCAATTCCACTTGGTTGTGCATAACAAAAACTTCCCTCACCCTAAGTAGACCTTTAGAGGCTGGGAAACTTGTTCCTTAAAGATAGAGCCCTCTCTTCTACAGCTATGGAGAAGAAAATTAAAGTTATCACAGCCTTTGTGTAATACCCATGTAATGAATTGATCCTGCCTCAGAAATGGGTAAAAATACGCAAGTGAGAAGGAGAGCAGAGATGCTTGGTTTGGGCTTTTAAGTTGATATTTGCCCTTTTTGCATGTTTGCAGGATCACCATCTACATAATTGACTTGGAAAATGTATAAAGCTGCAGTCGAAGCCTTTATGTTGCACAATGAGGTATTGTATTTCATGTCTCCTGTAAGATACTTTATACTTTTCCAGAGTGTCTTAGCCATCTTTTGGCTCCAAGCAATTACTTTTAATAACTGAGCCTGACCAAAAGGATGTTGTCGTCTTCAGTAGTTTAGGTATGAGGTATGATAGGTCACTTTGTTACTGTCAAAGAATGGATTTTTTCACTCCATTGGCAATGTGTTTAATCCTGGATCTTGTTACTCTGCTCTGCCTCTGCTGCCACTCACCAGGACAGAAAGAGGAGAGGGAAGAGGAATTCTGCCTTTTAATCTTTTGGTGAAGTCACTCAGTTCTATCGAGATGCAAAAAAATGTTTGGTCCCATTTGGAAATTAACTCTGCAAATTGACTGACACATTGCTGGAAGAATAAATAGTAAAATACAGTGTTGCTTGTCTATATCTGACAATGTGGATTTCTTGTGAAAAATTGTTTGAAGTACTGGATAGCACCCAATATAAAATCTTGTGCTGGCTAAAAGCTGAAGTGTTCTTAAAATTGGCTTCATCTGATGTGTTACAAGTAGAGTTTTCAGATGCAGGCTGAAAGGGCTAAAAATTCAGTCTCATTCAGGCAATAATTTGGTTAGATTGCAACCCCTCACCTTTCTAGTGAAATAATCCTGTTTGATTAGGGCTTGATTATTTTTTTGAATCAGTTTTATGTGAGGGTAATACCACTGATTTCATTCAGTGATTTACACCGGGGAAATGTCTTGATTCTCCTCTCTTTCCTGCTCCTGTCGGTAGGTTTTATGTGAGAAGCTTTTAGAAGGGCCCATGCTGAGAGTCCCTGCAGTGTGTAATTCACAGGGCTGGAGGGTTTTTGTCACTAGGTCCAGCTTTCCCTAAATACCTGTCACACAGAGGCATTTTGGTTCTGGGAGCAAAATGTCGATCAGATGATCCCTCTGCTCCTTCCGCCCAGTTTGCTCTGCATGGCCCTGCCATGCCCGGGGCCTGCGGCTACGTCAGGCAGTGCCAGCACCTCGCTCCAGACCTCTTGCTGCCATTGCTGTGATGCTGCTTTCTCACGTAGGGTTTTGGTTGTTTTCACTCTGGCTGAAATATCCTGAACAGTGTCTTTGGGAACATGGGGCTTGGAATGGTCACGAGTTTTCACTTGAATGTAAGAGCCCGTTTATTTTTCAGTGGATGTCTCCTCTGTGGCCAAAGATGCGATGGCAGCTGTGAGGACAGCGCAGAGAAGCACTAAACTGTCTGGCGTGGGTGATGACAGGAGTGTATTCAAGGCCACACAGGGATCACTAGGACTCTGTACGACCCTCAGCTGGGTTTTCTGCACCTTGGCGACTTTTGTGCTGTCACAGCTACAACATGATCTGTGCCTGAGTTAGCTGGGTGTGCTCCTGTCCCTGGGACAGCTTCAGCACCTCAGGCCATCAGAGCTCCCACCTGGAGATGTGGGCTCTCAGGGAGGCAAGGTGGGTGCTCACATGAGCAGGGCAGCACCCCGTAGCTTCGGTTAGGCTGTTGATTACCAAAATGCCCACTGTCAAGAAGGCTGAATAAGATTTTGTGACAAGTTAGGTCAAATTAATTTTATTTTGGAGTAATACAATGCTGCATTTTAGTAATGATAGCCAGTTTCATGTAACTGTTTGGGAAGGATGGGCTTGTCCTGATGGCAGGTGTCACCAGTTCCAGGAGCACATGGACTCCAAAGCCAGGCTTGGTCTGCGTCTCTCAAGTTGCTGAAAAAGTCTTGGGTCCAAACATATCCCGCAAAGGCAGCGCTTGAAGACTAGGACATGAATTTTTCTGTTCCAGTCTATTGCTATCAAATTTTGTAAAAATAATCCAGAGCAGAAGTTGCTATATATTTTTTCAGATTCTTTTTAGTCTGTATGCTTAGACTACAGAGTGTGTCACTTTTCTAAATGGTAAGTCTACAATCCCCCAATTTTTGGCTAAGCTACCTCCTGCTCTGGGCAACAGGATGGTGGGCTCTTTTTGGTGTGTTGATATGCACGTATGGTGCATAGACAGTTGGTGAATTCTAAAGGAATGACCTTCAGGACTGACATTCTTCTATATTTTCATGTTTTTGTCATGCTGTGGTGGGTTTGTTCATTCCTCTTTCATATCCTCTGAGTGAAAAGCTCTGCAGTCTTCCAGACAGCGTCTCTCTCTCTCTTTTTCTCTCACTCAGTCAGACCATCTGTTCCCAGATTACAGATTTCTCTGCATGAGTACCAGGTAACAGACGTGACTTTGCCCGATAACTACAGCAAAAAAGGCTTTCACACACTCTCCACAATCTGTGAACATATGATCAGTCTAGGATAACATGTCGTGCCAAACACACACCAGAGAAATTTATATGCAGTAACAGAATGAACCCTGAAATCAGGTACTTGGCAACCCTGAACCTGGCGTTTCCTTTGCATGTTTTGAAAAGAGGCTTCTGTGCCTGCAAGAAAGTCTCTGTTCCTGCCCTGGTGCCTTTTTCTCAGGGGATGGAAGCAGAAAATTATTCTCTCAGGTTTTGCTTAAAGGGAAGCTGGTAGCATCACTGCCCCATGTCAGCCCTGAGGTTGGCGTGGGGATGAGGTCTCTGTTCTCTGCTCGCAGCTCAATAATGAGCATTTGCCAAGTGATGGGAGACACCAGAAAGGACATTTTTTCCATCTTTTATCATCTTCACTGGATTCTGTCCGTTTTGTGAGTAGGATATAGAGATAGACTGATATCCTATATACAAGTGTGTGTATATAATATATCTAGAAATACATATCTAAGCTCTTCTATCCCCTTCCCATTGTCACATCAGTCCTCAAAGGACCATAATTAGGCTGAATATTAAAGCAGGGGGATTTTTGACTGGAGGGAGCTGCTGCTCACTCTAATGACCATTGAGTACTTGCCTCAATCCTGTACTGCTCTTTTTTTCTGTAATGGTTGAAAAGTTAGGAAGCTGGCTTGAAGCTGAGGGACCAAGTGTGGGTACCAAAGGCAGATAAAGATACAGAGCACCAGTTTGTTGAGCTATCTTGTGATCTGTGGGCCAAGGTTAGTCTTTATCTCTGCTGCAGGGTGTGTACTGCAATGTATTCCAATAAACTGGTAATATATTTATTTCTTGATAAGTGGATGTGTGTGTGTATTAAATGTCTCATGTTAGTCTTGCCTTCCCCAGTGACTTAAATAGAAATAAGAAGGAAGAAGTCTTATACCATTATACCCAAGAGAAACTGCTAGAGGTTGGAAGGGAATTTACTAGTAAATTTTACTTTTAGATGTCTTTTACAGTATTATTTACTATCCCTTGGATTTCTGATGAGAAAAGGAATTGGTCATCTGCTACATGAAAAAATACTTTGAGTAATTAAAAAACTGAGTGCAAAAATTTTTTGCAAAGGTGGGAGAACCTCAATATATTGCATCTGTGTGTGCACTAGTTACTACAGAAATAAAACAAAATAATGTTCAGAGAGTCAAGATGCATTTATATATTAATTTCTTAATGACCTGCTTCATATGGCCCTGGTGGGTCTTGGTTCCCAAGAGCCAGCATCCATTATCGTGGTTACAATATAGAAAACAAAAGCAGTAGAACAGTATTTTGAGAAGTCTCAGTCTTGGAAAAAGACTGCTTCCTTGTAAACAGGGTGCTAAAGTAGGACAAAAGGATGCTCTGTGTGCCTGATTGGCATGATCTAAGACAAAAGACAGTAAGCGTCTACAAGTGGTAAGCTGTTAAGTGTGCGAGCTATTGCTGTGTGCGTAACTGCTTGTCTGGGAATCCATAATTACTGCTGTATGGTTAATTAAGGGGCATGCTGGTTTTGGGATGAGCATGCATGTCTTCTGAATGTTTACAAACGAATATACTCATTTAACAGGCATGGTCATTTACTGTGCTTTTTTGTGTCTCAAATGCACAAATCTAATAATGCGTTGTTGATGTAAAGGCTTTATTTTATATTTCATAGTATAGACATACCATTTGTACATAAGTTAACAGTAAGCTCACAGCTAAAATATGACCTTGGTCTGATATTTGAGTGACATTTGCCACACTGAAACAGTTCCTTTTGTGATTTTTGTCCTGTTTACTGAGCAGTTGTTTTTCATGATGATTAACAGCTCCTACTGGATCCTAAAGAGGATTACATGTAGGTAAGAGAGCAGTAGGAGATGCAGCAGGGTAATTAGGTGGATAGGTTGACCTCACGTTTCCTCGTGCTGTTATAACATTTTAGCCAGCCAGTACTGCTCAGACTTCACTGAGAAATTGGAGAAGGGTTTTCTCAGAGTTGGGGCAGAGGCCCTGAGCCGTGCACGTGGGGCTGTGTGCTTGGCGGGTGTGCGACTGCGCAGAGCTGAGCCCAGGAGTGCCCTTTGTCTCGTCAGGGAATGCCAGAGGAGGTGCTTCCTCCACCTCCCTCTCTCCAAAACAGGGATCATTTTCCCAGGAGTTTGGAATTGTTTCTTGAACCTAGGGGTAAAAATGCAAGATACAGTATGTTTCTGGTACACACGGCAGGAAAACTTGAATATTCTGACTTTCAGCGAAGGTAATTCACTTGTGCAATCACAGCAGCAGACAGTTGCTGAGCACACAGACATGCTCAAATATTTTAGAGTGAAATGTAGTTATAGGCTAATACAAATGAGAAGATTTTGACTGTAAACAATTTATTCACTGCTACTCTTTCCTGAAAGGTTAGCTCCCAATTTGGAACAAATCTCCCCTTATCCAAAGCCCCCTCCTCTCTCTGCTTTTGGAGAAAACAGGAAAAACAATCATTTATGCTATGGAGTGGTAATATTTTTGTCAGAAGAATAGCTTTGCTCTGAAAATCACAATGATCTGGGTGTGATTACCTCTGTATAGAGATTTACGTTTTCAGCATTAGGCAGAAGGTGTTAAATAAATGTTGACTCAGGCTTCTGCATTTTCTCTCTAATTTCCCACATCTTAATTCTTTACTTTGTGCAACGACTTCTGAAACGTGGAACTAAATCTTCATTTTAATGTTCTTTTTTGTGTTTCTTTCACTGCTTCATCCACATGTTTCTGCTTTAATGCTACAATAGTGTGTGGGAGGATTAGTTACACTGATAAAAAAAAATAAAAATAGAGCAAGAATGAATTAATCTAAAAGCCAGACACCTTCATTAAGCAAAGTGGGGAGAATAGTAATTAGCAAGACTTCTGCTTACTGTATGCTCTAATGTAATATATTAGCCATCTAATTATTTTAAAATATTTTTAATTTACTTGAAATTGTTAGCTACTGTTGTTAATAGCCAATTAGGGCTACTCTTAAAAGGGAGCTATTTGCTGATAATAATAAAATTTTAGAAAATCAGGGTACTTAGCCACATTTGCTTTCATACTTTTTTTTTATTCCTTTTCATAATCTGTAATTCAGTTTTCCTGCCATAAAACAGAAGGGCAAAGAGAGACAAACCCACATTCTATAAAAGGTATTTATGTTGGTAAAAATACAGCAAAAGATCTTTTTTCTCCTTTTTGATAATATGAGTGTACAAATACTCAGTAAAATTTGCAGTGGAGTGGAAGTCCATCTGTTTACTGCTCTGCACAGTGCTCTTTGCATGGTACCTGTATTCTACAACAAGGGGTCATGATTGATACCAGCACAGCCTCTGACTTATTCCTAGAAGTATTTTTTCCATTTCAGGTTCTCAGAATAATGAGTTTCAGGTATTACATTCCTGTTCACTAAGCTCCTGTTCTGCAAGATCTGTTCTCTTGTTTCTCTTTTACTTAAACTTTTGCATCCATTTCCTTCCATGTTATTATAAATTAACATATAGGTCATTGAATGGTGGTGGGAGGCTAGAAAAAGCTATTTACTTTGCAATAGAGAAGGGGATCTACAGAAATGTCCAATTGTGACTGAAAGCTCTTTCAGCTGTGAAGACTGTAGACTACTTTTTCTTCTTCCCTGTTATGGCTGGATGTTTACAGAACCTACAGAGAGGACAGTGGCATATATTCCTTGAATAACAGAAATATGGGTTGTTCTGTCGTTTTTGCCCTTGCTGGTGTGCTTGTTGTGAGCAGTAGGATCTGACATGTCCCTGAAACAAGGACATGAAGGATGTAGGAAATCCAGCACTTCCCCAGTCCTCCACACTTCAGTGTGATCCCAATTTAGTATCTCCTATCTATAACTAATCTGGTTGAGATTTCTAGGGAAACTTAGGGAATTAGGGGTTTCTAATAAGCTTCTAACCCTCTTTAGGCCCTTTTCAGCACCCTAGCTTTCATTTTCAATGACAGTTACTCTCACACAGTATGCTGTAGCTCTCAAGGTCCCTATGGCCATGCCTACGGATTCCTAGTGAGCAAATCAGATTCAGTGGAAACCCATAAGCAGCTGGTACTTCAATGGCCCAGTCTTGTCTTGATTGAAATGAGCACAATCTGTTAAATAAGAAGAGATGCTTCCACTTATGTTTAGGCCAGTTGTGATCCATTAACTGTTGTCTGATTATGTTGACTAAAATTAAAAGGAAATTTTGAATGAAAACTATTCATGCCATTGCTGACTTTGATGGGACATAAACTGTGCTTTACAAATCGGAGGTCTCTGAAGAGGTCGATAAGGAAGTGAATAAGGGTGAGCTAGTTGCTATACTTCTATTTCTGAAAGGCTTTTCATGAAGTCCTGTGACAAAGACTTTTAAGGAAAACCAAGAAAATACACAATGGATCTCATTAATGGACTTTTGCAAAATCTGTGCTGGGGTCCATCCTGGTAAGCATACTATAAACTGCTGGGACAAGCCGATGAACAGAGAGGTGAGAAAGTTTGAAGATGATAGATAGTTATTCAGGGTAATAAACATGAAGATCACCTATGAGGAAACACAGAAGTACCTCAGGAGACTGTGTGGGCAAATGAAGTTTAGTGTGCATAAATCTAAACTGATGCATGTGGGAAAAAGCAATCCTAAATTCACATACAAAATTATAAGCTCTGAGCTGACCATTCAGGATCAGATCTTGTGATTCAGGATCACAATCCTGGGATTATAATAGTTAGTCCCAAGAAAACATTGTCTCAGTGCTGAGTAGCAGCCAAAAAGTTAACCAAATGTTAAGTGAGAAAAAAGACTAGAGAACAGCTCTATGAATCAGTGTTCACCCATGTGTTGAATAGTGAACGCAGTTCCAGTCCTTTCATCTCAAACAGGACGTAGCAGAACTGGGAGACGTTCACGGAAGTGCAAGAAGGGTGGAATGACTTCCATAGCAGGAATGGGCTGCATATGTTGGCACCATTCAGTTTAAAAGGGATGTGATATACTTACAAACTGATGAGCAGAATGGACAAAATGGATAAGAATTGGCTTTTTGCTGTCTCTTCCAACATGAAGACAGAGGACCATCAGACAAAGCTCATAGGAGCCAAATTCAAAAGAAACCAAAGCAAGTGTGGTTTCTGCATGGACCAGGCAGTAGATGTGTAACTTTTTCCAAAGGACATGGGAGCTGCTGGAAGTTTATGTGGGTTCAAGGAGAGATTGCACAACTCTATGGATGAGAAATTCATTAAGAATTATTAAATTGCAGAAACTGCATCCACTCAGAAAATCACTGTGGCTAAAAATATTTGTTATGTGGGAGAAGCTGTGGGGACTGTCATACATACATGCCCTCTTCCTGCTTTTCCCTGCTCAGCTCCTTAGAAACCCTGCTGGAGACACATCCTGGGCTCAGTGGACATTCAGCATGATCCACTATGGCCCTCTTCTAACAACACTCTGGTCTTGTGCCTCAAGGGTGTCAGGAGAGATTTGGGCTACGTACTGTGGCTGTGGGAGCAAGAAACTTTTCTTTCTTTCCCGTTCTTGGATGTTATGATACATGTCTGTTGATTGACCAACAGATGATCACCTGGTCCTTAACTGACCAAACCTGCCTTGACAGATAAAGCACAATTTTAAACTGTGCTCTAAAAATGAGACATCTCTGCAGTATTGGGGAAACCTGCAGCAAGCAACTATAACAGCTGACAGACCTGTGAGACCCAGAGTCTTACATATTCCAGAACAAATAAAAAAACCTTTTTTATTCCCCAGGAGAGGAAAAGCTATCAGAAATTGTGATAGTATTTCCTTCATTGTGAATTTATTTCTAGTAGCTCTTAGATAGACAATAGAAATCTAGCTTCTGTATAGATGATGTTACGAAATAAGTTACAAAAGGCTGTAGGAAGATCAGCTCCGATAGCTCACTGGTGACTTCCTAATTTACAGCAATATACTGCTGTAGCAGAATGAAAATTTGCTTTACTTTAAAGCACAAATCTAAAGGAAGGACGGTGTGTAAACTGTACTACTAGTTCAGGAAATGTGCTGGCAGTGATGGAAGCAGCATTGCTATTGTGGCTCAGAGAAAACAGCCCAAACATGACTCTTCTGTTTCTCCCACTTCAGCTGTACACTAGCAGCAAATTAAAACTCATTATCACTAGCTCAGCTGCTTGGACACATGAGCTCCCTTGCCCTAGTGAGTGGCTGAGTGGTGTTTTATGATCAAAGTTTATCTCTTCTTCACCCTTTTTTGAGTCCTTTCCAGTTGCTCCAGAGAGAAAATACAACAGATACCTCCACTTTCTCCCACATTCCCGATGGTCTGGATGGTGGAGGATATGTTTATACTGCCAAAGTTTGGGTCCCAGGTCCTCCTACACTCATAACATTTTGAACTGTATTTTTAGTTAGATCATTGTCCCAGTAAGAGAGGATTATTTTATGAGATCTAATGCGTGATCTGTAAACATTGTCTTTCAAGTAAATCCATTTTAAAATTTTCTAGCAGAAGGACTTTCAATTACATGTGCAAATATATGATGGCTATATCCATGTATATTAAATAATTTTAAATCAACCTAGAAAGGTTTCACTGTAATGTACTGATCTGACAAATACAAAAAAGAATCTAGAATTTTCACATCAGTAGATTTAAAATGCTAATGTTTTCACTTTATTCTTTCATATTAATTATACTGTGTTAATTTTAAAACTCATTTCAGTATTAACTAACATGGATTTTTTCAAAGTTTCCATGTTGAAGGACATTTTTAAATTTGTAGTCCAATTCTGATTTAGAATGAAAGGAAATTCCAAAACGTTGCAATTTTTCCCTGGAAGACAAATGCAGGAATTTCATCAGCTGTATTTGAGCCATTATGGAGCAGACGGATTTATACTTTTTCTTGGTTTCCCTGTAGAATCCCATCTCTTCTCTTGTATGTGGCATTTTATAGAAGGGTTGTTTAGCTTATATACAACCCTTATGCATGTAAATGATCATCCTTTTTTTGTGGCAACCGCCTTCTTTTTATTCTATATTTATGATTTTTTAGCTCCACCAATATAGTAGCCAAAGAAAACTACCTCATTTCACCTGAAGAAAGAGGAAATGCATTTTGAATGTGTGTCATGGGAGGAATTGCTTTTTAATTAATCCCTTTAGCTTCAAAATTATTCACAGACTGAGGAGTTAGACTGAGCAGAATTAAAAATTTTCATATCTTATTTTAATGCATATACAAATTTTTTCTCATATGTTTTAAGGAGATGAAAAATAAGAATTTTGCTTTTTTAAATTCATATTTTAGAATCCAAAATGTTAATTAGTTGGTGGTAAATAACACAAAACATATAGCTTATTCTATGCTATTATGTTCCATTCCATCATTAAATCGCTTCATAAGATTTGGGTTTGACCAGGTAATACAGAATTCATGTTTGTTAAATTCTGCATTTTTAGTGGCTTAAAATCTCAACTTGAGAAATTTTAGTTATGTTATAAATGTAAAGGTCTGTGGATAGAAACAAGGAAAAGTTTAGGGGAAAAGGTACTGGTTGTATGTGGTGAGTTGAAAAATGGTTTGGAAAAAATGGACACTTGAATAGTAAAAAATCACAATCAACAGATAGAATGAATTGATTTTAATTTCTAAGTGTGATTCCTTACATCTTGAAGATGGAAATGAGAACGTGTCAAAAACTCACCCAGTGCTCTAAAATAATTAAATTATACAAAAGAAAGAAAAGCAATATGGCTCATGACACTCCAGCTGGAGCGTCTCTGTCCTGAGGGAAAACATGTCTGCCGTGGTACAAAATACATTATTAGAGGGGGCGTTCTTTAAGAAGAGACAGAGGGAACTTCCATTAGGTTTTGACTGTCATTGACACGTTAGGAAAATTACAGACTACAGAGATGTTTCATTAAAAAGAATTCTACCACTTGAAACATTATGATTTCTTTGCTAGCATAGGGTTGTTTAGCTTTTAAGACCAGAAGAGATGACTATAATCATCTGCTCTGACCCTATGAATAAAATGGGCCATAGCAATTCACAAAATTATTCAAGCCAGAAGCTGGAGTGTAGCTTTTAGAAAAGTGCCCAGTCTTAAAAAGTAAAGAGCATCTCAAAACAGCAACAAAATAAAATGTCTGGACAACATTTGACGCTTATATTTGAAGTGTCAAGGAGAGGCTAAAAGATCTTTGAAAAGCCCAATCCATTGTTGTTGGGTTTTTTTAAAATGGTGACTTCAGTTGGCTGTAGTTGATGCCAGTCAAGTGCTACCATAAAAGAAAAGTGCAGGGAACATGTTAACCACCTCCCAAGGACTTCTCCCCCTGGTATAGTGTTACCTGAAGTAGTTACCTTGGCCCTGACTGTTACCCCTTCTCTGAAATGTGCTCATTTCCTTTTCTTAAGTCCAGGGACCCACTCAGGCGCTGCATCCCAAGCTTGAAATGAGTTGTAGTGAAAGTTGAGACCCCTGCACGCTTCACTGTGTTTAATTCAGAAGTCAAGAATGGATTTATCTAACTTAATAAACATGTTAAGGAAACCTAAATAGCACAGAGCTCTTATGAAACTCTTCAACAAAGGTTTACAAACTTTCTCCATAGAGATATGACTGAGGCTGGCACTGTAATCTTATGAGAGTTTGTTTATGAAATAGCTAAAGGGGTAAAGCTGTAAAAACAAATAACAAACTCCTTCTACTCGCGCCCAAATTCCCATGTGAAAACATGCAGCAATAATTACAGTTCCTTCTTTCTTCTGATGGTATTTATCTTGTCTGTTATTTCTTCCCCTATAAAGTTAAATTTGGGTATTAGTCTGCTTTATGAAAATACATGCTGTAGCTGTTATTATACCACCTCACAGGATAAATATTGATGCATATAAAGAGTAGCCATCTTAAATTTCTTTGCTGTGTACTTTTGAGTAACAGGTAAGGATTTTTCTAGAGTTTGATGCTGTAATGGTCCACCTCCTACCTTCCAGGCTTCAGTATGACATTTAGGTTTTCTTTCTCTCTTTCTTTCCCTTCTCCTAGTACTCACTCTACTAACTGAGTCTGCAGCAACATGTGCTAGGAAACAGGGATAGCGGTATGGTAACAAAGTACTTCTTAGTTTGAAATTTGTCTTTCTCGAAAACCCGCATTCCACAAACTACCTGTGTTCAGTGAAACCAGTGGTGTATTACAAAATTAGGACTGTGGAAACCAGAAAACATTTCAGTTCAGTTTCCATTCAGCTCCAGTCCACAAACACACAGCTTAATGCAAGTCTTCAAGTGAATATAGCTTATTCTCTTTGCCTTTTACACATAGAAAAACCCAGTTAGTATTGTACCTATTCTTAAATGCTGAAATCAGTAACATTTCTGACCATTTTCACTGTTAAGAACCACTGATACAATTTGTGTGTCCTCCCAGTAGATAGAAATACCTTTTCAGGAATCTGCCTGCCTATAATTAAAAAAGATTGCTGGTACCCAGCTGGAGAGAGATAACAACTATAATAATGACACATTACTTTGTGCTGAACTGAGGCTATGTGACATTGTCATAGGGCACACAAACACCTAAAACGTGATGGAGTCACATAGCTGCCTTCTATTACCTTTTAACACTAGTTGTTAATCAGTGCAACTGCACTATCCTGAGTTGAGTTACTCTTGATTTGCATTAAAGTGAGGGGGAACTCTTATTTTAAGGACCACTAATTCTTTTTAGAAGATATCATTAATGTGCCTAATGTTTCCAGTTAATGAAATCCAGATTTTTGTTTTTATATTGTGCCTGCTCCTGGTCATATTCTTTCTTTATAAATTGTACAGAGCTCCTTGGTCCAAAGTGAAGGTAAACAGTATCTTAAAAGTAGTCATCACCCCCGTGCACCCCTGAAACAGTATGTAAAGCAAAGCACCACACCTGGAGAAGGATCACTATTTGCTGGGGTTTCCATAGATCTGATCTCCTACCTTAAAGTGTTTCCAGTGTTTGTGGTTTCCCTGCTGGAACTCACTGATGGGCATGTTTGTATGGTTTGCAAAGCATAGGTGGTATATGTACACATATAATTGCTTTATTTTCCATGTGTGGCAGAGACATGGAACAGGTGGCTAGACTGTGATTCTCCTAAACACACATGACCCCCTCCACCCTCCCCCCAAAAAACCCACACCAAAACCCTGGACATGTCCTTTTCTTGCATATTTGTGACATACAAAGGTGAACAGTGCAGTGGTAGAAGATTATTATGCAGCTCCTTCAGTTTTAACTTAGCAATTCAAATTTTCTAAGACCTCTGTGCATTACATGAGAATGGATCTTTTTAGGATATTATAGATACCAAGCAAGTTAACCCTGATTTATACTGAAATAAGTGATTTCTCATCTTCATAGTGTGCTAAGTTTGATTTTAATTTGCACTGAGGCAAAAGTCCCTTCAGCAGGTCAGTCTTGCCTAGATGAGAATACATGTCTTTGCTTTTGAGCTTTTGTCACACAACTAATTTTGCTGAACCATTACAGGAAGAGAAATGCTTTTTGTAAGAATTTAGTACTTGCCATCCTTCAATTAAGAACTGAAGGATCCCTCACTTACATGTTTCTTAGTCACTCCAAAAGTCTTGTTTTGCTTTGTATTTCCAAAGAAGTCAAAAGAAGGAAATAAAATGAAAGTTGTACATGTTATGTTATACATCTATAAACACACACGCACACAAAATACGTAAGCCCTTCAGCCCCCATGAAAGTCAGGAGAACCTTCCTGAAGAACTGAAGCAGCATTGTTTGCTGTCTGGTATGGCGTACTGTGGAAATGTTGTCCTAGGCGTGACCCTGTTACACCAACAGCTATCATTCTTATGAATAATTATAGTCAAGTCAGGGGAGAGCTATTAGGGAGCGGTCGTTTTCATGACTCAGACTTGAGGAATTAAGTGCTACATTTTTGCAGTGGGCTTCTAGGTTTGGTTGGGAAGGGAAGAAATGTTACAACTTGCTGCATACGTTGTCCATCCAAATGTCACTGCGTAGCTGAAGCTGAATATTTAAGTTGGGTACATGTACTGTCACTTCACCCTGTGGCAACTGTTGCTGTAGTGAGAGGCTGAAAGGCCCGTCACGGGGATGGAAAGATAAACCTCTGCACAGGCTGCATCCAAAGAGAAAATGTACCACCTGCTTCCAAAGGCATACCCTCTTCTCTTGACGCTTAAGATTGGTTAAGTCTATGTCCAAAGCATGCTATTTGTTACCTAAAATGATATTCTACATAGCTTTCAATCCTGTTACCAGGCTTAAAATGACAAATTATCTTCTCTGCATCTAGTGCATTATTACAATGTTTTTATTGGTGAACAAAGCAAATAGGTTTCAAGTTAGCATCAAAGACGCGTGATTTTGAGATACCAAACGGTTTTCTCATGGTCCTGCAGATGCAGTGGATCACTTTTAACCCGTGGAAAGATTAATGCAGATATCATGTGACATCTTCCCTCTGACTGCCTGACCACTAATAAAGCACAGTACTTTGTAGTGTTATCCTGCACCCATTTGTCAACCATTCCTAACTGATTAGGCTACTGTAACATTTTTATTCTGCACATGAAGTTCCCTCCTCAGCTATCTCTCCTTCCCAAAATGTACATTCATCATTAATTATAAAATCAATGGGAGATGGTCTGGACATACACAATTGATAGCTTTCCTCTTCAGATTAGCATAACCTACCAATTCATTACGTGGAGTGAATAATAGTTGCTGCCACTGTGAAAAGGGGCAGGCCACTTGCTGTAAATTCCTTAACAAAATGTGGTGTCATGAGCCTTTTCATTCACCAAGTGTTTACTGTGTGTTTGGAGGGACCCATCTCTTTCTAAGCCCAGATTTGTCTCCTATCGCTTGGCAAAGCAACAATCATAAATTTAGACAACTAAACGCTTAAATGTTGAAAGACTGAGAGGTTCTTCCTGAAAGCTGCAGTGATTAAACTGAGAGCTGCATAGTGCTGAGACTGCAACTATGAATAAGATATTAAAAAAAGATGAAAGGATCAAAAAATTGGGTCCCTTTAAACCCAGTGATGTTTCTTGCATGAGAAAGGTGATTGGAATTTAGGGCACAGTGTGCATACTTTTTCCTGTGTTTTAGCATATTAAAACAGTGCAATCTCCTGGATATTTCTTTCACTCTTCCAGATGTGTCTTTCACTCTGTACTATATTAGGATTATAGTCTTCCATTTCTCTTTTCTCAAAGAAATAAGATTTCAGTCACATTTTCCAAAATAGCTTCTGTGGTCTTTCAGTAGCTACCCACTTACAACTTTATAAGCTAGGTCAATTACGAAAAAGATATAACATTTCCTGTAAGAGTCAGGAGTGCAGCTGACATTAAATAATTATTCCTTTAATAGATAAATAGAAGAATAACCCCCCTTTTTTTTTTTAAATGACAGTCAAGGATCAGATTCTGATATCGTCGTCTATGTTGTACCTTACTCCAGGAGTTTCACTGAAATTAAAGGGACACCTTGGGGAGTAAGGAGGACACCAGGAGTAATGTTTAGACTCTTTCTGTTAGTGCCAAGACACTGGAATCTTTATGCCGAATAAAACTTATTAGAAACTACACATACATATAATAGGAATCTTAAATTATAAGCTGTGAAAGATGACTTAGCCATTTAAATAAAGGGAATACATGCTTACAATTCCTATTAACATTAATGGAGATTTTATTGGGGTTTTAGGGGAAGTAAAAAATCATTTCCAATTAATTAACTGCAAGAGAGTCATTCACCTCAGCAGGATTTGGACCAGGTTTCAAGTGATTCTTAGTGACTGTAATGGACTTTGTTCTAGGGATTATAAAAGCATGCCCTGCAATGTTTAAATTTGGGTTATAAAACTAAAGGTATGAATTGGACTGAAGCTACAGTAGCATTATTAGAAAATTGTCATCTATAATAAATAAATAAGGCAGAATACCTGAAGCAGGGCTACTACTAGTATTTACAACAAAATTCAAGCCAGGCTATGAAAAAGAGTAATGATAGTTGTCTTCCTTGTTATTAAATTGTAGCACAATTATCTGTGTGTTAAGAGGTCAACAGAATATACAGATAGTTACAAACATGCCTTAAACCAAAGATATCTTTATCTAGTTTAGTACAAAGAGAAATTTATTATCTGATTTTATTAGTACTTCTGGATTGCCTCTTGAGCTAATTTTGCAGTACTCACAATGTGATTGCCATTCACGGCTTTTATTTAGACCTCAGTGAAGAAAATTACTGCAATCTCTTGCTTTTCATATGTACGTTCTGAGTCAGATATTCCTCTCCTGAAAACTTTCCAAAAGGATTCATTGGTGAAGATTCAATTGCAAAACCAAAGTTTTAGTCTACTGAAATGGTGGTGTCTTTCAGCACAGAAAATAAGCACAAAGCGCATTTAAGTATTATATCCATACTGCTAGTGGTACTTCCCTGTCAAATATATTTTTCTATTATTTGCTTCAGTATTATTTCTCATGTTCTAAATCATGGGGTTTTCCCGTGTTTGTCAGCTCCTCAGTCATCTGGCAGGATTTCCTGGTTGTTACTTTCTAGTGGTCATAATTTTATGATCTTATTACAATCCTTGCCAGAACCCCTTTGTCTCACTTTATATAACTCTTCCACAGTCTTACAGTGTGCTCTTCAAACCTCAGTAGCCATCTATCATATCTTTCCTGTCTTAGCCAAACTATGTATACAACTCTTTCATTACCACGACACATGGAAAAAGGAAAGACGGATGAACCAGATCTGATTATTCTGCGTGAATAAGGTTTTCTTAGCTAAACAGAGGCCCTTTTCATGTGAAAAAAACTTGCAGATTATTGGCCCGTGTAACTTCATTTATGAAATTTTCTAAAAGCACATTATTGATTTGTTTGTCTGTGATGCTGTGTTGTTACGTTTTATAATGTAAGTATGTACTTAGGAGCCTTTATAAAATGCACATTATTGACCCAGTCCTATATTTACTCACAGTTTTAAACTCAAATTATTTGACCTGATTGTTTAACTATTAATTCTATAAAAAAAATGCTACTGTAGCGTATCTGTATTTGCTATTTTAAAAAAAAGCTTAGAATTATCCCAGTAAGCTGTTAACAGTACTTTTGGATTAATTTCAAACTCTACACGTTGTGTGTTTCTCTTATAGCCTAATGGCTTGCACAATTTTGTTTTTAATATATAAGACTTTTTTTTGAATTAAAGGAAGAAAAAACTTAGATATGTTTCAGTTCTATAACTTGTTTGCCAAGTTTCAGCCCAGACAAAAATTTTTATGGTTGAGTTACAAACCTCTGAAAATAAAGGAAACACCGACAGTGCTTTAACTATAGTGGTACTAGCAGCGCAGTGTGATATACACTAGAAATAGAAAGCAAGATTAGAGATGACATTTAGGACATGAGGCCTTCTCCAGGCTGTGGGGAAAAATAACTGTGTTCTATTTTTTTCCACAGCCTGAAAAAGGCCTCCTGGTCTAAATGTTACCTCTAACGTTATTTCCCATTTGTACTGTGTGTTTAATTAACTCATTTTTTAATTATTATTGACAGCAATTTGTTGCAGTTTTAACTGCCAACCTATATCTAAATTGTAGCTTCCCTAGCTAGCGTATGTGAAGGTGGTGGGGAAAGTACCAAGGAGACCCAGTACTTTGTAATGTTTCCATATCAAAGAATTATAGTCCCGTAGCTGACTGGATTCTGTCGCTACCAGCTGTGCTAGCTGATGAATCAGCCATGAGAGAATTGCTCACACCTGCCCCAGACCAGGGAACTGCAGGACTATGCATATATGCAAGCTACTTTTTCTAAAGGCAAAATAAAAGTTGACAATTAAATACACTTACCCTGGAACATGGGAGCAGTAACCAAGATAGTTACTCAGGTGCAATGACTTCCACCACCACTTCTGGAGCAGGCCAAATCTTCACCCCAATTTAGCCTTGAGTCAGGGTCCTGAGTACTGTAAAGTGAGAATGTTGCTGAACACTAAGAAATAATTTGGTAATATGTGACTCTGGGCTGGGTTGCCTTTACCACAAAGTTCTGGTGTTAACATTGTCAGGAAGATCTCTCCACCACTGTGGCCCTCTGTTAAAGGAGGGACATGGTATTGTCTCAGAAAGGTAGCTAAGCTCAAGAAGTAAGTTTTAGATTTCTCTTGTTGAACTCTTTTTCCTTCCTTGAAAGAAGATGGCTACCTTCTAACTCATAGCTACTTCAGTTTCCTATTCACTGCACTACACAATAATTGCCTGTATACTTATACGGCCTTTTAATGCCTACGGTGGTGCTACAGCATTGCTTTGCTGTGATCTTGCAACTTCCATTCTCAGTGCAGGGTAAAGCAAGGAAACTACCATTGCAGAACAAATGCAATTGTAATTACGTTTTGCACGCACCAGACTAATATCAGTAGAAGATCCTATCGTTAGGGTGATCAGACAGACAGAATACATCTATCCTGACTATATTGCTAGAATGGTCAAGGTAGAAACTTGTAGTACATTTGAACTGCATTTTCAGTACTCATCTGATCAATTCTTTTTATTGCTGCACTCACAGTAGACAAAGATACTGCAAGCTGCTGCCCAAGAAACTCCAAGAAACATATCCTGCAAAGTCAGTAATAGTGGCAAATTTATTGCTGAAGCAATTGCCTAGTGAAGATGCTTCATTCCAGCACTGTGAAAGCTGATATACTTATTAACATAGGGATAAACGTGACCTATTCTGTTCCGTACATGTAAGTAGGTGTATAATACTGTATATTTTGTTTGTATGCACAGTGTCGTCTTGGCAGGTAGTCTGCAGCCAGCAATTGCCAGCTGCTAAATGTTCGAGGAAACATGATTTGAATTGTTCTCCAGACTGTGGGAGAGTGGCCAGAAAACCAATTCATATTTAATATAATCAATGGATTCAGTTCCTGTAGCAAATACATAGGAAAATTTGTTTACCTGTGTACATCTTTTGGATTTTAATTTTCAGAAAAAGAGGTGAATAATTATTCTCTCTTGCACAAACGATACATCTTAAAGCCTAGGCTGGCTCCCACAGAAAATCTGGAATATGAATGATTTGATAAAGTTGAGCTTTCATGTTCATTTTTCAACAGGATTTTGATATCATTATTAGCACAATACCTTGTTTGACTTCGTGTTGTTTATAGACATGGGAAAATGTCATATACTTTCTTTAATTCTTAGGAAATATAAACATTCCTTCAAAAATGTTCTTTGCAGTGGTTACATCTCTCACTGAACAGTACCTTTTTGCACAAGCCAAATGCATGATATAGTCATTTGACAAAAAGTAATATGATGATTTGAAATGCTGTTAGTTACTGAAGCTGCTGTAGCAGGCTGGTAACCACAGCATTTGCTCATAGGTGACTGCTGGGAGACAAAACATTCTTCCAAAAGCACCTTCTTGGTCATACAGGGCTGTGAGTGTGGGACATGAAGAATGACTGGAACAAAAGCCTACATTGGGAAAGCAGAAGCCTCCACTTAGCTGTGCTAATCGCTGCACATGGAGTGCTAAATAATTCCAGAAGATATGATGAACCTACCTAACACTCATGTCAGAACACCGTGTTACACTAGCCACTGTGTCTCACTTGTGCCAGTCTCCAGTTGCATTTCTGGCCTGCAGGACCAGAACAGGAGTTTCTGAGAAGATGTTCTCTACACATAGAAGCTGTAAGGAGTTAACCTGAAAGAGCTCTGTTAAAACAGTGCAATGGAGTGAATGGGCATTGATGGTAATTTCACCTGACCCACCCCCAATGTGATCCAACATAACTCTGATTTAAATGATTACATGGGTTTCCACGCAAAAAACAATTTAACTAAACACACAGTATTGCACCTTCTGTTACCCTGGCACAGCTCTGTGTACAGGTGATTCTATCTCACCCAACCTGAAACAATAACCATGACCTGCTGTTCGGTAAATGGAAGGAAATGTATTTACAAAGCAAAGCTCATGGCTAGTGGGCATGGATCTGCAGCTTTCCAGATCCCACCAGCCATGTAAGTCCTTCATCCAGAAAAAATATCTTGCATTCTCTCTCTAGGCACAGGTAAATTACCTTGGCAGTAACTCATATTAACTCAGTACTAAGTCTTTTTCCTTGTTTGCTCTTGAACCATTTTGTGTGATGATTCTAAGCATATATGATACTACTGTTTCCCTACACTGTCAGAGACAGCAGGAGATTAAGTGTGTGCTAATAATGTGCAAGGGAAAAGAGGACGTGGCAAAATTTGCCTAAGCTCAGCGCTAGCTCTGATTTTCCAACACACATAAATCTGAAATTCATTGGTGGACAATTAAGCAAAGCAAACAGCCTGCTGGCAAAATTTGCTGAAGCATAGGTAAACTGAAGCTGTGAGCTTCACACAGCTCTAGGTCCAGCTTATCCAATTCTAGCAAAACTTCATGGCTTCATGCTGCGTTTCTTCCTCTGAAAGTCAATGTTACTATTTCCTGGTGGTTTATTTCCGTCTGTGGTACACAAGAGATGTGACAGTGAAAGCTCAGTTTCAGTGTCCAAGCCCAGCATTTGAGTTATCGCATTCCAACAGCAGGCCCTGTTCTGCATCACATCGTTCATAGGAGGCAATAGGAAGAATGTTACAATGCTAAATTGTGAAGACTTACAGCAACAGTTTTCTGTGATAACCTTGTATTATGCTAATCAGAAGCTACTTGAAATATCATGCTGATATTATAGTACCACTACACATAATGCAGAAACTATTCACCATATTTCTTCCCACATTCATCTTACAACTTGGTAGGCACATTGGCTGGAGTTGACTGAACAGATTTGCACTGGGTGATGACGTGTTTTTCCTATAGACTCACCTTGGTTGCTTCCCCTCTGTGATGAACCTTTTCCTTTAAGTCACCTTGGGAAGCAGCAGGAATCCTCCTGCAAAAGATGAGGATTCATGTCATCATGACACTGCTGAGGATTCACAGTACATCTACACAGATAACTTTGTCCTTCTTTTGTTTCCTTGTGGTCCCTTTGGATGAGGCTTTAAAACTGACCACCAGCTAACTAACTTCTAGGTGCCCTGGCTCAGGCTGAAGCTCCTGAGTGGTCGGAATTGGCTCCTCACTACTTTACCCCTCTGTCATTTTCTGTGCCCTAGACATTCTCCACTCCCTTTTGAAACAGATATTTGAATCACCATTTCCCAGACACCAGGGAGTGCCTTAGCCACTACCAAATAGGTTGGCAATGCTTCTTTATCTGGTTCAGTGACTCTTGCTATTCAGACCAGGTTGAAATGCCCTAGCAGGAAGAGAGCCTGTCTCTCAGTCCAGGACAGCCAGTTACCAGGTGCTTGGGGCACTCAGCTGGTAAGGAAGTTCTTGCTCTGATTGAGAAGAATCTGCTGATTATTCTGAAATCCTCTCCCATCGCATCAGATGTGCGACTCCATGAGAAAGTTCACATCTGAGAAGCCCCTGGGGAAAGAAATATAGAGGTGCCTAAGCACTGTTCCATCCACTGGCATCTCATTTCTCAGCTATTCCCTTTGGTACCCTTTTCTAGAAATTTCTTTCTCTGCATACGTTCTTGGGGAAACCTGTCTTTAGCAAAGACATCTAACAAGCCAGATTCTATGATGCTGACCCTAAATATGTTTTTGTAAATGTTGCTGATTAGCTTTCTTATCTTCTTTCTGTGCTGCTCATTGCAAAAGGGAGGAGTTTTCTCTTTGGTTTTAAGAAAATGCTTCTCTGATTTGCAAGTTAAACTATTAAAAAATAAAACTAAAATAAAGCTTGTGTCACACACATTGTGTGTGACAAAAATCCTTAACTACATCATGATTTTGCAATACTTTGATCAGAAACAGGTTATAAATTCTGGACAGAATATTGCCTAAAAAAAGATACTGTTACTTGTAGCTACTGGGAAATGCCAAATCCTGCAGTCTGGTTTTAGCCTCCCTTTGAACATTTGTTAGGGAAAATCTGTAAAACTGATTAATTTATTAAGTATATTAATAGCAGTAATTTTTATACTGTAGTGAAGGTTATTTTGCATAACTTTAAAATATTTGCAGAAGGCTCAACATTTGGTGTCTTAATAAGGATATATTTTCACAGTAACAATTAGCAGTTTTGTGGTGTCTGCTGTAGTAACTGCGGTAAGGGTCTTCTTGCCATGTCTTTCAATGGAGAAGGTAGCATGTAGAGCCACCACCTTGGCTGGGGTCAATCTCAGGGTGTTGGCTGAATAGCTTAGAGCTCAGCTGTGACAAGTGGACAAGCAGTGCGACAGTCTCTATGCTAAGGTGTCTGCAGGAATTTGCACAGGGGAAACAGGGCACTGGTGAGAGTAGCAGAATAAATGGAAGTGTGAAAGCAACTGCAGTCAAATGTCACACCCAGGCAGTCAGTGACTTGGCATACTGTTTGGAAATAGGTTAGGTTACCTGTCAACGTGGCATTTTCTTTCTGTTGCTAGAGAATAATGTTATCTGAGGATAAAACCTAAGCAGCACGGATGGTTGTTATACAGACTTGATTCTCTAAACCCTTATCATAGCAAATTACTCTGTTGACGTAAATGGGACCACTCCTATGAAAAAGATCTCAGTTATATACTCTTTTATTATTGAAGTGATCTATTAAGTACAGTTTTGTTGCTCTGTGTGTGTGTATATCTATGCATCTTTAACAAAATAACATTTTTTGGGGGGCAAACCTTGTCATACCCTAACAGTCACTGGGATCAAAGTCATTGTTTAAGACTGTAGGATATAAATTCTCACTTGGAAACTATATCTCTTTGTTTAGAAAGTGCAGAGATAATGACTCTGATTTGACTTTCGTATTTTCTTTGCTTGGGAACCACCAGCCTGGAGTCCTATGCTTGTCTAAGGTCTAATGCCTCCCCTTGGTTTTTACATAGGCATTGAAGACTTGTGGTTGTGGAGCAAGAAGAGTTTAAACTGTAAACAAGAGTAAAACAAGGAAAACGGATTAACATTTAGAATCAAGCCTTATTTGGTTTTACCTATTCCAAATTACTTTATGTATTATCATGCAAATCTCTTAGTGTTTCCTGAAATATTGATTGTTCGAGTGTAAATCATTCTTACAGCTGCTATTTCTGTCGTCAGGCAAGCCTCTATGCTCTGTGAAACTTCCACGAGCAGAAGGCTGCACAGTTCATGTCATTTCCCTTACCCCATGCACTGTCTTAGGAAACAGTCCTGCTAGCTTCAGGAACACAGAAATCAAAATAAGAGTACGTTACCTTCAGATGGAAATCTTGCAGCCAAGAAGTTGACTCAATCGCTTTAAATTTATAACGTACCTTCCTATATTACTGCACAGTTTTGGCAAGGCAGCTTTATGCAACTTAGAAAACACTTCCCTTCTCACTTCTTTCTGTCTGTTTCACTGCTAGTTTAGAACTGAAGCCAAACTCTTGGAAGTCTATTTTATCTAAGCAAGGAGTAAGAGAAAATATTGAATCCCTGCCCTCCTTCAGTTTTGAGGAAAAAAATTACAATTCTTACAATTCTTTGCATATGAGCCACACAGTTCAGCTCTGAGCCTGAACTTGCCTCAAATTTCAGTGTTTGTAGTATTTTGGACCATTATTTAGACCTTCTCATTTACAGTCTACTAAACAGTTTTTATTCTGAGGATACCTTTTCCCCAGGAAAACCTGCAGTGCTGGAGTTGAAGCTATCCTCTGCTTGGGGGTTTGAGGCCCTGGGACACAGGCCCACCTTAATGCTTAACTCCTGCTGCCACTAGCGGACCAGGCAGCGGCAGACTGGTTACACAGAAATGTCCCATGGTTTTCAAAAACTGGATTCCCTCTAATTAAAAACACATTATGAATTATCTGAAAGGGAAAAAAAAAATCATAGCATTACTGATTTTCATTATAACTGTCACTGTCACACCATGGATTCAGCTAGCTGAACCATTTCTTATGAATAACATTTAGTTTGAATTCTGGCATTTTTAATTGAGTAACTAGGAGTATTTTGTCATTATTTTACCAGAGATGGATTGCAATGAATCTGCCTGCAATGTTTCTGGCCCATATTTTCTTTAGAAACAGAGCCAATGTGATGACCTGCAAATATTTTCCTTACTTTCCTTACTGCTATTTACTCCAGCATTCTTGTCTGGTAGGAACATATTTCTTCATTAAAGGCTGAAAAGAATATTGGTATTAATCCTAGGTTCTCAAATACAAAAGACATGAAGAAAAAAGATGAAACGATTTTCACAAATAACAGACCAGCCCAGAGCTCTTCTTGAAAAACAATGTAAGGAGCCTTTATACATCTGTTCATGTAGAAAACACACTATCCATTTGATTTTACATTATTTTTTTTCACAAAAACATCTTTGCCTCTGGTATAACGGAGCATTCATCACTGCCCTTTATCGAAAGAAGCCAATCCATAGAAATTGTTTGGAGCCAATTTTCTGGAGTTCCATCTGAATCTCAGTACGTGTCTGTGTAACTCAGTAACTTGTCTGCTGACAGAGAGGTATGTATGTCTAAATGGACAGGCCTAACACCATCAATTTTAATACAACAGTGACAGTGAAGCACAGTGCAAGCTAATTCTGCCATTCATTTCTGAAGCTGTAATTTAATTCAGTCATAAATGAGCTTGGTACAAGTATTAATTTGAAGTTGTTTTTATTTCTCATCTGCTGGCTAAAGCTTGCAAACAATAGGGTAAAGGTCTTGCTATACTGCTACAAATAAGTAAACAATCTTTTCTGCCAAGAAGACTACAGTGTAAACACAGAGCCAGGGGATAATTTTTGACTAATTCATCCTGCATATGGATACTTGGAAACTACAGATGCTACACAACGATCTCTATCTATAAATATTTCCCACAGAAAAAGAGAACTTTAGTTGCACCTAGTTTATAATAAATCATTGCCGTGGACTGCTGTTAGCCCACATTAGAAAAACACTGTGAACAGGGTGAGGTGTAGGCAGTCTGACTCAGCGTTAGGAGCCCAATCCCTGGGTGAGGGAAAGCAAGGCAAGTTCAGAAGTTGGGAAGAGGACATGAAGAGGATATGGGAGATAATGAAAGCCTCAGTCTATCAGAAAGCAGCTGCAAAAGCTTCCCTAAATACACCTGCTGTTCTCTGATGAGGTTGCAAGCTTATCTGCACCATGGCCAGCTAAGCCAGACTTATTTGTCCATTTGGAGCTAAGAAGGAGCTAAAGGAGAACTGGATTGAAGCTTGGATTGAAGTCTGACATGTAGACTTAAAAGCCAAGTTGTTTACTTCCCTTCTTTTCCCTTACTGCGCCTCACATAGTGGCACAGCAATAGGAGCAGTGTGGCACATAAGTCCCAGTTCTGGCTCTCCAACAGTGAGTAATAACTTTTGTGATGCTCATGCTTGCCTGATTCTTTTCCTTTCACTCCAGATCTTCCTCCTGTGCTGTCGTCATTACCCGTGTATCTCTAGACATAGAGATAGGTCATCTTTCCCATTTTCTTTACCACATCCCAACAAGAACCATTCCCTTTTCTGACTTACTGCCATCACTTTTGAATGCTGCCATCTCCTCAACGTCACTGGACAATCCCCCTTGTCTATTTATTCTACCAAAAACTAGCCTGCCCCCCAGTTCCCATAATTTCTCCATAACTCTTTCCTTGCCTTTCCTTCTCTCTTCCTCCCTCCAGTTCTGTTGACTCCATGCTTTCACCTGTTCCTGGGGCCTTTTTCCTCCTCTTCCATTCTGTACATACCACCAACCCTTAGCCTAGGGACAGCGGGAATGCAGGGAAAACAAGGCTGCAAAATGAACTCTTTCTCTCTCTCTGTATTTACGTTGGTTTGCAGCATTCTAGGAACAGGCATATGGTGTTAATCTAAACTGTCCAACACATTAGTGGGAGGGAAGTAGCACCCAGAGGATTATTACAACATTTTACCTGGCAGATGCCACCATATTTACTGATATGAAAACTTCCTCCCTTCATATCAGCCACTGAAACCTCCCTCTGTGAAGTTCTTTTGAATTTAGGCATAGCTCTATTAAAATATTTTGTTAAACTCGGTAAGCTTAACTGTGGCTAGAGTCGACATTCTTTATTCAGGAAAAGTTATCACTAAGGTCAATAGAATTTTAAAGTAATGAATGACGTGTTTATTGTATTTGGCTAGTTGAACACATACTACACTTCTATGATTAATTTCTGTGGACTACACATGTATACATAAGTATAGATATGTATACATATGCATACATATGTGTATATATATGTATATTTGATTTTGATCTCCAAAACCTCTATTTTATATCAAATATTGCTAAAGAGAATACTTAAAATCAATTAATACTGACCCATCAAAATACTAAAAAGCAGGGCCAAAGTAAAGAAAAGTATTACCTGAATTAACTTTCAGATAATCCTGAAATGTGTAAGAATGTCAAGCTAAATCTGGAAAGCATTTATAAAAAAAGGCAGGAGATATTTGAAAAAAAGAAGTTATCAAAGTTTCCTTATTTGTCTTTTTAAAATAATTTTTTTAATTGGATTTCCTACAGTTTTACTCAAATAACTAGAGCCAATATAAATACAAAGAAAAAGAGTCAAAGACAATTTAAAAACCGTCCATTGGAAGGACAAAAGCTTTCTGTTTAGTTTTAGTCTCACAGAGAAAAACTACATTCAATTCAGTCAAGCACTGTGTTTTCAAAAATTTTGTGGTTCTGGCTTAATTCCACAAAAGAGAAAAGCTTCAAAGTTAAGGATCAAGCCTCCAATATTTGGTTACAATATGACACAGTTGGGTAAAATTAGGGATGGTAACCCATTGTGATAGACAGTGGGGAGGGGGTGATCTCTGACCCTGGATTTCCTTTCTTTTGCCGATTGAATCATAACAAATCCCAAACATAGTTAGATGAATTTCTTTTGCTGTTATGATAATATGTCTTTGCTTTTTATTTTGGAAGCAAATAAGTTCTAGAATGTCTGCACATGTGTATTGGTAATAAAATATTTTATACCTCTAAGATAGCTACGAAACCTGACTCCCCTTTCCTGGTGACCCGTTCCGTGTTCTTTGTGTTTACAGGTCCTTGCAAGCACCCTTTTTTTTCCGTTGGCCACCACAGGAACATGATCATAATATCCAGTGATATGCAATACGGTAGTATGTTGTTCTACCTCTAATGGGATCGGTATATGAGAAAAAGCAAGGTCTACATGGAAGCATCTTTAACAAATCCATTGATAGGGCTTGGGAAAGCGGGCAATGTTTTGGGCTCAGATCCAGGAACATTTAGTGCAATTTTCTGTAGCAAGGCAAGTCAATGGATATGCAGAAAAGACTGGGGGGAAAAAAAAAAAAATCACACATGTTGCTACATCTTATAGGTTAAAAATTTTCCATCTCCATCTGTTCCTTAAAGGGAAAATTGGATTTTGTGAGAAAGTATCTGCTTTCTGTAGAAAATTAGAGCTATTCATCAGAAAGCCAAACACCTGCAAGCCAAATATTTCTGGCTGAAAGTACTGATTTGGAGTGCTGCTGCCGCACCTCTCAGGAGGATGGCAGTTTGGTGCTTCATTTCCATGCTCTTTGTGAGGGGGCTCACAACTGCCGTATCTCTACTGCCTTACATGTCTGAGCTCAAGGAGGGACAGGAGCTCATGCAGCCAAATCGCTGCAGCACATGACAGCAATGCTGCCTGTGAAGCAGCATTTGGATGTGAGCTGATTTCTCCCTCCACTCCTCCTACACGGCTAGGGCCTGAGTGCAAGCAAGCCAGGGCAGTAGGGATGCTCAGGGACCTTGGGCTGAAAACAAGCTCCAGGATCGGGCTGAGCAGGATGCTGATTCTGATACAGTGCCATAGAGAATAGCGATGTCTTCAAGCACCTAAATCTACCATTTGCATGGCTAGAGAAGTGTTTCTGACTGGCAGTTTTCAGATGGAACCTTTGTTATTTCAGTATTATAAAAAGAAATCTCTTCAGCTTTTCCAGTTAAAAATAAATTAATAAGCTCAAATAGTTTCTGGAAAGTAATGGGCCTGACTCTGCTCCATTAAATTTAAAGAGGCATTAATTGGGCAGAAGATTACCTAGAACTGAAGCTTGGTAATACATGGATTTTTACTCAATGGTTCTATCTAACAACTGTTGTTTTTTCAGAATTGTATTTTAGTTTTGGTCAAATCGAGCTTTTAAAAAATGTTGGCAAAATAAAAAATAATCAGGAAAAGTATCATTTTTGTTCAACCCAAAATATTTAGTTCAGCTTCAAAGGAATGGCTTCATTTTTGGTCTTGGGCTGTTTCACACATTTTAAAGCTTTTTTTCTTTTTAAATTTAGGCCAATTTTTAAATGGACAGCTAAAAAGCTTTGTTTTGAAAGTTTTTGGAAGTGTTTTGGCAGTTCTAGAATGAAACACTCCATTCTGAAAATACTAAAATGAAATGTTTTGACATTTTAATTTTTTTCTCTGCATTGTTTCATCTGGGACTATTTGCTAAAATCCATTCAAATTCAGGAAGAGTCTCACTCCCTCTGAAATTCATTTGTGTGGTATATTTATTGTTTGTCAGAAAGCAGTGATTCATTAAGCTCTCCATCAGTTCAACCTTAAATAATGGGAGAGAATGCTTAATAGGGAATTGATCATATACAGCTACATTTCTCACTCACCTTATAATTACTACCTTAATGGAGAACACCCAGCTGCACAGAGCTGCTGCAGGAAGGAGGCAGCCTTCACCTGTCTGGGAGAAGAGGTGGCAGACAGACCCCAGCAACCTGAGCTGGTGCTGCTTCTTCCTCTCCATCCAACAGGACAGTCTTCCTCCTCCTTGAGTGCCCATTTAAATCTTACATCTTGCACCAGTGTTTCTGTAGCCTTTTGCTAAGCTCGGCCTTTCTGCCACTGCCTATATCGCTGCTCCTGCCATTGAAGGAACAATCTTTGCTGTTCATATTAGTATATGTGGTCATTGCACTTCTTATGTTTTATTGCTTTTCTTCTTTCTTTCCTTTTTCTCATTAATGAAAATTGGGTTAAGTATACTCCAACTGGTTTAAATATTTCTAAAAGCCATTCACCTGCATTGGAAGTAAACAGCTGGCATACCAACACTTTTCTGGCTGCTCAGCTTCACCAGGGCTATTCACAGCTTGCACTTCACTCAGGTCATTGGTATCACTGTTACACATTTCCTGTATTACATGAAGATCGGGTTCCAGTAGTTAACACGTCAAAAAATATTCCCGGGGGGTGGGAGAGGAACTAGGTAGATAAGTGCATTCGACATGTCCACTTTATTTCTGGAACTGCTGCCTTCATCCATGTGAGAAATAATTGTGATCAAACATAGGTCTGAAACGTGGTACCCCCCCCAAATCACACACAAATGCTTTTGCAGCCTGCACTCTGAACGTTCCAGTCCACCTAGGCCAGAGCATGATGGGACCTCAACTGCTGGCCACTGCTCGGTGCCTGGACTCTAAATAGTCTGGGCCAAAATTTGCACTACTGTAATTGGGAATAGCTCCAATAAAATCAGTAACTCTGCATTTATTCTCTTGAAATTCAAAGCTAGATTTGGCCCACTATGTGGACAGAGTTCAACTGAAAGCTAGGGGCCAGATTCTGCTCTGATTTACGGGAGAGTAGATGAGAATTAACTCTATTGCAGTTAATCAGGCTCAATCCCCATGTGTCTCACACTGATATAACTGTTCTGACCTCAGTGGAATTGATCCTAATTTATGCCGCTGTAACTGAGATTGCAGCATGCATTGTTTAAATTCTGTTGCATGCGCCTTCTTCCAGGATGGAAACTATTTGCAAACTATAACAGCCTCTTTCCTAACATTGAGGCTTGCCATATCTGAAATTTTTGGTGGGGCAGGCGTGTGGAGAAAAGGATATAAAGCCAACTTTGTGCTTAGTGCTACCTTGTATACTCTGAGTCCTGCAGCATTCTGTTAAACTATCAGTGCCTAATTAGGGGACTAGAAGACTCCTAACCTCTCATCCTAATATAGACAATGTATTCCAAGATCACTTAAATGGGAGGAGGTAACTTTTCAGGAAATTCAAAATGGCAATGTGGTGATTCTGTGCAGGCCTTTTTTCATATATGGGCTTTCCTGCTAATTGATTTTTCTTGCCTCTGCAGCTTCTGTTTTTTTTCCAGCTTTACATATTACGCTTCTGAAGCATATGATGAATGGGATGCTGTGTAGCTGAGAGATCACACATTTCAAAATGGCTCATTGGCGTCCTCATACTGAACTGACTGGCTGAGTTGCAGCTCTCTGACAAGGGGAATGGTTGCTTTTCTCGCAGAAGGACACTGTAAGTCTTAAATGCAACATAAAGAAACCTTCAGCTAGCAAGATATTATACATATGTATATATATGAGTGTGTCTGTATATAGACACACACATACATGTGTGTATATATAGGGTTTTTTGAGTAAAAAGCAACTCTGTCTTCCTTTGCTTGCACTGGAAATGTTCAGTTTGTCAGGCTGACTTTTTCCCCTGTTAGCAATGAAATTCAGCCAGGAGTCCTGGCATGCCGTAAGAAATCAAGCTGTGACCACATTAAGCATGAATGGCTGGGCAAGGTTATAGCATGTAACACTATTCTGTGGTGACCTGTTACAGAGTTAGAGGCTGGGAGGTGTGAGGCTGGGTCAGATAACTATTGCAAGTGAAGTACAAAGCAAAGCTCAAAGCTGCTTTGGCTGTTTACTCTTTCAAAAGGATTTTTTATTTTGAAAGCATATTTTGAAAACTTCAGCTGCAGGGCTTGTAGCCAACCTTCCAGAATCAAACCAGAATATTTCCTAGTTTTACCTACAAGTACACTCATGGCCTAGTCCTACTTATTCTACAGTGATTTGAAAAGCTTTTCTAAAACCTCATGTAGAAAGTGACTGCTGAAAACAGGCTGTCAAAGACAGAGATGTTCAGCTGCTGTGAAATAAAGCACTGTATCACCCAATCAGTAACACGAGCAGGTTGGTGGATCTCTCCTGTGATGAGCTCTAGAGTTGTTCTACTCAGCTGGAAGTTAGGCATTGTCTTAAAGAATTAAAAAGAGAGATGCCAGGAAATTGTTTACACCATCTATGAACTTTGTTCCCCAAATCTTTATTTTGTCTTTTGAAATACTGAGTTAAATGCAGATGGAAAAAACAAGGACATTTTTGATTTTGAGGCTTTCTTATTCATCTTTGGTTTTTTGGGGGTTTTTTTTGGTAATTTTTGTTTTTACTTACTAGATCCAGTAGCCCAAGAGGTAGCTCCATTTTAGTGCAGCTCTGAAGGGAATTTGGCACGGTGTTGTAAGGCAGGCTAGGGAAGAGCCTGATCTTAAAATAGACACAAGGCACAGTACACAAATCAGCTTCCAAGATCACACTGAAGCACAATGTGAACTTTGCTTTGTGGAGTGGCATACTTGAAGAGCACAATGAAAACTTTCAAGACAACCAGGACTGCAAAAGATCTGCAGCATTCTACCCTTTTACAGTGGCAAGTAGGTTCTAGTGAAGGTCAGGCACCTACACCAGCTTTGCCTCGGTCTAAGACTGCACACCTTTGTGTGGAATCACTTGTGAGTTATCCTTCTGTGAGGAGAGGGCAATCCAGCTTTCTCACACCTCAGTCACATGGGAAATATTTTTATTTTTGTTGAAGATATCACTGAGGGCAATAGAAAAAATAACTTTTGGTTTGTAAGTTCTGGCTCACACATCATGGGTAAGGTCTAAGTATAATTAGGATTTAGGTGTTTAAAAGGTCAGTACTACAGCCTTGATTAATAATAATATACAGAGCTGTACGCTGAACATACGGATCAGATCAATGGCAGCAGCACACTGACCAGGGAAGTGCCTCAATTCAACACACTCATTAAGAAGCTGTGTATTGTCCCAACAGAAGTACCACCTCTTCCTAGTGTGCAGAGCAGCAGGGAATTACTGAATGCCAGTTCTTGCAAGAACTTCTAGATTAGCAGGAGTTTGGAGTACTTTCTGCATCCTAGAAAGCTTAAGATGCTGAGGACATAAGAGGTCATTTAAGGACTGCCCCAGCATAGGTCCAATTACTCACTCTTACCTTTTAAGTTATATGTTCTAGACTTTTGGTTCTTCTCAGAGCTCTTATCTAATAGCACTCTCTCCTGTTACTTAACAACTTTCTGCAAGTCATGTGCTTATCACTGGACCTGATACTTAAGCCGAAGCCTTACTGGTGCCCTTTACCTTGTCATATGGCAGATTTATGGTTCTTTCAGTCCCTCTGGTAGGACTGCTTTCACCAGGGATGCCAATGTCTGCTTTCAACATTTAATTAAAAGCCAAGAGGATGAACTGATGCTAAGAGAAGCCAGACATTCAGCTGGCATAAATTGATGCAGTGTTTTAGTGTCTATAAACAATACTGGATTACATTATCTGAGCATGGTGAACCTACCAGGTTTACAAATGCCCTGGCATTAAAACATCCAAGCCTCCTGGTCTGTTTCACTACAAGTGCTGCTTCTGCCAACTGCATCAGTGTCTAAATCTAAACCTGCGTCACTGTTGTGATGGACATAAAACCCTGGTGTACAAATGATTCATGCTTGCATAATTAATACCAATTGTTTAACCAGAAGCAATTGCTACATGTAGTGTTAAAATCATATTACATCCAAATACTGCTGTATTTTTTTGTTCATGGATACTAGTGTTTAAAACTCAGTAATCAAAAGATTATAATTAATGATTTAAATTCTATCAAAATGTACCAACAGTGCATTATATTCAGTGTCACCAGCTCTGATCAACTCTAAAATAGGAAAATGTTTCACTGATTTGAGGCATCACAAAATGATCATAAAGTTATCCCAATTAATAATGTAATTAAGATTTACATGTTGCGTAATTTATTTCACATGTATAACAACTGAAAGTTAACTAATGAAACCCGAGTTCTAATTAGCAGTATTTTCAGAAGCAAAACTGTTTCAACAATCAAATTTGGATAGTATCTTATCTTTTTCCTTCCTTACCATCCTTTGCTAGATTGTTGTTCTGCTCCCACTTTTTCAGATTTCCTGATCTTCTTTTTGGTTGTACTTGACTGTGGGGGAACAGAATGAGGGGTTTTTTTATAGCTGAAAGACTTCAGTGGATAAATCATATTATTCCACTTTAAATTGTTCTTATTTTATCCAGCATGGCCCTCAGACTTGCTGCTGCATGTTTTTATCTACACCTTGGTCATATATTCATTTAATTCATTGTACAGCAGAAATAGCATATTATATTCATGGAATTGAAAGATTTAACAGTTTTTGAGACTGATTGCTATAGTCTCATTTATGACAGTGTAACTTAGTTGCAGGCTCAGCTGAAGCCTTTCAAACTGGAATGGATCAAGGAATAATTATTATTATTACAATACGTTTTACTAAAATCAGGCAACACCCTTTTCTGTCCTATTATTTAACAGTTATATAGCAGTAGCATCACAAAGTAGAGTGCCATTGTTTTAACAACTATACTGTCTTGTTTAGGTGTCTTGGTAAACCCCCTACCTTTGTATGGTAATGAGAAGAAACAACCTGAGTAGATAATCATTCAAAATGGAGATTCAAGGGCTTAAAATTTGGTCCCTGTCTGAAAGCTGACAGGGTAGATCATTCCATGTCACCAAAACAAACTGATATGAAATTGCATTGATTACTGTAACAACTACTACGTAGTCTCTCCTACTGCTATACCCAAAGTCCTTCAGTAGAATCACTCTTCTGAACACTGTTACCACACTTGCTATTTGCACTGGCTTTGTTTGTCAATAATAATACACAGTGCAAGAAAACAATACTGCAGGTGTCTTTCAATGTTAGCATTTACTCATCTTCATGTAAATTCTGAAGCTCACACCTCACTGTGCTGAGTGGTCTGAGGAAAGACTGGCAAAATAGATTTTTTTATTTTTGTTTCTGAAAGGGGGCCTTTATGCTTAAATGGAGACAGCTTACAGGATTGGACTATCAGAGCAGCAGCTCATGACTTGCATTATGTTATATTGACAATGTCATGGCAAATGAGAGACTGACAAATTGTTTTGCAATGAAAGCATAAACTATACAGAATATTGTGGAATGCAGACAATATAAGGAGACACCCTCCAATCTCCAAGGACTTGCATTGTTTTATTGCTTACAATATTTTTTCTAATTTCAGTTCTGATGCAGTGTTTCATTTGGGGAAGTGTTTTTTTTTCCTTTTGCCTCATACAAAGCACCCAGCAATACTCTGCGACCGACACCCCTTGTGCTTGTCAAGTGAAGTAAAGAAAATGCAGACTGCTGTGTTACAGAGGCTAGAAGCTTTCTTAGCAGCTAACCTCAAAGACTGAAAGAGTCATCTTACAAAAAGAATTGCATAGTAGGTATTCAAAGAGGTAATGTCAAGGAAGATTCAGGTTAGACTTTAGGTAAAAAGGTCTCCAGAAGTGAAGATGGATATATTTTATCAGGAAAGTTGCGAAATGCCCGTCATGGTCTTCATAAAAAAAAAAAAAGAATTAAAAAATAATAAAAAAACCTCCCACAAAACACCATCATCATTAAGCTAAAAGCAAAGACAACGTGTAGATTTGACTCTTTGCTGAGGATGCACCAGAGGACCTCTCATAGCCCCTTCTAATTCTGCTTTCAGGGTCAGCTCTTGAACTGATTTCCTTGCATTTGGGTGGACTTTTGGGTGGACTTTTGGCTGTCCATTGGTACTGATTTGTGTTTACCTCCCTTTGGTGGGAATGGGGCTTTAACTACTTGACAGCCCTGATACTCAGCAATACCCTGTCAATCTTGTGTTTATAAATTTCAGACAAAGTAATGTCTTTCAAATACACTTAGAGATAGATTACTAAAAAAAATAATCAGATGTCACCAAGTTTCAAAGTTCAGCTGTTTTGGAATGATGTGTTTAAAAAGAGTAAGTAAGTTTGTGGCACCTGTTTACTGTGCAGAGAAAGATGAATTTTTTCAACTTCTGTCTTTCAAAAGCAAGCAGAGAACAGGAAAAATGTCTTTTCTTTAGCTTGTTACAATCAGTAATTAAATAAGTGTTCCACTAAGATAACACATGGAAAACTTTGATTCCAAAGAGAAAATAAATCTAGAAAGGTATGAATTAGTGAAAAGGGAGATAAAGATGAAAGTAGCCTTATAAGTAAATGTTATAATATAAAACACGGTAACATAATACTATTCTTTCTGTCATATTTTTATACACTAGTAAAGCCTTATTACCTATTTCTGTGGCCCACTCTTTCATGGGTTCTTCAGTATTCCCTGCTGCAATAAGCAGTCATCCGAAATACCTGTGGGGTTGGTCTCTCCCAAGACACCCACCATGGGTTGTTCCCTAACTATTGATTTCTACTATTTTAATGGCACAAAGAATTCCGTGTTTTGACATGGAAATCCTTATCACTCTAAAAATGAATTACAGTATTCATCCAATCACAAAATGACATTATGAAAGCACCTCTTTTGGTGATGTGGTGACTATAGAGTTGCTTGACATTATTCTGGTAACACAATTTGACTGGATATATGTTTTGACATGCAGGAAACAGGGACACTGATGGAAACTGATGGACCCAATGTCAAAAGAAGAAAAACTGGTTGCAGGACGACACCCGGGAAATTAATAGGTGGATTGTAAAAAACCCCTTTCCCAAAGGGCAAAGTCAATAAAGAGAGGACTGAAGAAATGGAAAGAAAAGGCAAAGACAAACCAATTTTTATATTTCTTTCTTATAAAAATAACAAAGAGATACTGAGGTGAATTTTAGAACTCAGTAGATGCAGGCTGAGGAGTAGTTAGTTTTAATCTGAATAGTTGATATTCAATATTCATATTTTTGTTTCTGCCACAGCCTTCAAGAGTAACAGTGTTGACAATGTGGAGTACCTCATTACTAAGCATCCTTTAATCTTGTTCACACTTTTAGTATTTTTCTTAATTTCCACCATAAACGTGTTCCAGAATACTGTGAATAAAATGCCATCCTCAGGAGGACTAGCATTTGTAAACATTTTTTTGTTGTGGACATTTCATTGCAGAAGCCAAGACCTTTTCTTACTTCCCTCAAGAGCCTTTGTAAACACTTCTGCTTTCACATTTATAAAGTGTATTTATATACAATCTCCCAAATCTCCAAGATAAAAAAAATGGGTTTGGAATCAGCCAGAAACATACCCTTTCGCATACTTTGTCCATTCCTAACTGATCATTTGTATGTATCATAGCTTGGTCACTTTTCCCTGTCATTGAGCAATAGTATGTCATAGGTAAAGGACTCATGACAGAGCTTAAGGCAGAACTGTGTTAAATAATGTAGTGCCAAGAATTCAGTATTAGCACAGTCAACAAACTCCTCTTCTCCAAGTAAATGATAAAATTTACATATTTTGCCACCTGCTGACATCATGTCTCCCTTTGCACTGACTCCAGTAGCAGGCTATTTCTAAAGCCAGTCAGAAAGACTTCATTATTCTGTTTTTGAGCAGTCTGTTAAGCCCCTGAGCAGCAGATTTTTGGAAGCTGGGAGACTGGTGTAGCTAATATCATTATATACTTTACTGTTCTCTTATATCTTTCTGTAGGCATCTACTGTTGGCCGCTGTTGGACGTAGGATACATACTGGCAAAATGGACCTTTGGCTTGCTCCAGAATGGCCATGCCTATTGTTCTATACAAAAAACCCCTACAAACAAAACCCAATCGAACAATCATCCAAAATAGTAAATAACAAAAACCAATTTTGTTAGCAAGAAACAATCTTGAAATCAAAATACTAAAACTCAACAAAAAAGGAAAAAAGAAGTTTTTGTCAAAGTGACTCAGCTCCATTTTCCTTAGTTCTTGGCTAGAACATTTCCATTGATAGAGTTGCTAAGTGCATTCTATTTACAAATATAAACACTTGATTTTGATCAGCAAAAATGCATCAGCACACTTGAACAGTGTCAATGATGACATAATTACACTCACAATTTCCTCTCTGTAATGATTTTTAAATGTCAGCAGTCATTTTTTGTCTAATTGTAGCCTGCATGTCAGCACTTCCTCTTAAAACAGCATGTTTCTCTCTGCTGGAATTTCACACCTCTCCACTCACTCACTCACTTCACCAGTGAAGATAATGAAGATGATATAGGGCTCCAGGATATTTTCACTCCTGTGCTGTTTTACCATTTAACATCAAGCAGGCAGAATGAGGACTTTTTTTTTTTTCTAAAGTGCAGTACAGCATTTGATCAGTTAGGCTTAAATAATTATTTGCTTTTAATGAACAAATCAAAAAGTAATCATTTTTCTGGCCCACTGCTGGTGCTTTGCTAATAACCTGTTTAAAAGCATGGGCTTGTGATAAAAATATTCTGATATGTCTATACTGTAAACTTACTCAGTAGAGGAGAAGGCTTACCCTGCAATGCCAGACAGTCTCTTGATCAGGTCAGTGTTCAACACTGTGCAAAAGCAGGTGACCCTTTCTCTGCAAAGGCAGCCTGTTTAGAGATGTTATCACTACCATCTCATGCTATGACCTAGAAAGTGACTTTTGAAATGCTATTTTGCATGGTTCCAGGCCTCCAGAGCCCACAGCATAACAAACAGGTGCATCTGGAGTTCATCTCAGAGCTCTCTCTTCCTCTTTCCATAGATCACAGACCACATCATCAAGTGTATGGAAGTGTATCACTTGTGCAATGAACTGGAAGCTTTGCACTGAGGTTAGCAGCAAACATTTTCCAGTCATCTGAACATATACTGGAATCAGAAACGGGCCAAAGAAGCCTCCTCCAATCCAATTTGCTTACAACTCATCTTCTGATGATGCTTCACTCTAGGGTTTAGGAGATAAAGCTTATAATTTACTGACCCATTTAGTATCAAAATAGGTGAAGAGCCATAAAGAATGCACACTGTGAAATCAAATCATGAAATAATGTTGAGATGTCTGATAAAAAAAGAATACAATTGAGTATCTCTGATTACAATACACACATCCAAAGACATTATCAACCCAACTTACATGTCTGAATTGGTCCCCAAAAGATAGATGAATGAATAAATTGAATAAATAACGTGTAGGTGTGCGTGGGGGTGTTTTCTAAAGCCTGTGATAACATTTATGACATGTCTCTGTGACGTTACCAACACACATCACACGCACCCCCACCCCCCATACATGTGCACATAGGCATGCAGGTGATCGTGCATGTATGCATACAACGCAAACACTGACCTGGTTCTCTTTGTGGTTTATGCTGCATTTTGTGTCCTACACTTCTAATTTTCCTTTTTGACTAAATCAGTGCCTCAGAATCTTCTGGAGCTGTTGGAAAGGGCAAGAATTTTTTTAACAATCGCATCCTATGTACTTTGTGAGATGTATGAATGAGTAGAGACAATCTGAAGAGAGATGCTTCCGGGTCACCCCACTACAGAGGGATGGCCTCAAGGACCATTTCATTAAGGAAACAAAACAAACCAAAGAAACTAACAGCCCAGCAATCAAAAAGGAAGGAAACCAAAGTCTTTGGATACTTCTAGGAGAATATGAGTGCTGAAGCCAGAGGAAGACCTGGGAACAGTGGGTGCAGCTAGCTTGCATGTGTCCATCCATGAAAGAACAGGAGTCAAAAACTAGAAATACTAAAAGCTGAAAGACTATGCAAGAGGTGAACTTACTTAGAATACAAAGAGACACTGATCTAGAACGTTCCTTCTCCCCTACCCTTCCCGTTCCCTTTTTTATACCAAAGAGAAAAATAGGAGATATTAAAATTAATTTTAAATTGGATGTAATATTCTCATAGGGAAGTCACCTATACTGGAACTTTACCACAAAGCTTCCTTTCCCTATGAGCAGGCTCCACTTCTGTGCACCGCACTACAAAAAAGATCAACACCTCCTTGCCACATTGCTCAGCTGAAGCTAAATTGAGAAAAGGGAAATCAAGCAAGGAAAGAGCCATTCCTGGAGTCTTCTACAATTCCAGGTTGCTTATTGGGGGGGGCGCTGAAAATTATTTTCTTAAGGCTAATATCATAAAGAGGCTACCTTGAAGAGCAGGTCCATCTGTTTCCATAGAAAAGCAAAAAGGACATTTACACATCAGTTTAACTTTTTGGGTATACCTGCAGAGGACAACGCACACACCCCCCACTCCACTCACCCACCCCACCCCCTCCCCCGAGTTACCTGAGCTAATTCTCAATTACCCTGGCTAGGAGTTTTTGAGTTTATTGCTGAATCTCGGTATTTTGGTTTGAACCTCAAGCTTTTCAATGAAAAAACGCAAAATGCCTTTCACCCACCCCCTCCCAACATTTGAACATGAGGAAATTTCCAAAATGAAAGGGGAAAATGGAGTTTTCCATTTCAGTGGACCAAAAGTATTGGATTATTGATGTTACACACAGGAATTAAGTTTATGTTATGTTCTGTTTTACAACATTACAGTCAAGCATTCCTATAGCTTCAGACAAATAAATAAACCCTGCTGGGAGAATGACACATTGGTCATTTAGTGTCTAATGGTGGTAGGTTCAGTCTGTAGTAGTACAGAAACATTCCCTGTACCAACTGAAACAGGTTTATAGCTTTTTGAGACTGTTATGTACTGTGCTGTTTGGCAGCTTATTCATGACTCAGTCACTGCGTACAGGGCATTGACTTCTGCTGCATCTGAAGGTGCTTGACATCTCTCAAAATCATTCCAAAAGTATTTCAAGTTGGCCTCTCAGAAAATGATGCACATTAAATTAGAGCCTACATCTGAAAACTTCAGTTGATTTGCTTCACATGAACTCGAACTGAACCTCAACCTTACAAAACAGGGCGTATTAAAACATAAAGACAGCTGAATGGTAACCATGACAACAGTATTTCCAAAAAACATAAGAATAGCCAACATTTATATATACTGTGAGGGATAACACATTATTTTGTACACGTATTAATATCAGTTCATGCTCTGTGCATTACTTTTCATCAGCAAAACTGTACATTATGCAGGTCTTTGCAGATACCCTATTAATTTACCTTTGATTTTTTTTTTTGCTACTTTGACAAGGTCCATACAAAATGAAGTCAGTCAAAATGTTCGAAGTTTTAAGTTTGGGTACAATATGGTCTCAAAATATTGTCTCAGTTTTGAAAGTCTTTCTTCTGGTAAAATTTGGTGCTGTAACTATAGGTTGTGTTCCACTGAGCCATAATATTGGTTATAATGTTTTCACTTTTTTTTTTTTTAATTGGGACAAAGAGAGTGACATTTTTCATTGCTTTATTTTAGGAAGAGGGCTACCAATTTTTCAAATAGCTCATTGTATTAAATGAGAATTTATTCTGTCTAGATGTCCGTTATTTTCCAGTCCTTAGACTAAAAGACTTTTCTTTAGTTTGGACCTTTGTCAGCACTGAAGTAAAATGCTTTATGTCTCTTTTTTTATAACCCATTTCACCCCAACCAGGGTGCATTTTTAATCCCCTTTTCTCTAACTAAGTTGAGAAATACATCCCTTTCCATCACTTTGGCCAGAAATATGTTTAGTTTATTTTGAAATACCCTGCCAAGGGGCATTTTCCTAAATGGGGATTTTCTAATCTTTAATTAGTATCACAAATACTTTTGCTGCCTGCACATTCCTCCAGTGAAAGGTTGTATAGAGCGAGTCACTGAATTCTGCATGTCGTGTGGGACTATGTGAGGAGCTACACACTCCCCTTTCACACACTGAACAAAAGCCAAATTCTTGCTTGCCTTTTTTTTTTTTAAGGTCTGAAATGCTAAAACTATAGGTAGAACACTGAGGGCTGAATACTGATGATCAGGCCTTCTTGGGTGGCATCAGGGTAAGGCCTGATGTAGCTCTATAATTCATCTACTATCTTTTCTTTCACTATTACATTGATTTTCTGGCCTCCTATATATTTACTTAATAGCATAGATACAGTGTTTACTATTTCTTTGGTGACCTAATAAATTGCAAATACAATGTCCTTTCCCCTAGCAAGACTAGAGCATAAATAGTTCAGGTACTATAAATCAGAAGCACTACATATATATATATATACACAATTCTTATGTATTTTTACGTGTGTGTATATATATTAAAAAAATGTAGTCCACTGACAATACATCTTAGTCCATTAACTAGTCTGATATATGTCTTTGGGATCAGCCACTTCTATTACATAGCACATTTAAGTGATAGCTAAGGCAGCATTAGAGTGCAAAAATCTCTGCTTTTGTGCTAGTAATGCGTATCATTCTTAGCTCATCTGTTACAAGCTATGTTAAAGTTTCCCTAACTAGTTCTGCAATCATACATACCTTTTAATCCACTCAACGCTTTGGGAACTAGACCTGGCTTGCATCTGGCCTGTCCTCAGTAGCTGTGCTTGGAGTCTTAGAATAGTGATTTAAGTGAGGCTTACCCATCCTGTAGGGAGAAACATTAAATGTGATCTGGTGTTTAACTTGTCTTGTCTTCCCCTGTCTAGAGAACCTGGTTGGCTTCTCCCAGGCTAAAGCCAGTGCGTAAGCTAAGACATAAGTAATATGGATAAAAAGGGTGCCAGAATTTGACTGTAAACTGCTGCCCAAATTAACAAAATTGTATAGATGCTACTGTAATAAATTGCCTAAGGTTGTAAAGAGACTTCCAAAACTTGAATTAGTGCAGCTCTCCTGGTCTTAAACACAGGGCTCTACTTCTTGCCTTTTCAAAATAAAGGACTTGAAAAAGGAAACTTTCCTTGCCCATTCCATTTGCCTATTCCAGTCTACATGCAGTTTAGGTCAGATTAATTCTCAGCTAGCGGACTGACATAGGCAGCAGTTGTTACATGTATGAGTCACAGCTGAAGTGATGGTGGCATCTGCCTTTTATTGATTTTTTTTGAGCCTGAATTATTCTTTCCTTAGTGTGTGGAACCCTGTTCTACTTTGGGGACAGCAGGAATATACAACCCAGTAAATCCTATCCCCATCTAGATGGCCCCCTGCTTTCTTTATCCGGCACTTCGTGCATGAACGCTACTATAAAGTTACCAAGAGACAGCACTAAGGGCACAAATGCACCTCATTAATTGATCTAGCAATAAGAAATTCAAGAGCAGTGACACCCTGGAGGCTTTAACGGCCAGAAGAATCATGGCATGAGCAATAAAAACTGTCAAGTTGTCCTTTTGGTGTCACCCCCCCCTCTGGCTTTTCATTCAGCCTGGGCACTGGCCTTGGGCTCTTTCTGGACATGTACTACTGCAATGGCAACAGTTTGCGCCTGCTGCTGGCACCATGTATCCTGCAATCAGCTTCTATAACCAAAGCCCATTCAAGCCGTTGGGCAGAAGTCCAGCCTGGAATCGGCCATAGCATTGCTACATCTTTGGGTGTCACCTACACTAATTGAAATGGCAAGCAAGGCCCTTTCATAGCTATCTAGTGCCATCATACTCCTTCTATCTTAAATGCAGCTGGCCGAAGAAAACTTGACATTAAAAGCAATGTTAGCTGGAATTTGTGTTGCTGTGATGCTGTAAAATCTTTAGCGAAATGGGATATGTAGAATCAGCAGCACACGCTAAGACATCCCCTCTCCTCCCAAGCAAGACAATACTGCCACATTGAACAGAAAAAAAAATAAGAGTTACCAACCTAGTCGTGGAAGGTATCGCCATGTGTGGCTCTGTGCCTGTGCTGGTCTAGGTACAGTGCCACACTGATATGTCTAGGATCCACACTAGCTAGGTTAGTGCAAAATTCAAGCTCTCTGCAGTCAGATTTAAATTCTGGTTTGTAGACAACAGGGAGAAGAGAGACTCCCTGTCTTACAGTCCTCTGTGAAAAGTTACTGCTTCCCCAAATGCTTAAGGTCTTTAGGAGACAAGCAACAAACTGACTTATTTCTCCAGTAAATTGGGAAAATACATCCTTTACTGCTGCAGAGGTTCCTAAATGAAGCACAGCTGGATGGCTGCCAGTAAAGCCTTAGTTGGTTAGGGAAAAAGGATGCCCTGGCAACCATGTGTTAGTGAGGATGCTGCATGATCTTTAACAAACTGTTGTGAGCTAAGGCTGAGGGTGCAGGTGGGGGGGATATGCTTCCCAGAGATTTACATCGGAGCTGCTGCAGAGGAAAAAGTGAGCACTCTCCATCGATGGAGAGTAATACTGGAGTGATGGAGCCTTAGATGTTTAAGGCTAAAGAGCCTTCAACAATTTTGCAGGTGTACTTACTCTTTCTTGTATCTGCTTGAAACTACAAAATGCCTCACCATCATGGGATGGAAGATCTAAGGGAAGGTCATGCAGGCTCCTTTTGAAAAAAAAAACAAAAAATTAAAGCTTACAGAGAGAAAGGGGGGAAAAAGCTGGGTTATGAGCTATAATTGCTTTAGACTGCACCAACACCTGTTTGATCCCTGATTTAGTTTTGTAACTTCAGTCTCTTCCTTTGTGTAAGTAAGTGTGCATCAGTGCACTGGCAGTTAAGGAATAGTTACAGGTTTATCATAGGTACTGATGGTTTCTCTTGCTCTCCTAAAAAGCTAGATCAGGTCACTTCTTTTATGCTGAGGAAGCAAGGTAAGTTCTCTTCAGACAATTGCTACACAACATTTGATGACCCCACCCTAGGGTAAAGGGCCCTAGGATAAAGGTTTTAACGCTTTCATAAACCTAAACTTCTAAGGAATACAATAGGGGACAGACCATTGTCTTAAATAAACCCACGAAATACCTTTGGTGTTGCAGCTATTAATTGAGGCCTTGTGAGCACGTTCATTAATTCTGCCTACTAATGATAGCCCAAAACCTACACCAGCTCTTTGTGAGGTGCAGGTGAGGTCTGGTGACTTCCACCACCCTGCACATGCATTCAGCTGGAGGTTCTTCTTCCAAACTTTGGTGCCATAGAGCAGCCACTGCTAAAGAGTAGATGTGCTTAACGTCACAAGAAACTCCAGTTCACCGGGCAGTAGAATAAACACGGGGACAGATCTCATGTATTTCACAAAGATGTTGTAAATCTTACTATTTCATAGTATTAGTTAATATTTATGAAGTATTTTAAATTCCCAGAGGAATCATTATAAAGTTGCTATAGAAATTATTATTGCTACAACTGACAGGAACAATATTGTGTTCTATAATCTACACAAATGCTAATATTGTTTTGTTTCTTAACAGTACTTATGTGCTTTATAGAATTTCTTGTGTATTTTTCTTTGTGTCCTCTGATCTACAGGAACTTTATAATGATATGAAACATTGATGTTTTGGGATTGGTTTTTACTGTCTTTTTTTCATGCAGACTTCTATGGAGGGTTTGCTAATGGTTATGTGCGTGTTTGAATTAAACCCTTTAATGCTAGGGGAGGAGATCAGTTTGACATGGAATTCAACTGCTGTTTTTGTAAGGAGAAAAGGTCTGCTGGATTTAAGAGTGCTTGAGTATATCTGGTTGACTGAACTGTTTCCTCAAGGAAGTATTCATTCAGTCAATGTCCTGAAGGGTTAAGAAAACAGAAACCCATAGTTTTACTGAGCTGTTGTTATGTACGTTGCCAAGGGAACTGTAGCTGGAATGTTTAAATGTGTTGTTTCTCCCCAAACCCACAGGAGTGGAGCTTGAGTATCTTGGTGTGCCCTAATCCTTGCAATTAGCTTCTATGTTGTGGGGAGCTTATGGGACTGAGTCAGACTAAATACTTGTTAGCAACACTAGGTAACATTACCACCATGCTGGATTGGATGAGTTTAGCATCATACTCATTACCTATGTGAATCAAAACCAAAAGCAGAAAAGGGAGTATATTAAAAGCCTCCCTTACTGCTTCTCCCTGACCTCTTTTAGTAATACCCATTATAGAAATTAATGATCTCCAAGGAGCTCTCCTTAAGACTTAGGTAAGAGAAATCATGAGGTTGATTGATCTTGACTCAGATCTTTAAAATCTGTATTGCCCTGCCTCACATGCGATTTAACTTAGCTTCACTGGTGTAAAACTGGAGGAAGTTCTATTGAAACCGACTGTTTCAACAGAGGAGGCAAATTTTAACCTTGTTTCCATTTTAATGGTTAGGCTTTTGCACTGCGAACAGATCAGTCTGCAGAAAGTCTAATCAAGTGCTTGTCATTGCCAGATCAATTGCTGTAAGAAAAATACATATATATATATATATATGTAAAGGTCAACTGTGACTTACATCTTTCAAGAAGCTGGGAACAACAAGGTCCGAGCCCTCCCACAGCCTTCCATCATGCCATCACTCTCAAACATTGGGCCTATTCTACCACCATGCTTTTTTCACGAGTGGCTGGCAGCACCCAGTTGAGTCAAAACTAGCTGAGCAGCACTCAACCCCTGGTTGAGTCAAACCTTTTTCCAATTATAAACTGACCCGCACTTTCACCGATTTATGTATTTCTTCTGGTATGTGGGAGGATCTGCATTCAGGGGAATGCTTTCGGTTTTGAACTTGCACCTCCTCCTATCACTCAACATAAGGGTTTTAATATGGTCCAAGATAATTCTGTCTTAATATAATTTGAACCAATTCTTGTTCCAATGGACACGGAAAACACAGATTACCTCCTTGTTTGCAGAAGCGCTTCAAGCACTTGAAAGCCCAATGCTTTCCCAAGACATGGTTTCTAAATACCTGATGATTCTTGTTGCCTTCTGTGGCTCCTAAGCAGGACCCACATCTTGAGCTATGCGCCTCCTGAGACAGATAAAAGGTCTCCATCTTGTCAGTACTGCAGCAGACTACACACGTTTTAGCCATGAAAGTCCTGTGTACACATCCTACTGCAAAGTATTCTTTTTTGTTCCTGCCTCAGTATGAAACCATTGACCAACAGGCTTTCTCCCTGCATCCACATAAAACAGTAAGCTTACTCTTCAGCATGTCCTGGGGTCCTCATCCTCCAGTTTTCCAAACTGGGAGTCATCTGAGCTGCAAAACAAGGAGGGAGACTGACTCACACTCAAGTCTTCTACAGGCAATGATTTCAAAACTTCTTTCAAGCTCTTAGATTCATAAAAGGTAGGAAACCAGACCCATGTATCAGTGATAGCAAAATCCTGGGGATTCAATGGTTCCATCAGTGGTCAGAGGCCAAGTGTCCTATTTCCACTGTGGTCAGAACAAGCGGACAATGCTGAACCTAGCTTGGGCATCCTGAGAGCTCATATTTCTCAACTGTGATGAATCTGATGATTTAAAGTAAAAGAACAAAGAAATAAAGGCCAGAGCTTGATCAATGATATCTGTGGCTCTTTATATCTTTTGATACTGTGACACAAAGAAGGGCAACTCACAAAACATTAATTTTTTTGTTTATTCTATTACCTATTTTTGTGCTTCATGAAACTCCTGCACAGGTGAGTTTGACCAGGCATTTCTACACACTTCTGAAAGTGTAATGTAGGGCTGGACTGAGGTGCCTTGACAGGAGCTGAACATGGCTTGCCTGCAATCTCCTTGGCTCAGGGTTGTACTTCATCACCCAGATTTATCTAAGTTTTTATTTAAGATAGTCTCTTAGAAGTCTCTTTAGATATCTAAAGTCTTCTAAACTGAACACAAAACCGAATCTCTGATATGAGCTGAGTCCACTATGTAAAAGACAAAGAACCAATGAAAACCAGAGGGAAAGTGTAACCAAAGCCCTGCACTCCTCAGAAGAGTTAATCCTGCAATGGGTGCTAAACTCCAGAGCCCTCAGGATACATGGGGTACTCCTTACATCTTTCTTTTTCTTGCCATTCGCAGCCACAAGGTAAGGATGAGCAAAAATTTGCCTTTTTCCTTTTATTAGGTGCAGAAAACTCATTTGTTTTGGCAGTGCTTCTTTTTTTGTAATTCACAAAGTTTGTTTTTCTCTCGAGATTTTTGGGAGCTTTTCATTTCCTGTCAGTGTGGAGGAGAAAGCTGTTCTCGTCTGTAAGTTATGCACCCCTTACAGTGCCCCTTAGTTACACAGTACAAGGAAAAGAGAAACAGAATCCATGGCATCGTGCAGAAATGCTGCACTATATAGTTTGCCCTGGTTAAACATTCCCAGAAAGGGAATAACACAACACTGCGGAGCTCTTGAATGTCTTTTGGCCATTGTGCTGCAGAGGATGCAGGCATTTAGGGTTAAACTGAAACAGCGCTGGATTCTGGGCACATTGGTTTTCAGATCTGAGCTACATAGATTACAATTATTTCCTGTTTGTATTACTAGAACACTATCTCCCTCATACCTGAAATAAGTGACATCTGGAGCCTTGAAAAGCAATACTTAACAGCTGTGGGAGAATTTCAGTTTGATTTAGCCACATGCCCCAGTGTTCACCCACCTTTTTTGATCTTCGTCCAAACAACTTGAAGTATGCCTACAAAATAATGCTGAAAGTCTTGTATGTACAGATTTTTTGTAGTATGTAATTCTGTCATTTCTTGCCTTGTGTTCCAGATATTCAGGGAGATGTCAAACTGAAAAGGAAAAAAATGGTAATTTAATCACATTTTTCAAACCCTACAAGAGGCAAGGGTTGCATTTTTGGATCAAGTTTGGGATGGTCTCACTTTCTCCTCAGCACCCATCTTTAATTCACTTTATCTTCCTCTAAAATGTTTTGGTGAGGGAAGCTGAGCACTGAATCTAGTCAGCTCCTTACAACTGCTGGAGTTTCTGAATTATACCTCAGTGCATTCATGGCTAATGGTCCCTAATCTAATGACAGAATGGATCAAACCACTAGATCTAAACAGCAGTTTACATGAAATTTGAAGGTGCATCTGTAGTTTGTGACTCGTGTCAGCTGCTTTTTCTTTGCTGCTAATATTTGAACCTTGTGCATTCCTACGCATGTGCTTTAAAGACGCACTTTCAAGATCAAACTTTATCTGCTTATAGTTATACTTCTCCTTAAAACATAACACAGTCTTTAAAGTTGCAAGGACCTTTCAAAACTAACATGCAAAGTCCATGCAAAATGCTGAATGGTAGAGCAGGTTTTGGTTGTGCATAAAATCATCTGCAACTGGGAGACGACAGGATTTTAACAGTGTTAACAAGAAAAAAAAGTCCTATCCATTAAAAGGGCATATCGGAATTAACATGGTAGCAAAGAACGTGTTCCCCCAGCAAATGTACTATTAGTTAACAGAAAAGCCCTTTTCTGATTTGTAAGTAATATTATTGTAAACTATGAATTATTGTTTAACTGCTGTTCTGCCAATTAATGACTTTGTTTCTGTTATCTTCAATTAATGAGTTATTGGAAATACACTGAGGCAAGCATTTGTATAACAAATCAAACCTTTCAGCACAGTCAGGTGCTAGGGATGTTGGCACACATCTTCCTTTTCTGCCAGGCTGTAGCTATGTAGAACAACAACCACCACAGAAGAGCCCATGGCCTTTGGTTAGTCCCTGCATTTTTACACTAGGATTTGTTCAGTTGATATAAAATGATAACTCAGGCAGTCCAAGTCAACACTACTGGGGGCCTCTATAGGGGAAAACACAGACCCTAAACACGCTCCCCAGGGCCCCCACAATCAGGTTCAAAGAAAGCAGCTTCAACCATCCCAAAGATGAAACCCCCACCAAGTTTTATAGAGGCCACCCTCTGCTCACAAAACCTAGTCCCTTCCCCGCAGGCATTCAGGATCCTTTGAAATGGAAAATTTATGCTGTACTGAAATAGTTCATACTATAATAAACAACTAGTGCCATCATTCTGCTGGTATTCAGAGCACAATTAAACCTGAACCTCATGTGAATACTCCATTTGGGATGGAAAGGTGGTGGTGTGGGGGGGACAGGCAGTTCACCCCCATGTAGTCTTTCAGGTTTTACTGCTTATCCCCCCACACACTCTCCCTGTAGTGACAAACGCCTTTTCCCTCCCCACTTTTCCATGGGGCACGGGGGCTTGGGGGTGATTATATAACTTATAGGTCAATTTGTTGTTTGGGCAGAAGCACTGCAAGAATGTGGTATGTTGGCTGAAGCTGTTTGTTTGTTTAAGTTCTCAGAGTTCAGTGAGGTCATTTTCTCATCTTCCCTGTGTTTTCTGTATTTTCCACAGACCTGCCAGCCTCAAACAACACCCTCTTTCTTCGCATTAGAAATGGAAACACGTCCTCTGCAGGAATTTTCCACTTAATAGCTCCTGCTTTCCTACCGGGGGCCTCAGTGCACCACCACTGCAATGCTGTATTTCTTTCCACTGCAGTTTGACATTTTGCAGCCAGAACAACGAGCAGCATTCACTCCATCCTGATTTTTGAAAAACATATCTCTATAGGCACACACAACACACCCAATGCAGCAATCACCAGGGGGAAATAGCAAAGGTATTTAAACATCATTACATGACTCTAAGGATATGACATTGTCTAGTAATAATGATCTTTTTATACAGTGGCTTTTCCTTACTCCCCCATTCCTCCCCCCTCCAACCCTTTATACACGCACACGTAGACACCAAAGCCTCTGCCCTGCTCTCCCATTACCAGCCAGTCTCATGTTCTACACTTGCTTGTAATTGTTTGCCTTTGTGAATTACTTCCTTTCCATAATATTTGCAAACTGTGTATCAGATCCTGACACTGTGAGAGGCAGAAATGCAGATTGCAGATAATCTGAGCAGTAAACAAGGAGCTTGCTTTAAAATGCACGGAGTGACCTGTCTGAAAACAGCAATATTTGCAAACTGTTTACTGCTGAGATGCAATGATGTCGTCTGAAATGCAGCAGCCTGAAGATTGGAGGAAAATGGGATCTCAGACACTCGGTCACACACAACCTGTTATTTTTGTTGTTTGGGTTGTGCTTTTTTTAACATTAGAGCTGTATTATAAATTATTAAAAGCTAATTTCCAAAAATCCCTTTGCTGTGTCTATGAAGTATTTTTTAATTCCTTTACAGGAAGACAGATGTATAGAAGTAAACACTGATTATTGCTAGAAGGAAGGTTTCCCCTGTCTGCGCAGTGGTAGAGTCTCAGACAGCAAGGTCCCAGTAGGTCAGACTGGCACATTGAATTGCGTATCAAATGAAACTGGTATTCTGAAATAAGGGTGGAAAGAGGAAGAGGGGTGTTAGTAAGGAGGTTGCTCGGGCCAGGAGGGTGGGCCTCTGAAAAACAACAAGGAAAAAAATAGGATTGATGATTTGCAGGACACCTAGGGTATTTCTTTCAAGGGGTATTACTTCCACTTTTAACCAGGAACAAGGACTGGTAGAAAAAAAAAGCGGCAGGAGCTGACAGCTTTGTGCTGATCAAAGGGACATAGCATTGAATGCCTTCCTTTGCGAGAGATTTATTAGAAAGAGAGAAGGGCTCCTTTGCCATTCTACTTGGGAGAGAAGGGATTAAAGATCAAAAAAAGAGGGGGACTGGCCTGACTTCTTTGTTCAGAAAATATTTCTTTTTTTTGTGTGTGCCATGCTGTCCACTATAAGACAAAAACACCCTTTCTTTCTATAGCGCTGCTGCCTTTCTTTTCTCAATGAGCAAAATTTCTGATGATGAACAATTCCAGTAGCATCTTTTTTTTTTTTAATGTAAAGAAGGCCTCGTTTGGGAAACTTAATTAACTGTCTTTTAGCCTGATTAACCTAGGAAATAAAGTTTAAATGCACTGCTGGGATTCTATTAGGATCATCAGTTCATATAGATAACAGCAAAAGGTGTTAAAATGCACTTCACTGGTGCAAGTGATCTCATGTTGTAAAAATGATTATCCCCAGCAGAACAGGGAAGGATTAAGGGGCCATCTCTACATCTGGGAAACTCCATAAGTGTTTTATTAGCATTAATACATGTATTAATCACACACACAAAAAAGGCCCATCAGGATGGTGGCAAATGGCACAGTGCCTTAAGCTTACTCTCTTAAGTCAATGAAATGTGATCATCTTTATTCCTAGAATTGCAATAAAGCTGTTAGGCAGTCTGAATGAAACTGGGAAAAGCCTGCTTGTATGATTGTGGATCATTGTGGATTACCTATCATGTAAAAAAAAGACTGTTACCAAAACAAGATGCTCCCATTGCAGAGACTTTGAAGAAGTGCGGGGTAAATTTGGTATTCTAGCTCTAAATCAGTTGAACTACACTGCATATGAGCTTGATCACAGTGGCCTAACTGCTCATTTATATTATCATTTCTGTTAAGTTGATCAGAAAGAGAAAGTCTAACCACGTCCCATGCTTTTGCTCCCTCCTTGGTTCAGCTTGCTGCTTCCTAGCGCGAGTGAAAGGAAGGCTAAATGGCTGTGCAAGCAAGGTTGAGGAAGACACTGATAAAAATAAATGCTGTTGACCAGACACGTGAATAACTCAGCAGATGAATACCGCGGGGTTTGACATGAGCAGCATTTTCCACACTTTCCTTCCATTTCCATTTGTAGCCCCTAAATTTTGTTTCAGCTTGAGAGCAAACACAAGTATCAAAATGAAACATTGCCAAATATGTGGTGATTTTTTTATGAGGTCTATTACAAGCATTAGGCTAGCAAAACAAATACGTGGTGACAATCCTTAAGTTTCTTTTTGATCTCCAACCTTCAGCACCACCAAAACAAATCTAAGTCCTTTAAGGGAGATTAGGAATGCAACTCTTGGAAAAAAAGTCCTCATATCTGTGCCTTAGTCTCCTTTTAGCTATGCTGTTTGTTGACAATCACTATACTAGAGTAGCATATAAGAAAGCCTTGGTAAAAACTACTTTAGCACCATGATAGATGTGATAGTGAGACAAATTATTGACTTTATTGCTAAAAATATTATAGTTATACATGTTCAAATCCTGTCAAGCAGTTGCCTCTTTCATTCCTGTATTAAACACTTCTCTTTCAGTGGATATTTGGAATATTGTATATGTCTATCACCACAGCAGTGACATTTGTTATTTTGCTCATCAAAATGTCACCTGCCTATCAAGATATCTAGGATAAGTAGGACTGGGAAACTTCATTGAATCATGCACAGGCTTCTTTCTGCCAGCAGATGTATTACAAGAGGCACTTACATTGATGTGGAATAGCAACAGAAGTCAGCTTTCCTGACTGCAAAGTTAAAGGAATTAACATTTGCCTTAAAAGGATATTTTAGTAATTGCTTCACAACGTTAAGGGGACGGATGGACTATTAAACCAGTCAGTCCCTGACAATGCAGGATTGTTCTTATTGCAACTAGTGTTTGCAAAGGACTTTGAAGATGAAGAGGACTCTGTAAATGTTAAGGGGATCGTAAGTACTATAGTATTTTGAGCATGTTTAGCTAGGACACTTGGCTGCCTAAAGCCTGAGGAAGAACTTAACTGAGGGCCTAGTAAGTAGCCAGGTGACAAAAGAGACAGGAAAAAGGGATACTAGATAAGTGGAAAGCAAATTCTAAACAGGGAGGCAAAGAAGAAATGAAAAGCCAAGCCTATAAAAATACAGCAAGGTTTTTAGAAGTGACACCATTATGACAAATGATCAACACTGTTTCAAATATACTGTATTTCTCCACCCATCCCTGAGTAGATCTTAAGTACCCTTCACCGCCTTGGAGTCAGATTTCATGCCAAAATGTCTGTGTTACTAGTTTTGCAAGTGCTACCACTAATTGAAACCACATAATGTTGCAGATCTGAAATAAGGCAGGCAGGGCATCCCTGCTGAAAAGCTACCCAGCAGGACAAACCCTTTGTTCTCTTTTAAAATGAAATAATTCAAGGGAATTGTTGTCTAAATCATTACTTCTAAATGTATGCAGAATTTCCTCCACACAACCCCCACCCCCCACCCTAATTTTCCTGGTTAGCTATCAAAGGACTTTGCTATTCTTGTAAACTGCAAAAATGTTTTTAATATGCACACTTGTCATTTCTAAGTGTATAAATTTTGCTTTTGCAGGGATCTTACATGGCACATATTGTGATCACCTGTGGGTAGGGTAGTTAATTAGCAGAGTCCAGGTCCTATTTCATTTCATTTATACTGGAGTAATTTAAACTAGGAGAATGATCACAGCCGCGCTCAGTAATTTAACTCCCTCATTTTCAAAGCTGTTTTAGCAATTATATTTTAGTTTAATGTTTTCAGGAAGCTTTTACACTGCTTGTTTTCCTGAACCAATGCAAGCTCTCTCCTTTTCCAGCTCCCCTCAACCCTGGCTGTTTGTCCTTCTGGGTAGTGTTAGCGGCATTCCTTTAAGTTAGAAAGGAGGCAGCTGTCATTATTTTGTCAATCATAAAATCTAAGACATGGAAAAAGTCTTAAGGAAGGCAGGGGGGTCATATAATTTCTATTGAGAAAATAGGTTCTTCCCCAATACTTTCAGCAGTACTTTCACTTGACCTAAAAGAAAAGGGTAAAAGACGCACTTCTGCTATCAAGGCTTGGATTTCCAAGTGGATCACTGCAATGCATGTACATAAACATCACTCGATACCTGGTTTGGAAACCTTCAAAAGCCACCCTCAGCACTTTTTGGGGAACAACTCATTATATAATTTAATTCTCAGCCTCATCATCGTTAAAAATCTTGGTGCTATAGCAATCATTTAGCTACATACATTAACACCAGTGGAACAGATAATATGGTTGTGGCCCAGACCAAAAGTGTCCAAATCAAAGCATGTTCCTTGTCACAGCGGATGGGAAAACTGACAATAGCATATAACTGGTAGCATACAAATAACTTGTTCACTTGCAGCTTGACAATGAAGGCCTTGCTCACTGTGTGCCCCTTTTAAATCAGTCCTTTTGGACAGTGACTTTGCAATTTAGGAAGACTTTCAGGAATGTAAGGACCTACAGAACCCTATTTTTGTTTTCTCTTTGAATAGATATGAGAAAAATAAGTTCATTGTAATGTCAAGATTCCAGAAAAAGCTGGTGCAGTTCTGCTGTTGAAATTTTGAGTGCAAAGTGGTAGACAAATAGGTTAGCACTTGCTTTTCAGTACTCTAAAAGAGCTGGCCTTTACTGATGCTATTAGTATTCCCAGTTAACCATATTCTCATCATACATGCATTACAAAATTTAAAATGAAAGAACCTCATAAATTCCTACCAGTTTCTGTATGTCTGCGACAGATTACATACCAAAAACCAAACTTCTAACATTTATTCACTCTGGAAAATACTTTTTGTATCTGTGTTTTCTTGACTAAAAATTCTTATTTGAGTACATCAAATAATTTGGTACTTACAAAAAATTCCTTCCTGATCATTGCTTATCTTGTGTATGGAAGCACAAATCTCAACAGTTACGTCACTTTTAATTTAAACAGCTGGTGGCAGTCTAATTATTTATTTTCTTGAGTCCACAGCCTTTGGAGACACTGATTTCCAGTCACTGGTTAGTCTCTGAGTAGTGGGAACCTTTTGTGAAATGTGGGACTTCAGAGGACGAGGGAGGGGTTTCCTTTAGAATAAGAAAAGTGTCTGTGGATTTTGTTTGAAGACACAATGTATGATTAATGATTCTCTATTCACTGGAAACCAGTAACTCTCATTAACTGAAATGAAAGTACACCAGGGTAAAATGCAGCCTAGCTGAAAAAAAAGAACAGAGCCTAGGAAATCCAAGCATTAACCTTTTTTTCTGGGCAGTGAAAAGCAAAGTGTAGATGTGTTAGGCTTAAATTTCCAGTGAAGCAGCCAGGTATTTTGTTGCTTTCTATCTGCTATATAGAAGATGGGTCCTGAACTCTGCCAAGGGTTGCATGTTGCTTGTCTGGGCTAATGAGTGAGTTATCAAAATGCAAGATTTATGACAGCAGTCAAGGAATTAATGAGCAGAATTATAAGGGCTGAGGAAGCCTTTGCAAATCCCCAAAATAGAGAGAAATCTCTGCTTGAATCATCTTCTGTTGTGAATTGGTATGGCATCTGCTGCTACAAATTTAAAAGTGGAATGAATAGACAAAGAGTTTCAGATGTACCAGCAATGCTTAATCACCAAATAATAACAAATAGGAACTCTGCAACAACCCTCTGTGAGATCACGCTCAAATTAGCTACACATTCAAGTTTTAGAGCAACAATTTCCTCACTTCTATTTATGGGAAAACTGTAATATATATACCAGCCACAGAACTTCCTGCATCACATGACACAGATGATTTTCTAATTGACTCACCCTCTATATTGCTTCATGCATGGTCCCTTAGGAGCTTTTTTTCACTGCAGAACTCAGTGAAGCTCACTGTAAACCTCTTCTCAAGAGCACCTCCTAGCCAACTTTTGGGTGTGAACAACAAAAAAATTAGCAGAACATTTTGTGGTGCCTAAGAAGAATGTTTTGTCTCTGAGACTTTGTGTGTTAATCCTCGCTATATCTATCTGCTTACTGTGTTTACATGACAAACAGTATCAGAAGAGCTGGAGAAGAGTTTGATTTTTATGTAGTGTTTTTCATACTGAAATTATCCCAGTAGACACAGGCAAGTTATAAGTGTTGTCAGAGGCTGTTAAGTGTGCTTACTGAGTAAGCAGAATAGAGCAGTCAAGTTGTGGTTAATGATAATTCATATAAAGCACCAGACAATGAGAACTTGTTTGAGGGGAGAATAGGAAAAAGTTGGCCATAGACTCAGAGTATATCAGTATGTCCCTAACTTTTTTCCTTTCTTTCTTCCCTCCCTCACCAAAACTCCCTCTTGGTTCTTAGAACTGAGAGAGTAGCAACCCAAGTTTTACTTTTCATCTGCTCCTTAATGTGCCTTTTTCTCATTCAGCCAGGCATAAAATATTGCACTTTGCTACATAAACGATGAAGTGTTTTAGGAGTAGATTTCAAAGGTATTAGACACCTAAACAATGCAGTTAAGATCACAGCAGAATTTTTCAAAGGTGAAAGCAGAAGTTACTCAGTGGGAATTATGAGTCCTTCCTGCTTTTTTAGCATCCCACAAGACTTAAAAGAGACAAAAAAAATCCTGCTGTATTTCCTCTTGAGGGTCACTGGCCCAAGAGCCATTTCCAGAGCAGCAGGGGTGAATCATAAGATGAAACTAGAATAGTAATTGGAAGCAATAGAGTTTCTTTTACTATTTCAGAAGATGTACTGGGCCCATTGGAATTTATATGGTTTACTGCAGAACAAGACGTATCTTCTGGCACTTGTGGTAGAACACCTCCAGCACATCTCGACAAGACTGCATCTGAGGTCCCCAGATAACATTGTGCTAATGACCCACATTTACATTCTGGGTGTTAATAAAAATAAAATAAGGCTCCAAAAAACTCAGAGCAGCAGCAATTAGTCTATTAACTCAAATAATGCTCTTTGAGTTGCTGACTGAACTATCTCTGCCAAATAGTTTGAGATTAATTAACACCATGCTATGGGTCTCTCTTGATGAAGCTATTGTATTTTGGATGGAGCTCTACTGTAGCCATTGAGAAAAAGAGCATCTGGACATTTACCCAACATGTGGAGCAACTAGATGCCTGACTCCTTATCAGCATCAATACCAATACATAATCAGGCATTTAATACAGAGTCCTGGCCAGATACCCTGCCACTCAGAATCATCCATAGCCTGGGGGTTAAAAGTTTCTCGGAAAGTCAAAGACTCAAAGAGAGTTGTCTTACAACATGGGAGAGTGATGTGGACATTCCTGGATTTTTTCATTGCTGAGAAAGAAGAGAACTTTTTCCAATTTCTTGCATGTATAAATCATGCCTCTCTGCATTTCCACTACTTGGCTTTAAACAAACACAAACGTAATACAAATTGATGCCTGAAAGGGAAACAATATGCTTTTTAGAAGACTGAGTGAAAACAAATGTCAGTTTTGGGTCAACTGAAACATTTCATTCCACCCAAAAACAATTATTCACACAAGTCTAAATAAAAGGTGCTAGAACCAAGCCATAAAAGCTTTTGCCAGAAACAGAGCTGAATCGGAGTTACTCAGTACTCTAAGGCTGCCTGGCTAGCTAGTGTTCAGTCATTAGAGAAGAAATAGGTGTATTTTCAATTGACGGGTATGAAAAATGTAGTATCCTTTTGCCCTTTTTCTCTTCCTTCCCCATCTCCACTGCAGGTGGCTTCTTCATCATATACCGTTCCACCCTCCCTCCCAGCTTTGAGCCACAATTAGCACATATTTTCGTAATAAAAAGAAGCCTCTCCCTCTGTCCTCCCAGCTGTGCTTCCCACCCAAATTCCCATTATGAATCAAGACAAGTACATGTGTTTAAAATAACAAAAAATATGTCTTTCTTCCCTCCCCAGCCTTGCTGCCTTTTTCCACCCATCACCTCAGCTTCACTGAAGTATTTCCTGGAGGGCTCCAGCTTTTCTGCTGACCTGAAGGCACCTTGACCATCTGATTTCTGCTTCAGTATTTTCAGAGCAACACATGACCAGGGCACTGGGCAATAAAGTCAGGAGTCTCTGTCACACTTAAGACAGTCAGATGAAAAAGGCACAAAAGGACAAGGCAAGCTGGATGGAGGCCCAAAGGGAGAACAGAGGGGTGAAAGCCTTACTTATCTGCCTGAATCTACAGGGATTTACACTGCAGAGCTTAGCTTCCTGACAACAGGCCACTGCAGGAGCACTCCTGGTTTGAACATTAGCTAGCATGGAGAGTATATAAGTATGGAAGTGAGGAAGAATATCCTAGCTAGGCAGATTTGCATATATTGTGCTGGATGGATTAAAAAATACGTGTCAAGGAGACTTACCCATTCAGGAGTCCCTCCACTATTCGGCAGAAAGTGAGAAGCTTTCCATAGGTTGACATGGCATGTCCAGCAACTCCTCCCTGATATGGCAGTACGTAGGTAGGTTGGAAATATCACAACGCTTTTTCCATTATGAGAATGATAGTTATGTTCAACATCCTTCTCCATGCCTCAGAGCAGCTCCTCCAGAATGCAATTGAATCAGCACCTATTGAATACCTTAAGACACTCCAGAACAAGTTTATTTGTATTTACAGGTTATCAATAAAAATGCCAGAAATATTTGAATGATGTATGTTTTTGGAAAGAGGTTTCTGTTCTGTTTCTGTTCAGTGTTGCATGATTTCCAAGTTGAACACTATGGTACCCTCTCTTGAAATCTGACCTAGACTTTTTCAAACCAAAGCCTGCTTCATGCTTCTCAGCCTTCAACAACTGAACTTTTATTCAGCCTTCAGCTCACTGCTCCATGTGATCAACTGAAACTGAGTTTTCAACCTTACTTCCCTTGGCCTTTTAATAGCAACTGGGGTAGCTACCCTGAAGATGAATGATGTTCTAGCCAAGTTACTTGCAAGGTCCAAAAGTGGCCTTGCCTCGGCACTTCTCTGTAAAGTTTTTCCCACAATGAAAAACACTGAGAATGTTCTCATCTCCACTAACTTCTCAACCAACGACAACCATGACCTGCAAGAAGTTGCAAGGGTACTGGTTGCTTTAAATTAGCTTGGCAGACTGATGCAGGAAAAAAGTTATTTTGTGCTCACCTAACGCAGAGGATTGCCGTGGTCATTGGCTCAGTTTGCTGCTGGCTAAAAGGGCATATTTTGTATAAAATTGTTAGTGTTTCATATTCTAGAGGTCCCTTTTCCCAGTGTCTTGCCTCTATACACAGAACTTCAGGCCTGGCTGATAAACTTTCCAACGTGCCAAGTGTCAGCCCTGTTAGCAGAGCAGCGCAGGTCCTGAACCCTGCCAAGCACTCTGAGCCCTCAGGGTGAGTGGCCAAAGCAAGGCCCAGATCACAGCTGCCGGGCACATACCGAAACCGGACCCTGAGCCCTTGGGATGGGCACCCACCTGGCTTGCTCTGCCTGCTGCATGTGCCCAAGTGGAGCACACGTACTCCAGGCAGGTGCATCAGCCTTTCCTTTTTTAAAAACCAGGACCTAGCTCAAAATTATTTTCTGTCACTAGGAGGAATTCAGCTCAGTTTTTACCATTAATTACAAGTATTCATAAGGGCATTATCCAGCAAGCCAGAGGGGACATCTAAAGGACATATGGCTATCCTAGTACATACATCACTATTCCATTGCCTATTTTAATCACTCTGTGGATACTGTGGATGATTTATATTTATTTGTTCAGGCTTCTACAGGCTGCAGAGGTGAGGGTAATAAGCTTGCCGTAGGTAGGCACCACCTCTGTACGCTGAACAATTCGTGACCTGTCTCCCTGTTTCCCATTACGTGATCTCACAGCCTGTCCACCACCTTTGATGCCTCCACATCTACCAAAGAGTTCAGAGAGGACAGTTTGATCCTTAAAAAAAGTGCAGTGGATGGTGTTTCTGCTAGGGATCTGCATTTCTTGCATACGCTGGGCTCATGCTCCAGAGGGGTGAATCTTGAGAATGTAGCTGTTCACTTGAGGGTTGTCTCCTTCTCCAGCAGCCATTGATGGAGGTGGTCTAGCAGCCTTTGATGGAGAACAACATGCAGGCGTCTCCCCTGGCAGAGATCTCCCTGGCACGGGCCACAGCCAGTTTCAGAGCCAACCACTATGGATTTAGGTTTCCATCTAAAAACACTGCATCTTATCTGCTCATTAACAGAGGCCAGAACAGCTCTTCAGCACCCAGCAAGGTCATTTTTTTCCTTCATTCCCAGTACAAGTTAAAACATGCTTTTATTCTTCCTAAAACACAGACTGGTTCACCATGACTCTCTATCCCTGGAGGATGAGCTGTCTCTGGGAGGATCACCTGCCTTTCAGCTCAGGTTAGTCACTGCCCTGGCTGTGCACATCAGGCAGCTTGGAGACAGCACTTACCAGCCAAATGGCAGCTGAGAGCAGAGGGACAGCTTGGCAAGTGGCATATGGCCACTATATGGGAAACAAGATGGGCTTGAATGCAGAGGGGGAAAGGGTTGTGGGCTCTCTATAGCAGTACAGGTACCATATGCTCAGGGTCAGCCCTGGATGGCATGAATGGTTTGGAGCAAGACAGGTAATTGATCCTTTATTGCAGCCAATATTCTGTACTATCTGCACCAGAGTCAAACAGATGTTACTCTCCCGCAGCTCCTTTGGGAGGAAACCTTATCCTGACCTTCCTATGTCAGGCACAAGATCACAGAACCACTAAGGTTGGAAAAGACCTATAAGATCATCAAGTCCAACCATCAACCCAACACCACCATGCCCACTAAACCATGTCCCACAATGCCTCGTCCACACGTTCCTTGAACACCTCCAGTGATGGTGACTCCACCACCACCCTGGGCAGCCTGTTCCAATGCTTCACCACTCTCTCAGTAAAGAAATTTTTCCTAATATCCAGCCTAAACCTCCCCTGGTGCAACTTGAGGCCATTTCCTCTTGTCCTATCACTTGTCACTTGGGAGAAGAGACCAACACACACCTCTCTGCAACCCCCTTTCAGGTAGTTGTAGAGAGCGATAAGGTCTCCCCTCAGCCTCCTCTTCTCCAGACTGAACAACCCCAGTTCCCTCAGGCGCTCCTCATAAGACTTGTGCTCCAGACTCCTCACCAGCTTCATCGCCCTTCTCTGGACACACTCCAGCACCTCAATGTCCTTCTTGTAGTGAGGGGCCCAAAACTGAACACAGCATTCGAGGTGCAGCCTCACTAGCGCTGAGTACAGGGGCACGATCACCTCCCTACTCCTGCTGGCCACACTGTTTCTGATACAGGCCAGGATACTGTTGGCCTTCTTGGCCACCTGGGCACACTGCTGGCTCATCTTCAGCCGGCTGTCAATCAACACCCCCAGGTCCTTTTCTGCAGGGGAGCTTTCCAGCCACTCATCCCCAAACCTGTAGCCTTGCATGGGATTGTTGTGGTGATGCCCTTAAAGTAGGATGAGCATCTACACAAATTATCTTCACCCTGATCTTGATGCTGTGAAAAAACTTTGGTGATGGGAGTGACCCAACAAAGGGCAGGATAAGGGATCCTAGGATTCAAAGTACTTGGTTAGCATCTTCTGGGAACATGGATCTGCAAGTACTACTGCCTTTCCACTGGCCTTCAGACATGTTGGAGTGCAAAGACTTAGATAAAACTTTCTGATAATCCTGTAGACATGAAAAGTGACCTGCACCAAACAACCAAGAGGAAAACCACACCTGTTTATGCCATATTTATACCCAGTGAAACTTCTTGGAGAAGACATAGGGTTTTTTGCTTAAAAGTACAGTTTGCCTGCATAAAATTAATTCTAGGCACATATTGTACCTTGGGAAGATAAGAGTTCAAAGTAACAGAATATTTATTTCTATTTGGTTGTTAATTTATTATTTGGGCAATGCTGAAAACATGTTAAATGCTGTACAAGCATGCCCAGGAAAAAAAAGAAAGATAAATTGAATCATTTACAGAGAATAGGCTGGTGCAGACTTTCTGCTGGGGTAATCAGGCAGGGGAGAAAGGATTAATGTCTCTGCATTATTAAGCTTTGGTGTGCTTGTCATAACCTTCCACCAGCTTTTGCGTTTACTCCCTAAAACCTGGCTACCAGATGGCATTATTTGGCTTTGCCTATGCTTCTGAGACACCCTGGTATCATCCTGTATTCCGTCCAGAACCCCTTGGTGTGTTGTTATACAGCAAGAAGAGTGAGTCTGGCACCTTTCATTAGCAAACCATGCAATAAATAGCACGAGATCCCCAGGAACAAGCTGGTGCTGTTTTAATGCTCATTTAAGTTAGCATTTTTCTGGCCAATCTTCTCTGGATTTTAATTTGTATCACAATTTCATATTTCTATTTTTGTTTCTGAAAACTTGTTTTCTTTTTACCTTCCTGCATCAGGAAAAGCAGGCATAAAAGCTTCAATCAATTAATTTCTCTCCCATTAGTTTTCTGTCTTTATAATTCTAATGCCAGTATTGATTGGAGTTAACCCCTAAATTTACTGATATAAATAAAAAGCAAATTGGTCCAAATTTCCTATCATCTTCCAAGTATTTATTTCCTACAGTGTTTTTTGGTACTTGGCCTCACCCCAGTGATGCCTGTCAATATTTTTGGCTTTTAACACACATTGTACAAAAATATTTAGCAAAACTAATTTCTGAAAACAGAATTTTCCCCCCATTAAGTCTTTATGAAGCAACTCATGAGGTTAAGAAGTTATGGCATTTCATAATCAGTTGAGCAATAATCCTCACATACTACTGATAGCTAAATTTTAGTTCTATTTATATTCTTCTTATATTTTCTGTTGTGCTAAGTTTGGGACAACCCTTTATAGCACTGACTGCTGCAGTGAGCTATGTCTTTCATCTCCCAGCTAGCTGAAGTACCTGTGGTGGCTACCTCCAGCCTTAGGCAATGCAGAACTGTGTTTTGTAGTCTACAGAGTTGTTTTTAAGAGTTCTGGGGAACAATCGCATCTATTAAAAGTTTCAGAAGCTCTTTTAAAACAGGCAGCTAGTAAGCCCTTAACTCTGAGGTTTTATCTGTCAAGACTGGGATAAAAATCCCTAGGTAGAAAAAGAAGTTTGGCCTTTCAACCTCAGTTCTCTTAAGGAAACCACTACAGACCCTGCAAGATACGTGGCTCAGTGTAAGATTAACTGAAGAACACCTTTAGACCTGATGTTCTCTGAGTGCTCAAGACTAGGCAGTGAATCCTGAGCTACTTTTGGCTGTGGCCATGTAAGACAGGCCCTGGGCCCCCGCTGCCTCTCCAGCTCTTCTCCTAAAGGCCGCTCCTTTGGAGTCAGACCAGGACTTTTGCAAATATTGGCTGCACTGACAAAGTGTGTGCATGGGGCATGGACTCTGCATTAGGAAAATCCCTCAGTAGGATCTATTTAAGATTATTTCATGACTTCTTGTTATTACCTAATATAAAAGGAAAACTCGTGGTCATTTGCCTGTATATGCGGGCATGAGTTGTGTTGTCTCTTGCAGTAAACCACTTCAGACAGGGCCTGGTGCAAACTACAGAGCCTGTGCAACTTCCACACACATTTGCCTCTGAGCTGAATTCCATTTTCTGTAGCTAAAGCTTGAGGACCTCAAAGTATGGTTACAAAATTTTAGGACTCCACAGTTCCCTTTGGCAGTGCCTCCAAGTAATGGCTTTTGTTCTGTCAAGCTTGAAAGGTCTTGCAGTTAAATTGCATATAGATATCTGAAGACGAAGGAGCATAGTGAGTATCTGTAGCCATTCAGTCACAGTATTTCCATAATGCAATTGCTTGCCCATTTAGTTAAATAATATATCTAAGCAAAATGCATCTCTGCAGCAATAACATATTCTACATATTAAACCATATTTGTCACCTACTTTTGGATTCTTCTAAGTGATATTGGAGAAACTCCAGTGACATGAAGAGTAGGAATAAACATTTTTAACTCGGTCACATATTCTCAGTATTTCTATAGGGCTGGGTTCTGCCACAAAGACATCATCTGTGCTTGAACGTTTGCTTATTTTTCTCTCTTCGTAATCCAAAGTGGAACACAGGACATAGGTAAATACCTTCCTGAAATACACCACAGTGCAAAGCCATTTCTTGTAAGGAGGATTCACAGATATTGTCTTCTTTTTTCTCTTTCATCAGACAGTTCAGTGCCATCTTTTCTTTTTTCCCCAGTGAACGCATAATAAAGTGTTCATCTGTTATACTTTTTAGGTCATTTAGAACAACTTCTTATTGACGCCATGTAGGAATAGCCCAATATAAATGAGAAAGATGTCAGATATTTATGTTAATGCACTAGCCATATAAGAGGCTTCCTGCAGCTTTCATTTGTTAGCTGCTTCTTAAGTCTGCAAGGTAGGGTCTGCAGTTACAGACCTGTTTACCACAGGTGAATTTGCCTAATCCCTTGTCTTGCTTGCAGGGCAGTGTGTTTTAGGCAACAACAGGGCCTGGTGGGAAGACCAGTGTTTGCAGCTGAAACCGAAAGACATTTGTTGCTTCTGAAGCCCCTGCACTAGAGAAGTGGCTTCTGGTTGCATTACAGTCTGTGCAGCAGAGGAGAGGTTTGCATTTGTTTACAGGGTTTGTGAATTTGCACAATTAATATCAATCAATAAATCTGCCATCTAGGATCTCTTGGGAAATCGTCAGAGTTGCATTAACTGCATTCTCTGAAATCAGTGACCTTAGCATAGACCTGGTGAGACACTCCTGCTGTTGGTGAACATCATTCAAGCAAGCAGGGAGAAAGCTGTGTGGTCAGGCCCTGGGCTGAACTCCATATGTGCTACAAACTTCAGCACAACAGCCCTCACACTTTGCCTCTCTTTAGAAGCCTCTGTGCCATCGCCTTTTAGTCCCCTTATATAATTTACAGTGGGTAGTGTCTCTCATTGTGCTGTCTTTGCAACACAGCTCTCTTCAGAGATGCAAAAGCCTGCTTTGCTGAAGATACATATACAAACCCCTCATTTAGAGCTATATAAAAGGGTCAAGAAAATGTCTTGGTGAACTTAATGGGGGTTTTACCATTGACGTCAATGAGGCCAAGTTCCCACCCCTTTTTCAAGCAAGACTAAAACACTGAGGTCTGGTGACTGGCGGAAATGGTGAGAGAGTTACAACCACCAGGAGAGAAACACAGTAGGCTGCCATGTAAATCTTTGGTGTAGCAGGAGCAATAAGTGTCAATGCAGTTTTATAAGTATACATTTATTTATACATGTCACCATTTTGAGGCTTACGTGTCCTAGGGAAGTGCTGCAAAGCTCCCACACCTCGTTATATAGATGTAAATTTGCCATGCATGGTAAATACACTCAGAAAGATTTATTTTAGAAGTTGCCTTTCCAACCTCTTCTAATGTTAGCTCTAAGCAAACATGCAAACAAAAGCCTCACAACCACACGTGGAGAAACAAGTTGTGAGTAGCATTTAAACCACCTGTCCAGAGAGCTACTTTGGGCCTGCGAGATGTGCCAGCAATGGAAAGGTCAGAATGAAGACGCTGGCAAGTGGAAAAGCAGGGTCATATCTTAGCACAGAGTACAACTGTGCTAATATGTCGACCCTTTGGCTCCCCTGTCAGTCTGAGTCCTGGGACTGCTGCTTGCACTGGGAATGGCAGACAACAGCCGTACAGGTCCCTTCTGCAAGCTGACTTGTGTATGAGGGCCTCATTAGCCATTTGTGCTGCTGGGGGGTGATTAGGGGGTGACTGATGAAGTGGAAGGAGCAAGGTATGCTCAGCTTTTGGAGCAGAAAACATGGGGGCAGAAAGAGCTGGAGGAGGACACCTGCTCCAACAGCTCTGGTGGTATCACAAAGCCAGCAGTTCTCAGATGCCCTCAGGGAGTGCACAGACTCCACACAGAGCCAGGAGTCTGCACAAGCAAGACAACCAAGTATGTGGCCTGGAGACCCCACATTCAGGCAGCAAACAGGAGAGAAATCACAAAATATTGTGAGTTCTGAGAAAGTTCTAATCTCATTTCTAATCCGGTGAGGAGCGGCATGCGCTAGCGTACACCAGGACAAATGAATAGGCTAACACTTTCTCAGTTATCTTCTAGGGAAAGGCTTTTCCTGAAGAGTCCTGGACTGCCTTAAGTGGCAAGATGATATAATCATCTGTGGCACGATGACTTTGCAGTAAAAATTGATGAATAAATCAGAGAGAGAGAGATCACGCTTGGCAGATGCATCAGCAAATATCAGAAGTCCTTCCCCATAACCAGACCTTCCCCAATACTGAAACAAAAGAAATGGCCAGAAATTTCTGACTAAATATATTTCCATGGATTAGTCTGCATTGTCAAAGCATAAAAATTTCTGAAGTACAGATTCAACAGTTTTAAATGTGAATATTCCTGTGGTGCAGATCACTTCCAACCGGAGAGAGAAAAGGAAAAAACAGTGACTCAAAAAATGTGATTTTTTTTTTCCAGTTTAAAATGGACAAATGCAACAGTTCTGTTTTGTGATATTTTTCCAAAGACCGTATTTTCTGTGTTCCAGGGTGGAACAAAGAGAATTTGAAACCTTTAAAATAATCATAAAATTGAACTGTTGTTCTCTGGCCAATTATATTAAGCAGGCTTGAAGGTACAAGAAATACCCTCAGAAATGAGAGATGTGAAGAAAAAGAGGGGCATAGGGAGCTGAGAAACATTACTGTGTTTAATTCAGGAAAACAATGGTCTGCTGTCATCTGTCCGATTCCAAGGACCGTAGTATCTTAAAGACAACACATAAGATCTTCGGAATGGAATAACCTTAAACAAGCAAGAACCCACCCATAGAGCATCTAATAATATCATAGCAGAGAGATAGGGCACTTTTTTTAAAGTTGCCTTTATTTCTCTCCAAATAGCTGTACAGAGGCATAGTCCAACCTAGCAACTTTGCAAACGTTAACACTTGTGAATAGTTGATAAATTCTGCAAAAGCCAATGTCTCTTCTAGCTCTGCAATAAATAGAGACTGTAATTTATCAGACTAATAGTTACAGTTTGGGTGTCTAATGCCAAAAGCTAGAGACTTTTTCTCAATGGAAAAAATTGTAAGATGGTCCCCTTTAAACATTTTCATATTTCTGAAAAGAACTTTAACGCTGTTTCTGCAGCTCATGAAATCATTATTTCTGGAGAAGTTATCATCACCTAGTTCACCAGCTGGCCAGCCCTTCAGTATTGGCTTGCCTTTAAAGGAAGGCATGAAAATCAGTGAAGAAAGTGGCAATGATTGTTAGTAGAATTTCCCAATTTAAATACAAGGAATGAATCAGAATACAGTGTTCAACAAAACAGAGTGGTGATCAGGATAGATGACAGGCTGGCTGCCTTTCTTTCAGTGCTTATCCTGAAGCTGCTATATCGGCTAGTGAAGCTGAAAAGCCTTTGGGACCCAGGATGCATTCTTGCTGATGTCTGTAAAGTCCTTGTCACATTTTCAGCTCTGTGTTACTATTAAAGCCAAATTACAGATTCCAGTGCTTTACAGAAAATTAAATTATTATTAAAAGGAACAGTACTGTGAAGCTCAAACACAGTGCCTATCTACTTCATCCCATTTAAACAGCGTGTCCTTGTGCCTTGCTTGTACAGCATAAAGAATCCCTGATCTGCGGGTGAACAGTCCTTGCAATTGCCCACACTACAAATGAAAGCATTTTACTGCATATTCTTCGAAGGAAACAAGCAGGGAGGCCCTATAAATGTGTTATACTGTACTGAAAGGTAGAAAAACATATGCGGTATGAATTTATTTTTGTTAACAGTCAAAGAAATAATGCTAGTTATTTTAACTCGCCCTTGGAGTTACTGCTCTGAAGGAATGTGCTAAATGCTATGCATTTCTCATGTGTCTATCTGGATATCTTGATGTGTGCTGTGCTACAATTCATGAGATTCCTTGTAATGTAGCTAAGACCTGTGTTTTTAATATTGGCTAGCAGTGCCTCCATTTTTGGGTTCTTAGCCTAAATTGCCTTACGGATGTTGGATGTTCTAGGAGTGAGTACTCTGTGCTGCTTTGAAAAGCCTTAAATGAAAAATCCAATATTATTTTGGGAGGCACTCCAGAATTATCAAGTGCCTTAATACATGAATATTTCAAGTGCTCCTGAAGATAATAGTGCTTGAAAACCTCATGCAATAATATTCTGAGATGTTGCAGAGCTTACTTCCCATTATATCTCTTTCAGCATTGATTAAATATTATTTGCTACTCCTTCCAGAGTTCATGAGAGGCTCTACAAGACTTTGAAGTATCTTGAATTTGGAGATGCTTAGTCAAGTTAGAAGACTGTTGCTCGGTTTGAATATATAGCAAGTTCAGTTTTTTTTCAAAGTCAAAAAAAGCAGCACACTCTTTTTTCCATGGGTTCAAATTTTGCAAGTCATTCCAATACTTTTAGATAATGAGGCTGGAATAGTCTGAACAAGTGCAATAAGCAGTGTTTAGTACCACACAGAATTAAATTAGAGACTACACAGAAGTGGCTTCATTTGAACTTGAAAACCTCAGTTAATAAATAAATAAATAACCTCCCTAAGAGCTCCACAATTTAACACAAAAAACAGAGAAGCAGGTGCTGATAATTATATCTATGTCAAAAAGTGCTTTTCATAACTGGCTTCACTTTTGGGTTGCAACAACCAACCAGTGCAACATCTGAGACTTGCACTGTTCAGCTACATTCATTTCACCCAGCATTAGCTATCTAAAAAATGGTGTGTCTAAACTGGTTGTCTGTGCTGCCTCACTACTCACTGCAAGGAAACTGATACATCCAGAGATGTCTAAGAGAGCGTGCAACAAATAGCCCTTTGGAGGTGCTACAGTTATTAGAGATAAATCTCTCCCTAGATTTGCTAAAAAACAGAGTATAATTCAACTTCTAAACACAAGCAGCCACTTTGGAAGATATGCATTTCTATTACTGTCATACTGTTTTATTAAGTCAGTCCTGCACGTGGACATTTGCGTCTGGTAGAATCTGTGTTGCTGAACTCACCCCCAAATCCACAATTCCTATCACTTTTAGAAGTCATTTGTGTTCAACTGTTTTTAAAACAGAAGTTTCAAAGCTGCATCACAGGATTTGTGGAAACAAAATTTTAAACCAGCACATGTGAGGATCTGCTTCAAAAATGCTTGAATATGTAAAAAGTACTGTGCAACTTCTTTGATGAATAACAACTGAGCAGCACAGCTTGACTTTCAAATATTCATAATCAATTCATTAAATAAGGAATGAATGGAAGAAAATTATGGTCACAGATATTCCACAAACAGAAGGGAAAGCTAAACGACAATTCTGATGTGTCCTCTGAATATTTTCATGAGAAAACTATATTAATATTTAATGCATGTATTACCTTTTTCAGTCAGCTCTAATTTAAGTGAATTTAATTCTCTGTGAAATGTCTGCTAATAGAATACTAATGCTACTAATACTTGCTTGCCATACTTGGGGAGGCAGGAGTTAATGTTACTAACGTCTATGTCTAAAGATGTTATTCTTAACACTGAATTAGAGAATGTTGTAACCATGTAAATTTATAAACTAGCACAATAGAAATGGAAGCAGTGTGTCAGAGTGAGCTATTTGATCTATCTACATAAATACGTAATCTCACAGATGGCAAACAACCCCAGATTTGAGAAACAGACTGTGAGCTATACTGATACTAGAGAAAAGCATGTCCCTAAACCAGCAAAAGCTGGGGTGTCTAACAGCGAAGTCAATACACCACGTTTCTAATTAGCCCGGGTTGCCAAAGACCTGCCTTGAACTGCTAGCTCTTTTCCCAGGCCTGTGACCCACTCTGTGTCAGAAGGCGCTGTTCCCTCCCTTTGTGCACCCCAGGGGCTTTTCTGTATGGGCTACTGAGCGATCCCGGCCAAGGGTCTCCAGCCTGGTGAGCAGGGGAACCTTCCCCAACCTGGGCAGTTCCTGAAGACACCCAGCCCTCCTCCTTTCAGGGTTGGCACTCCTGAGCCTTTCTAACTCCCAGGCCTTCTGGGACTGATAGAACTGGCCCTCAGGAACTTCATTGCCTTCACCCATATGTTTCAAGAGCAGATACTCACCACCTTGAATTGTTTCAGCTCAATCCAGTTTAACACTACTTAAAACTTAGGGAGCACCCTAGTAACTACTCCTTTGGAAAACTAAAAGCAAACTGCATGCAGGATTTGATGCAACCCCTTAATGTGAGGAGACATTGTATTCTATTTAATACTACTTCTTCACAGCTTACTACTTTCCTTCCAAGAGGAACAAGGAAATAAAAAAATTTACAGTTACCAAAAAGTTTGTGAAGAAATGAAGGGCAGAGCCACACATTCACATGCTGATATAATATATACTATTAAAGGAACTGAAGGCTTAACGAGCACACTGAAGAAAGGTTATTTTAAATGCCTGATGCTAATGGTTTCTCAGCTTTCTGATATCCATGAAAATGACTGACTTTAAACAAACTTGCATAGAAGCATTGTTTTTTAAAGAAGTTTAAAAACAAACGTCTATACCATGCTATAAGTAATGGTCCTAGAACAATAAAACTGCAAAGATGTATCTAACTAAAGGAAGAAGCACCAGCCAAAAAGGAAAAAGAAAGGTCGTGAAATGTTTGAGCATAAAGAAACGTACAACCAGGCTTGCTACACCAATGTACTCAAGACTTCATTGAACTGAAAGTATCACTTTTTAGCCAAGTCCTTGCTAAGTTTCTTTGCTAAATATAGTTTACCAAACAGGATAAGCTGAACAAATTTCGTGTAGATAAAAAAAAAAGAATGGGATCTACTTTCTATTGGGGTTGAGATGAACCACCTCAGTTAATTCCTTACCCATGGCGCCTCTGTCTGATGCCAGCCAAGCCTTAGAGGGAGACGCGCCAATGCTTTAGCAGACAACAAAAACCTCTTTTCTTAAGACGTTTCTTCTCAAACTAGAAAAAAACACTGCTAGTTTTTCTTTCATTGTATATTTAAAATAAACCTTTTGTGCTTCTCAGGGCAACTCCTGCTTCCAAAGCTGTCTCCCTGGGAGTGAGATCAGGCGTTACTGCTGTGCAAGGGCAAGAAGGAAAGGCAGGCACCCTGGGAGCGGGGCAGGGCTCTGGCATGGGGGTCAGCAACGCCTGTTACAGGTGGCATGTGGCAAGGCTGGGAGCTGGGCAATCCCAAATGGGCACCCTGAGCTGGTGTGGGTGGGCAGCTCCCTCCCTGTGCAGCAGTGAGGGCCTACAAACCCACTGAGGAGCAGCATCTCCCAGCTCCCACTGGCTTTCTACTGGTAGGTTCAGTCCCTGAACTGGGGAGGAAAAAATCACAGTCTGGCCGACCAGCACTGAAAAGTTGCCAGAATCTACTCTAAAGCACAGAAAGAGGGTTTTACGCTTTATGTGATCTACCATTCTCTCATCCTTGTGCATTTCAGGGGGTATATTGATGCAGAATGGTGCTAAATCCAGACTCCTTCCTGGGGGAGAATGGGCTGGGAAAGCAATAACCCCATCTCAGAGGCAAGCAAGTGTTGCCTACAAACTGAATACTGGAGGTTTTGGGCATTTTCTTACTTTTACTTCACTCTAATGCTATTCAGGCATGGAAGTGTAATAAGTCAATACAGTGAGGGTTAATCCTGGTGTCTGAGTATCTGACAGGCTGACAGTGCTAAGCCTTCTTTTTAGCTGCTGTGTGCAACTGATCTTAAATCTGAAGAACCACCAAGTTACGGACTGAGCCACTTTGTTTACATCATGCTAGATTTACAGGAGGCATATGTACAAATTCTAGAGAATTTTAGGAGATCTTCGAGGTGCTCCCTCTCTTCCTCACTCCAAATGCCAGCAAATTCCTCTAGAATTGAGAGGTGTTTTGATACTGTTGCCCTGTTTCAGTACAGCCACTTTACCTAGATCAGGTCATATCCAGATATTAATAACGTACTGAGAAAGTAAGTTGCTAAACAGGCATTTTGTTGTAGCAAGCTTCCTCATCCTCATGGAACCATAATCTTTCCGCACATCATATTGCTTGTGAGGGATTAATGGTAATGGCTGCAGTGAGATCTGAGGGCTTGTCATATTCATAGCTGTAGAAAAGGAGAGACTTTCTGCACAATAGTTTGGTGGATGACACTGAGAACTTTATTCATAGTGCTAGGACATTGCCCATAAAAGCTGAGGCTTTTTCTTCCCTCTTTCTGGAGCACATGAAGTGCTCTGCTGAGAGCAGGAAAACAAATTAGGTCATTGACCTTTCCCATGACCTTGACACAAATTCCAGTTTGCATTGACCAGCAGAGTGCCTACTTGAATGGGACCTGTCCTGCCCTCTTTCTCACCATGCCTCACCCATTTCAAAGTGGCAGAAACAGAACAGAAAACCAAAGTTCAGATAAAAAGGAGGATTTTTTAATAACAAAACCCTCTTGGGGCCTTCCTGCCTTCATAATTTAAGGAAACTAAGTTATTTCATTCTAATTCTGATATTTAGCAATGTTGACAGCTCTAATACATTGTAGATCTTTCAGATCATATTGTTAAACCAACTCACTTTTACAAATTAAGGTCAAAAAATACAGATGCCATCACTTCTGAGGCTGATAGGTAATGACAATTGTGCTTGCATTTAAACACAAAGTGCATTTCATTCCTTCTTGTGCTGCATTCTCTAGTCAGACAGCACCCAAACATTTTCACAGCAAGAATTGTATCTTAACAGTTTGCTTTATGGGCCACCTCTTGTGTCATGGGAGACCAACAACAGATCGCTTCTCCACCTTGTTGGTTAACTACCAGTAGTACCGCAACTACAGTTGTTTATATCAAGTTCCTTATAATCAAAAAAGTCTTTAAGTGTATGTCTTCTAAAGTATATGGCTGTGTGTGTAAGCAAGTGTTCAATTATGGCCAGAGCTTTGTAATCATTTAGGCTGGGGCCTGCAAGATCCAGGGCACAGGCAGTTATGCAGGCAGCAGAAAGATTTGCTTTCTGTGGCTCTTTACAAACTGTGTGTAAGATTTCTGCAACTGAGAAATCTACTGCACACTCCCTGACTAGCTGTAGTTCTAGGCTGGGAGTAAATAAATGTGTAGAGGGGTTTTCCCAGGAGTAGGTATTACACCAGTGCTAATGAGGGGATAAAACCCATTTAGCTCCACTCCTCCCCTAATGAATCCATGCTTTTGTAGGTTTGCCCAGACTTCATGCCGGTGATTGCTCCTTCACCAGGAAGGGAGCTTGAAAGGGAGTGTGGTGTAGGGTCATTAACTGATGAGAAGAAAAATTTTGTATCTAATCATAATGCAGTTTAATAGGCAAAAGTGAAGAGGAGGGCCCAGACCCATGTGCATAGCCACATCTTTCAAGACACTTTAGGCTACTAGTTGGTTTTGGGTCAAAATTTGAATGTGTGTGATGACCAAGAAAAAAAAGTTCTTTCCAAAGCATTCATCGCAAGCCTAATTTGGTCTCCTGTAAGTCAATAATGAATTCTTGGATTTCTGTCAACTGAAGCAAAGTTAAGCCAATGATAAACAGTTTTGAAAAACTCACCCAAAAATCTTATCCAGCCATTCAATTGCCATTAAGGATCTGCCTGTATAAATTTGCAAGCAATGCAAATACTCAGTTCCAACATGCAATTACTCTCTCTGCACAAACAGGACAGAGTGGTTTACATGCAGTTAGTAAAATGGACACATCCCTGATCCTTTTACGAATAGGCATTTTATTTCTTTGCATGAGGAATTCAAGTGTGTGCTCAGTGTGTATATAAGCCATTGCCCACATATTTTTGCAGAAGGGAAGAGGGCTAGAATAACACAGTTTTTTGTTGTTAGGTGACTTTTCTTGTTTATGAAGATATGTTTCTTCTTCAGCTATGCAACCTTAAAGATGAAAGAGGGCTCTAGTTCACAGAAAAGCTTTATGCTTTGTTTAAGATTATCTTGAAAGTTACTCAGTATTTTGTTGCTCTAAGTAATTATGCCAGCTGCAAACCATAAAGATTAAATATATGATCCTAGCCTGAGCAGAAGGCTAATCTCCCACAAAGGGAGATGAGCCAAAGACTACATCAGCTGAAGTAGAGATTTCAGTATTGCCCTTCAATTTTATAAGGAAGGTGTTCATATACAATCCCAGCAAAAAGACAGACAGATGAGAAAGGATGATACATGCATGCTCTGCCATGGGAATTTTGGATGAACTGCATGACTTATGTATTTTTTTTAAGTAACAGGAAAGGAAAACTTGATTAGGAGGATGTTGGAAATCAGACAAGAAACTTTTTACAGAAGGGTTGATGACTTTTTCAAATTACTTCAATAAAAATCATCACAGCTATTAATATTCAATAGCTAAGTAAGAGCTCTTTAGAAATAAATAGAGAAAACAGGAGAAGGCAATTGTGTATGTAAAGTAGAAATTACTTATCTGTCTGTAAGGTATCCCTGGGGACCTGTGCACTTCTCCTTGGTGACCAACATTCAATTTCTCATCTGTGAGTTTACCCTAACATTTTCACACCAGAGGGGAACTACATTTCTTGTTCAGTGTTTGAGCGGCTGCTTCCTCCTTGGCCCCAAGCTGGGACTGCTTGTCAGGAGAGTTCTGTGAGCCGGCTGTGTCTCAGTGACTCTCCAGATACACCAGGAGGGGAGCTCTGGTTTTCAGCTCCCAACCCATTTTTCAACATGCAGCAGAAGTTTGCTGCCATTCAACTAGAGCACTCTTCTCAGCCTTCTTCCTCTGCCACCACTGTACCATGCATGCTTTGTAAACATTTTCAATCATCATAGCTGTAAAAAAGTGAAGCTTTATAGTAACAAAATACTTATTTGTCTCCTTAAGTGCTTGTCTGTAATTCAGTTTAACGATGCTGCACTTTCTTGTGGTTTCCCATTGCCTAGATGATACTTTGTATTGATTAAGGCATTGTGTAGGTCTTAGTAACAAACCACCACATCAAACGCAGACCAGCAGAGGAAAAACCTTCCTCAGGTGGAAAAACACATTTATCAGAGTAATGAAACTTTTGATTCAGGGAATCATTTAGAAGAAATACAAAAAGAAAGAAATTTAGTGCTTAAATGGAAGCCCTCACTGAGAGGATAGGGAAATACCCACTCAGTTTGTTGTTCTCTGTCCTTTCCTAAACAAACTGACCAGTCCCATCATAGAATATGAAGTATGGCTCTATATGCACTGTGTCAAGTCCCAGTCAGTATGTAATGCAACACTTACCTAAATTCCAAAATGATGGGTTTGTCCCAGTTGTGGTTATTAACAAATATTAACTCAAATCAATTTATTTATTTTCAGAGAAAGTAAGTTATAGGTAATTAATAATCAAATGTTATGTGATAAATGGCAAAAAGGGATCCAAACTATTATGCTTACATATTTAATCAATGATCTGAGAAACAAGACCTATCATTTGTATTGCCATGACTGGAAATAAAATATTCAGAGAGACCTTTGAATACTTTAAATGAGCAAGAGTTAAAAAATGTCTTCCATTCCAGCTCCAATGTGAAGAAAACTCTTTCAATCTTTTTGAAATTTTTCCCAGAGAACAAATTTTATAATGTGCTTAGGGCAGTCATGTAAGAAAAAGGTAATGAAAAAAAACTATGTAAGGAGTCTCAGCAAAATATGTGGACATCATCACCAAAGAGTCCTTCAGGTTCCCTCCTGGCCACAGGGACCAGACCCCATGCCTGACTGCCTGGGTCCCCACAGCAAGCATGGGAGTGCAGGCATCTCTGATGGGATGCAGAATGCCAGGCAGGGAGCCGCCTTGCACAACCAGAAGGAAGCAATATAGACAAAAAGCCTGGGGAAAAGTCTTATGTTACTGGCTTTCATGTACAAGTTTACAGGACGGTGCTCTCCACTAAAAAGCAGTGGCAAATTCGGCTTTCCCTTCTTTGATGGTAATTTCTTGAAGCAAGCTTTGACTGACAAATAAAAACATTCCTTAGATCACATTAGTGTCCTCTTCTAGTATCACTGTCACCCTGTAACTTTCCAACTTTTGAAACTTAGTATAAAAGTAAGCCAACAGACAATATTGTGAGTTCCTCTCATCCACGAGGGAAGATTATGACTGGCTTTTACTTGACAACATTAGCTTCTAGGTATATTTATTTTTTGCCCTTCAAAAGCAGAAATTGTGCTGGAAGACACTACACACTGTGTAGAAATTCAGGAACTGTGGAAATGTTCTGCTAAGAACTCCATCATGTATGATGGCACCATGTGGGTCTTAAACCTAAGCTTTAAGGTCTCTTGATTGGACCCCCAATATAGAGCAACTCCCAAACTGAGTGCTGGCTCTCAAATGAAAAGTAAAGCCTCCCTTTTTAATTCATTCTCATTTTAATTTGCCAGTGTTCACAGTCACTAGTTAGTAGCGTCAAAACAGTCATAGCCAAGGGACTTCCTAAGTATTTCTCACTGGAAATAACATTCTGTGCTGATTTACAGCTCTCACACTATTAAACCACCCGATTGGCACAAACTGAAAGATGGTATTTAGAATTGCTTTTGGACAATGTCTAAGTTAACAATTTCTTATGCACTAATGAGATGGATGGGCTTTTTGTGTAGCACAGAGCTACAGACAAGCAAAGCTAATTTTTATGACTACGCCATTTTCTTACTGACATTCATATGCAACACTTACTATACGGTAATATTCATGAAGGACCACAGAACAAGCAAAATAAGATCTACAATTTGAATTATATTGGAAATAACTCTATAGATGGTTTCTCCAGAACAGTAATCTAGCACTAATTGCCTCAGCCCTACAAGAGAAAATATAATCTTGATTTAAGGCCTGGAATTCTCTTTTTCAGAAGATGCATGGGCCTGGAAACATATTTGTGTTCCTAACTGTAAGCATGTGAATAATCCCATTAGAGAGATTTTGTGACTGGTTTTACGCTTGAAGTTAAAATCACAGTAAGTGTTTAGAGGATCTGTGCCTAAGGCAGGCATCAATATTGAAAGAAAAAAGCTGGTTAATACACATCAGCTTTTTTTTTTTTTTTGAGAATGATACCATTTTCTATCTTACACTTTGCTGGAAATTACAGGAACTGAAGTTTCAGTTTTGTTTTTAATAAATAATTCATTGCTCTTCTGATGTTTTATACTTTTTCTGTGAAATCACTAGAACTGGGAATTTCTCCCCATGCATTTTGTGACTTTTTTTCATAGAGGCCAGATGAGGAAGAATAAATGCTGTAAAAAAATTGTTACTGACCACTGCATTTAAAAATTTAGTCTCAGTGGCAGACTTTGGCTCTTTGTTATCCATTTACACACATCTAAGTCATACTTAAGTATATCTATAGCAAACACTTCAAATTAATCAAATAGAATCCTGAAATAAAAGCTACCTTTGTACAAGTTCAAGAATTTTTGAATGCATTGCTTCTATTCAAGCTACTAGCAATAAATATAATATTTCCTTTAAAATATTACATAGAACATTAATACTACAGCACTAGTAAAAGTGCTTGAAATAATTTATGGCAGATAAAGAGCACTTCAGGCATCTTCTTTGGCAATCTTCAGTAAACCATGAACTCCAGGATCACTACAAGTCCTCACAGCTGATGTACAATACTACATAGTGTTGTAGCTCATCCACAAGTGAATAAGAAGGTTTCCCCATTCTATGTCTCTTGGGCTGAACATTTTACCACAGATGAGAGAGGAACAGTTTAACTAAACAACTTTCAACTTACAGCTGTTCAGCAGTGCAATCCAGGGCTTGTGGGTATGAATCATTGATACTGACCCACAGGGGTGCTATCTGGTGTAGGTTTAGTGTGGAATCAACAACCACCAGCTTGCCTGTGACCATACACTCCATGTGTTTTCCAGATTTTAAGAATATAAATTCTATAACTTGAGGCTAAGAATCATAACCAAGATTAACACTTCACTCCAAAGGAGGTACCATGGGTACGTAAAGCCAAGAAAGAATCCAAAATAATCTCATGTAACCTATGTAGATAGCTGAGGCACTAGACACACAGCTTCTCTGGTGACATTTTCTGTTCGTACTTAAAATTTGGATACTGTGCAGTACAAGAAATGCCAGTGTCTTCAGTATCTGACTCCTATCCTATGCCAGATTCACAGACTAGGTAATTACATTTTGCTAGGTGCACAGTGTGGTGGTGGTGGCTGCTGAAAACAGCATGTGATACTAAAAATGTATTGGTCTCAGAGAGGAGCTGCAGGTTGTTTCCTAAAGCCCAGAGCAAAAAGTATGTACATGCAATGTCATTTGGAAGATTTTCTTCATTCAAATCTTTCAAAAGAGATAATCACAGGTGGCAGACGTAAAGGGAGGATAATAACTTAGGTAACTTTTGTAGTTTCAATAACCCTAGGAAAAGAAACGATAATCCAATTTTAAACAAACGCCAAGAGAAGCTGCAAATTTGCATCTTTATCATACAAATCCATGACCTTCCTACGTTCTAGTCACGAGCAATCAAGCTTTCATTGCAAACCACCATTTCTCTCACCTCTGCATAAAATAAGTCCAGCCTCTAGAACAAGTGATAAAGGAACACTGAGAATAACATGTTCAAATGTCCCAGAGTGACTACATTAGAAGGTATGGTCTGTCTACATTACAAACCCTTACTTTCTGTCATGAATAAAATGCTACCAGGATCTGTTAAATACTGGGACACCTCCCTTACGCTCACAGGCACAGATGAAAACTGGAAGTCAAGCTACTCACAGAAATTAGTCTCTTAGTTGTTGCAAAAGGATTTTGAAAGCTTACATCAATTGCTGTATTGCCATCTAGGAATGACACGACCCTGGCTCCTCAGCCTATATCCTACAGACTGTACTTGTTTTTAAAGCAAGTTCTCCTGAACTGGCTGTAACTTGTGCAGGGCTGGGGTTGTACTAGCTTACAGCAGCACCATGCTCATAGCCTGTTAATGATGTTTCCACTATAAGATGGCTTCTTACTTTTAATCAATAGGATTAGCTGTGCTTTTTTCCTGCCAAGAGTAAGTCAAATGCGGGCTTCTGACACTGAGGAGCCATGGCTGTTGGGGATGGTATCCCTGGCTTTAGGCTGCTGCTCTGACATGTCCTTTGGAGGAGTCTCCTTTTCTGTACTGTGTGCATGGAGGGCATTGAAGGACAATCAGTGCTTCATTGAGGTGTCGCAAATCTACCCACACCAGTCATGCTGGATGATTGCAGCTTGCCTTTGACTGAAGGGAAAGCTGTCAAGAAAAGACAGCCTAAAGCAGAAGACAGCTGATGGCACAGGACTGGGAGATGACATCCCTCCATCACCTGGGAGCAATGCTACTTAACTTTTATCAAGGCCCATTCAGTAGTTTTATTGAGATCCACTAATTTTCAGAGAGATGTGCTCAGCTCTGGGCAGTGTGCCTGCCCCAGTCCAGCCATCCCACCCCTTTCAGGATGCTGTTCCCATGCCATGAACTATGACAGCTTGCTGTCACTGCTCCCTGAGGGAATGGGAAGAAGGGCAGCCCTTCTGCAGGAGCACAGGAAGCTCCTCCTACCCAAGATGTTTGTGGGCTCCAGGCAAGATTTGCTCCTAGGCCAGGCATAGAGAAGAATGCCATTTAGTCTCTAAGGGAGGCATCCTCAAAACTGCTCAGAAATGGGAATTCTTATGAATAACATGTGTCCTGGCACTTAATTTTCTAATCAGCTGTCTTTCACATATTTTTCAAGTCTTGGTAGAGTTGGGTGAATATGACCAAAAGGCTGGGTTTATGGTGGATATTCACAAGGAAACCTGCTGAAGAGACTCATCCGAGGCTGTAAGGCTGGCAAAGGATATTCATACATCTCTCGGGAGAGGTAACTGCTGCTTATCTCCAATTGCTTTGAGTTTTTCTAATTTGTGAAGCAGATGACAGCACCAACAACTTACTCTTTCATGAGTAAGAAGTACCCTAGTTTTACTTTGAGGCATCTGTCTCCAGAATTTCTGGGGTGGATAAGTCCAAGAAAGAATTGCATTTGGTTCTCTCTTACAGAATTTGCTAGGTAATTCTTGTCTTCCTTGGTACATACTGTACATGCATCTGGTAAGCATTTCTAGATGCCAATATAACAGAGAGCAGAAATGTGGGAAGGAAGACAAGTGTGGCTGCTGAAGATACAGATGTGGTTTTAAAAATCATGTGGAAGATGTCACAACTCTAATTATCCTCTGGTGCAAAGGGAATCCAACCCACGTGTGAAAAATTAGTATCTGCTTAAATGATCTTCACTACATAGCTCCAGAAGAGTTAGCAGAGGAACCTGTGGATCTTGACATGCCTTCTATGATAAAGATAGGTCATCTTTTTGCCTTCTTAGAACACCAAAGCAGGTTCTTCACACAATGCGTAATACAAGATACTTAAAGTTCACAAGGATTCTGGTGTAAAAACAATCCATCAAGGATTGTAAAATGCATTGGTGATGCTTGCAGCTCAGAAAGTTCCTGATCTGCTTGTTTCTAGAGGCTGGAAGAGTGCATTACTGAAGTGTGCCTGCCCTGCTCTCTCTCAATGTGGTTATTGACTGCTGTTAGAAATAGAAAATGGGCTAGAAAGACTTTTAGTCTGGTTCAGTACAGTTATTCTGATGTCCTTATTAAAGAATAAAGTTGATCTGAGTGTGATTTTTAGAGGTACCAACAATCAAAACCCTGTCTGAAGTCAATGGCAATTGTGGATGTTCAAATCTTCCAAAAAAATCAGACTTCAAGTATTTTATTTGCTGAGACTAACAACCAATTTTGAAATTAACAACCTGACTGTTACCATTGTAAATGGCACAGCATTCTCCTGGCACAGTTCTCCTTTCCAGGAAAACCTTAGGAACATCCTGTAATTTGTGTTCATAGGAAAGCTGAGAAAACGCAGGCTTAAGCAGCACTGCCAGCTCTTGTGATTTTATCATAAACCTGACAATATTTCATGATTTCTTTAAGGTCTAAAATCCTGGATTTATGAGGAGAATCTCAGATTACACATTTGAAAAGGTAAGCTTCTGGTTCTCTTGGCTGCAGAGAAAGCTTCGAAATCTGAATTTTAGATTCCATAATCAGAAGACAACAACCTCTACAATCTTTATGTTAAAAAAACCCAAAAAACTGTAAGCCAGTCTTGTACTTTTTGGGAACCTAACTCAGAAATTGAATGCTTTGATTTGGCATTAATGCTTAACTTCAGCTTTTCAAAACAGTCTTCATGTTAATGCCTAAGTCTTCATATTTTCCATATGAAATTGGCAGGCTTACACATTTTTTAGGGGCTATAGTTTTATGACTGGTCAATACATGTCTGTGAAGACCATAAACACAAGTCCTTTTTAACTATCATGAACAATTCCTTTTTCTCACACTATTTCTGGATCATGACCCAGTTGTTGGATTTCCACATCTAAAGTGAAGGAAGCGAACATTTATATTTAGAGCAAATTCATATTCAAAGCATGCTGAAGTTGATGGGCCTTTATCAGCACTGCTGGACTTTTACATCAGCACTGTGCTGAGAGCTGTCTTACACTGGATTCAGAGCAACGTGCATCTTCAGCTTCTCTGACTCCCACCCAAGAGCAAATGTTTAGTTTCTTCCAGATTTAAACATAAACTGTGGTTGATTCTTGCTGCTGGCAGAAATGAGAAAAACAGCTTTAGAAAGGAGAGTACAGAAATGTAAACCTTGCTGGGTAATGGCCATCTCAGGTCTTATTGCAGCTGCCCTGCCTTTTGCTTTCAGCTTTCACTACATAGCTCCCTTCTCAGCTTGCCTGTGGATAAATGACAATGTCCTAGCAGTGCACCTACCTTCCTGACAGGTCTCTGGGCTGGGCATTGAATACATGTCATGAGCCCCTGTCCCAGACCAGGCTTTTCTGTGTTGGATTCACTCATAGTCCTCCCTAGGTCTGCTTTCATTGGCAGGAATAAAGAGACAACAAGTACTATGGTATCTGTCAGATACCCACAATGTGACTTCAGAGTGCAATTGTTAGAGCTGCAGCTAATAGTTTATTGGACCCCTTTGTGATGCTCTGCAAAGGGTTTCTCCTGCCTCCCCATCTGCAGAAGCTTGCTTTCCCCAGAGCTCCTCAGGTATGCCCTGCTTTCCAGAGGCTTTCTGTGATGTTTGATACTTGTATTGCCAAAAGAGAGAGGAAGTTTCTGTACTGCTCCCTGCTCTCTTGAGATAGGAAATAAGTACAACCAAGCACTTTTTCTTTGACATTTGCTTAAGGCTACAGCAGAAGGGATGACATGAACACAGTCCTCTGAGGACAGGAGGGTCACCAGACTCCACTCTCCACTCAGGTACTTCATTTACCTGAAGAATTGTCTCTGGCAAAGACTCTGCTGAAAGCAGATGACTTAGCAAGGTTGTATCACAAGGTGAGTTGGTTATAAAGAGAATTCAACCAGCTACATCTATACGCTTTGCAAGTAACAGAAAGACAGCCTCCAAAGGACGATGAAAACAGAGGACTGAAAATAAGCCTAAGGGTTGCTTTGTGTTTCATAGCTTGCTCTGTGATCAGAAAGAGTTACCCATGCTTGGTGCTTCTTTTGGAAGCTTAGCAACAAGAGACAGCCCCTTCCAGCTCTGAGCCAAGACAAGTCCCCCCTGGGAGCTGGCCAGGCAGACCTGGGACCTTGCTGCCCTTCCCTGTGTGCCATGGGAGCACCACCACGACCACCACTCTAGAGCCTAGATATTCTTTATCCCAAAACCAGATTCATTAAATAAACACCATGCAAAACTATTCTCTTGCCAACATGCAATTTTCTTCTGCCTTCCACCTCCATACAGGAAGATTTCAATAGATACTGATGACATTTTATGTCAGATCAAAAAAAGAGAAAAAAATGACAGAATGATATTGAAACTTTTCTCTAGCATGATTGAATTATAGAATATTTGGCCTTTGATAACTGCTTATTGGTATATAAAAAGAGGGGCTATCATCTAAAATATAGCCCTGTGTTATCCCCACCAGAAAATTAATATCTCATTTAATATTTGCTTTTTTTCACAGAGCAAATGAATACTCTGTACTAAACTGTCCTGTTTTAGGGAGGCCGTAAGGCAAGAGAGTGCAGTCCGCACAAATATTTTTGGTGTTTTCTCACCAAAAATTTGAGGGGGCAAAGGAGAAGGGAAAGGGTGGAAGGACCTCCTGATCCCTGAGCACTCCTAGATATCGGTAGTTCCTGACAAAGCCTAAATGGAGCTTAGTAGGGAAGAACACATGTAAGCCTCTGTAAATAGATTTTAAATGTAATTCATATTTAAAAAAAAAAATCTAGTAACTTCAGTGTCATGCTTTCTGAGGTGCATAATACATAGTGACCAAGAGGTTGTATCTTTACTTGCACCCTAAATAGCTAGAACAGAAATGAAGTGGGTCTGAAAAGAAAGATTATATAGTAAAATAATTGAGAAATACCATTATAAACACCGTGTGGCATTTGCATGCATTCAAGAACCTTTGATTTACCAGTCCCAGCTGTTAATGGTAAAGTAAGAATTTGCTCTGTCCTTAATCAATCTGAAATTAATAAGGCCCTGATATGACTTCGTACCCGCCCATTCTTGAACCTACATGGGGTTTACTCATCTTTGGGGTGCAGGGAGAAATTGCACAACCTATCATGCAACTTTGCCAAAGCCCTGTGATGAGCCCATTGCTATGAACCAGTTAATAAGGTAATACTAGAAGCTCAAGTTTGTTTCCGTAGCTACATAACATTACACAAACATTTTGGTTGCAATTTTGTGGCAATGGTTTCACAGTTATTTGATTAAAATGCAGTGCCGTGCTGCTTGGAGCCTGGGAGGGTCTGATATCAGTGAGAGCTCTTTAGAAGTCCTACGATTTAAAATTACAGCTTACCCTGTTTGAAGGGATATTTTTAGTCTATTTATTCAGAGTATAAATATAGTTCTATACATCACTGGTTTAATGTCTCTCTCTTGAGCTGGTCAGAAAGACACGTTACCCAGCACCAGACAAAGGTCAACAAATGGGTATCTATTTTTTTTTCCCTTTCTTTTTTTGTAAAGCAGCATTAAGTGCTTTAGAAAGCAAAGTATCTTGTCAGCAAAGGCTGCACGTCAACCCCTTCACTGCAGTGACCTACTTATAGGAAATACTCCTATTGAAAAGGGGTTTTTCCAAGATTTAGCATTTCAAACAAAAATGTATCTAAAATTAGGTGGAAAGCATTTAAGGGATCCCTGAGCAAAGATAATAAGAATAAAAGGCGAGAGAAGGGAAATGGTGATGAATCACCACGCAGTCAGAAGGAATGATGTAGTGCATATTTCTATGAATGGCCATTCTCTGGCTTTATTATCAACAGCTTCATGAGTTATTTATTTTTGATTATTTGTTTGGGTGTCAGGGGGATGTTCATGCCTGCAAACCCCTGGAAACCAAACTTTTATGTACATACAAAAGGCACAGTAGCGACAGTGCAGGCAGCTACATCTCTGCTCAGCTGTTGCCCTTGACCTAAAGGGACCCTCCCTTCTACACAACAACCCAACAGCACATATTTGGTTTCCATGTTAATGTAGCTCGGAGCTTTTCTTGAGCTGGGTTTGCTAGTTGTGCTGAACTGTGACAAGTTCTTCAAGGAACAGTAGGGTTAGGTTGATTTCAGGTTTGATATGTGCTGGGGGAATGGGTGAAGAGGTAGAATTTCTTCCAATAAACAGCCTCTCCTAAACATGTTGCTCTTCCAGTTGAAGCCTACCTCAGTCTTACTGTAACTTACAGACCTGAGCAAGTAGAAAAGACCACAAAGATGAAGTGGGCTCTGCAGTTCACATCTCAGTGGAGTTCCCACCAAAAAAACCCAAACAAACAACAGAGCCACTTTTGCGTAGTGGTTTCTCAGCATCTCATTTGGTAGGCACAAAAATCTAGCATCTTTCAAGTCATGGACTATGGATTGAAATGCGTGTAATATCCCTTTGTTGAGGTGGAGGTAACAGTTAAGTTGAGGTGAATGTCAATGGGTAGAGGAGCTTGGCAGTCCAGAATCCGAGGAAAGAAGGTGAGATTTCTCCATACGTGGAAAAAGACTTGTGACCAGGAGGTACAACACAGGCACACAAATATACATATCATGGGACCACCCTCAGAAATTCACGTTGTTTCTAAGGACACACATTTATCAAAGTTCATAATAGCTATTCAAGCACAACCTCTTTTTAAGACTTAATTTTGGAGATGATCTTTTTATTACTAGCTTGCAACACATAAGCAATTCGACTGAAATGGAGCCATGTTTCAGTGAGGAATATGGTTATGATTTTTTTCTTTTTTTTCAGTTTTGACTATACATTAACAAAATTCTCCCCAAAAATCATGCACCAGAGAGGCAGGAGAGATTTTGCAAAACATTTCAGTCCTGTTCCTAGTTCACTATAAGTCTAGGCATGTGTCATGATCTTTGTATGTCCCAGTTCTTCACTTAAAGTGTCTGGTGAATCTCTCTGTCTCATCTATGCAATCTAAGGCTACATTCTTAACATTTAATGTGTCACTCAAATGCTGTGTAACTAAATAGTAGAATTAAAAAAAAAAAAATTAGTTTAATCCTTACTTCATTACCTGATCCTTCTTTTATTTCTTTATTTACTCACTCCATTTCAGAAAATGGAGATTTCTATTTTCTCAGGACTATTAAAATGCAAGGAAATGATCTGGAGAAATATTCTTATCCCCAGGCTGCAGCACAGAGGCTGTCAATTGCTGGCTCTGCACTCGCCTGATGTGTGGAATACATATCCACGTCAAGGGGAGTTCCTCCTGCAGAACAAAGGTGGAATGCGCAAGCGGGAACGGCGTGGGGCGCCGCCGAAAGAAAGGGGGCTGCTCCTGTTCGGCAGATGAAGGATAAATATAGTCTCTATTGCAGTCAGAAGAATGGTGTGACGTAAGTGATTTTCCTGTTGATTTTTATCTCACCCTAAAGAAACCATTAAAAAAACCCCTGCAAAACACATACTATATAAAATAAAAATATTGGGGAACTCATTTCACACTCCAGTAAGGTACACATGAGCCCCAAGAACAGGACATTCATTTCTGTGTTGCTGATATGGTTTTGTGTCCCCTGAGCACTCACAGTATCTGCAGGCTATGATGGGACTCCCCTGAACACTGCAGTTAGCACGACACAAAACGTGTGTGCACAGACAGCCCTTTCTGAATTCTGCTCATGGAAGCTAGGTTGGTTTTACTGTGTTCTCAGCCACCAGCTGTCCTTTTTAATTTCTTTGTGAATTATTATGGACATGAGAAATATATACTTTAACCTGGACTTTTACAAATCTTTATGAACCATGTTGCTTTGTAAGAGAAGTAAAACTTGTTAGCTCTTGCCCCAAGTGCTGTTGTATTTTTTAGTTGCTACTAGGTTAAACACATTATTCATGATTATTTTTATATACTGTATGTAGTCCTAAGACTTCAAAATTAGTCTGCATCCTACTCCCCTGGGAAAAATGCTATTTCTTATTTACAGTGTAGAAATAAAACAGACAGATGACAATGGGATCACTGCCTAACATATCACCTACCCCACAGCAAGGATTGCACCTGGAAAGTGTTTGTTATAGCCAGAAAGACAGCCCTCCCTAAGATATTTTAGGATGCGACTCATGATAATGACTAATAGAAAGTTAGTTTACTCATAAATCTGCTCTGTCCCTAATCTATCTGTTATTCTTGTTCTTACAAAAGGCAAAACAATTTGGCAGGATGTTTTTACAGAGGTATAATACATTTACATGATTGACACTCCATTGCTGTTGGAAAAGCAAGCCATTATAGCATGAGAATATGCTGTAGGAATTCCTTTTTGGATAACATTTTTGCAATGGCAGTTCCAGGTGAGCCATCTAGAGGCAAAAGCAAGATTTTCTTAAGAATACTCCACACTAGTAGTGTAATGAATTCCTCTCAAATAAATATGCTAAAAAAACTCATAGCATCATATGTACCAAGAGCTGAGAGATTGCCATCTGTTAAATTCATAAACCTCTTACACGCTTTAATTTCCTGTATGCTTATGCTATGAGTTTAACAGTTTCCTTTGCTTTTAAAAATTATTTCTGAGAGTGGTCTGGATTGCTTTATGCTAATGTAGTATCAATAAAAGCCTATACTAATTACAATAAATAATATAACAATTAAAGGAAGGAGTGTAGAGTCAAAAAAACTTGGAATCTCTTCCTGCTCTTGACTCTGTGTGACACTGGGAAATTCTCTTAACAGGAGTCAGTTTTACCACCCATAAAGTATGGCTCATAATTTTACTGTCTTTGTAAAGCACTTTATGATCTTTGGATGAAATACCAAAACACTACAATAAAGATACACACACTGTAAATACAATGCATGGCCACATTTTGCCTTTACTTCCCTCTTGCTTAATCCTATTAAAATCAGAACTACACGGCGCATAAATCAGAGCAGAGCAAGCAGCCTTCTTTGCACTTAGCAGGAGCAGCATCACAACACAGCTTATAAAAGGAGAATAAAAGTCACCAATATAAAACACAGCTGGTGTGACCTTAGAATAGGGGTATACCTGGTGCACTCTGTGGGAGAGTTTAGAGTGGGTAGTCTCAAAGGCTTATTTACTATTAAAATTTCTAAATTCCTTTGAAAACATTTCTATTCACACAAAATTTCCCTGTGCCATCTAACTGAGCCCTACTGAAATACAAGATTTTCTTCTCAATATGCTGGCTAAAGTAATGCAGCCAAAAGCCTGACCTCTACTGCAGGCCCAGCGCTTGCAGCGGATTACAGGGTGCAATGATGTAGCTTCAGCCCCAGGGACTCTGAGTCCCACATCCAGCTGAGACTACCCTGATTTAGAAACTGCTGGTGTCCAGTGCAGCCACAGCTACACCAACTACTAAAAGTAGACACAGATGCCCTGTCTTCGTACCAATTACAGCAATTGCAATGGGAAACAGAAGTGAAAAACCTCACTTAGCAGCATTGTTCCAAGCCCATGTGTGGGCATCTCTCCTACACACACAGTCACCCTTGGGAGCTGGAAAAGCCCTTCCTGGACTACCAGCAAGGCCTGAATAACTGTTTAAAAAAATCTGTATGAAGCCTGGACTGTAATCTGGCTGCCCTTTAACTTTTCCCTGTAGTATAAAACATGAAACCTAAATCAGCATATGTCAGGCTGGACACACAGTGCGTGTGAGTACTGGTGTGTGATGCTGCTCTACCGAGGGTGGAGGTTGTCTATATGGAGGTCATTGTGGTTGGGAGCTTCAGGAAAGCAAGGAAGGATGGGGATAAGGAACAGGCTAGTGATCTTCTCTCCTTTCCCCAAGTTCACAGGACATGTTAGGATAGCCACTCTGGGAAAACATTGTGTTCTTGTCAAAAAAATAAATGAAATAGATGAGGGCAAGGAGCCAACAGACCAATGGTTCCCACTGGGAGCCAGAATGAATCAGAAAATGTCTTCTAGCCTGGAAACACAGGCTTTTCACATGGCATGACACTGTGCATGGAAGGGGTGGTGAGGATGCACAGACAGAGGTGAAAGATGTGGGCTGATGTACAGGCAGCCCCCCAAGTGGGTCGCTACCCTGTGCTGTACTAACAGCTAACAAAGGATAGGAGAACAAGTGTACTTCTGCCTGATCCTCTCCGGCAAGAGCTGGCGTTTTACCGGGGCTCCTAGGGACAGGGCTGCCCAAGTTCACAAACTCGCTATCTTGCCTACCGGGGTGTGATTTGAACAAGGAGATCTGACCCCACATCTGTTTCTCTCTGTACCTCCCAGCTTTGGTGAGCCATGGGCAGCCCTCCGCCTGGCTCACAGCATGCTCCAGATGCACGCCGCTATCTTCTGTGGAAGGGGCCAGTTGGACTCTGCTCCCCATTTGCTTCAGACAGCTGTGGTCTCCTGTGGCTTCCCTCTCTGACCCAACATCATAAATGCTTGATAATATATTTGAACAGTTCTTCTTTAACCCTTATCTCTTGGGAATTACAGAGGATTTTTCTTAACCATTTAAATAGTGCCAATAATTGCCCTCATGTAGTTGGAGATACCTGGTATCGGCCTAATAGTAATAAAAGCATTCAATGATTTTTCCACAGACACATGTATCTATCACAGACACTTATTCAGACAGAATAAATAAATTCCATCCTACAGCTGTTTCCTAGGTAACTGAACCAGGACCACAGAAACAGACTGTGCTCAGCTTAAAGAGTCAAAACAACAAAACGGCAGCATTTCTTTCTGTATCCAAACTTCCGATTTTGTGGGGCTAGATAGAAACAGATAGAATGATAGAAACATTTCAAGAATGAAATATGCAACTGGAAAAAATGCATCTAATTCTCATGTAGCCAAAACATGTAATCCCAAGAGTCCTGTGATATTTCACTTCTATAAGCCGCTCAGAACAACCTTGCCTGTGCTTGGATTTCTACCAGCGCCCAAACCCCTGGAAAGCCGCAGAGAGCAGTCACCAAAAATTGTGTGGTTCTAAGTGTTTCTCAAATATGAAATCTAGCCACCTCAGGCAAATAGGCTTAATGTGTAAGCTGAGAGGAAGTCAGCCCTGTAACAAGGGACTGGTGAAATTTCTGGTCCCTTCAAGCAATGCAAGGGCTCCCTATTGTTAACAAGCTGGAAGGTCCCAGTGGATGGTACCACCTTGTATCAGCCAAGTGTGAACAAAATTTTTCCTTAGTGAAATTGTCTGCACCCACAATGCAGACATGCTGCAGAAAAATGCAATCAAATCCTTTGAAGCCCTGTTCTGCCTTATTTTGTCCATGACAGACTGCCATGTATTTGCTTGTCTATTCTTTTCAATCATATACTTCTTATCAATGGATGTGACTATTCATGCTTTCAACAAACTTCAGAGTCTGTTTTTGTGGGACATAGCACGTTTTTACATATTTGCATCACCACTGGATTAACTACAGTTGCTGATGGCTGATTTTCTTGTAGGTTTCTTCTTTCCGCCACCCAGAGCAGCCTGGGCACCTTACCACACTGCGATAGTTCCCGGGCCTATGTGCTGACTGCCAGCCTGAGGAGCCAGCAGCAGCACCTGCCTTCCTCAGGGGTGGAGGAAGATCCTTCAGGTGAGCACTCCCTTCCTGTGCCCACCAAGAGGGGCAACAGTTAGTGCAAAAGGGCTCTGCTGTCACACTGGCAAGTTAGAGGAACAAAAAACCAACCCCCCCCACTCTTTGGCAGGGAAATAGGCAGGGGCAACTTTGCACCTGCAACAACAGCAAAGGGAGAGCAGTTGTGAAAAATCTATGTAGCTAGACAAATGTAAAATTATTTGGCTTCCCACAGTGCAAAAGTCTGAAGTACTTTCTGTTAGGACCTTGCATTCACCTAGGAAAATTAGAGAAAATAAAATAGATCACACTGGGTATACCCTCATTTAATCTATAGAAAGAGCAATAGACAAGTAATCAGCTGCTAAGTGATGTTTGTTTGTGACATTGTAATAATTGCTTCCAAATATATATTGTGCTGGTTTAAATAAATGTATTCATTTTGTTGTGCAGAGCTATGGAACAGTATTTCTGCCTTATGAAGTGACACCTTTTTGTGGTGCTATCAGTATAAATGTGTTACTCTAATGACAAAAGCCTGATAAATAAATATTTAAGCAAACTGTTTTGTTAGCTGTAGGGCCATGGAAGAGCAAATATATTTGATCATTAGAATTTCAGTAATCTAGTTTTCATCTCAAGGGATCATCCCCAGGGATCAGGCCCAGCCAGCACAGGTTCATGAAAGGCAGGTCCTGCTTGACCACCCTGATCTCCTTCTATGACCAGGTGACCCACCTGGTGGATGAGGGAAAGGCTGTTGACGTTGTCTACCTGGACTTCAGTAAAGCCTTTGACACTGCCTCCCACAGCATTCTCCTGGAGAAGCTGGCAACTCGTGGCTTAGACAGGTGCACTCTTCAGTCTTTAATAGCCACACCAGGTATCCTCAGGGTATCCAGCTCCCTAAGCTGGAAGACAAGGATGGAGAGCAAAATAAACTCCCCATGATCCAGGAGGAAGCAGTTGGTGACCTGCTACGCCACCTGGACACTCACAAGTCTATGGGGCCTGATGGCATCCGCCCAAGGGTACTGAGGGAGCTGGCGGAGGAGCTTGCCAAGCCACTTTCCATCATTTATCAACAGTCCTGGTTAACACGGGAGGTCCCGGACAACTGGACCCAATGTGATGCCCACCTACAAGAAGGGCTGGAAGGAGGATCCAGGGAACTACAGGCCTGTCAGCCTGACCTCGGTGCCAGGGAAGATTATGGAGAGGTTCATCTTGAGGGCGCTCACAGGGCACATGCAGGACAACCAAGGGACCAGGTGCAGACAGCACAGGTTCATGAAAGGCAGGTCCTGCCTGACCAACCTGATCTCCTTCTATGACCAGGGGACCCACCTAATGGATGAGGGGAAGGCTGTGGATGTTGTCTACCTGGACTTTAGTAAAGCCTTCGACACTGTCTCCCACAGTATTCTCCTGGAGAAGCTGGCGACTCATGGCTTAGACAGGTGCACTCTTCGCTGGGTAAAAAAACAGCTGGATGGCCGAGCCCAGAGAGTTGTGGTGAATGGAGCAAAATCCAGTTGGCAGCTGGTCACAAGCAGAGTCCCCCAGGGCTCAGGTTTGGGGCTGGTCTTGTTTAATGTATTTATCTATGATCTGGATGAGGGGATCAAGTGCACCCTCAGCAAGTTTGCAGATGACACCAAGTTGGGCAGGAGTGTTGATCTGCTCGAGGGTAGGAAGGCTCTGCAGAGGGATCTGCACAGGCTGGATCGATGGGCCGAGGCCAATTGGATGAGGTTCAACAAGGCCAAGTGCTGGGTCCTGCACTTTGGCCACAACAACCCCATACAACGCTACAGGCTTGGGGATGAGTGGCTGGAAAGCTCCCCTGCAGAAAAGGACCTGGGGGTGTTGATTGACAGGCAGCTGAAGATGAGCCAGCAGTGTGCCCAGGTGGCCAAGAAGGCCAACAGCATCCTGGCCTGTATCAGAAACAGTGTGGCCAGCAGGAGTAGGGAGGTGATCATGCCCCTGTACTCGGCACTGGTGAGGCCGCACCTCGAATACTGTGTTCAGTTTTGGGCCCCTCACTACAAGAAGGACATTGAGGTGCTGGAGCATGTCCAGAGAAGGGCGATGAAGCTGGTGAGGGGTCTGGAGCACAAATCTGATGAGGAGCGGCTGAGGGAACTGGGGTTGTTCAGTCTGGAGAAGAGGAGGCTGAGAGGAGACCTTATTGCTCTCTATAATTACCTGAAAGGAGGTTGCAGAGAGGTGGGTGTTGGCCTCTTCTCCCAAGTGACTAGTGACAGCACAAGAGGAAATGGCCTCAAGCTGCACCAGGGGAGGTTCAGGCTGGATATTAGGAAAAATTTCTTTACTGAGAGAGTGGTAACACAATGGAATAGACTGCCCAGGGAGGTGGTGAAGTCACCCTCCCTAGAGGTATTCAAGGAGCATGTGGACATGGCATTGTGGTACGTGGCTTGATGGGCATGGTGGTGCGTGGTGTGGTTTTTTTGTTTGTTTGGCGTGGTGTTTTTTTTTTTAACGGTTGGACTTGATGATCTTACAGGCCTTTTCCAATCTTAGTGATTCTGTGATCTCCTAAGTGAGTATCAAACACTCTGAAGAATCAACAACCTTAGTAATTTTAGTTAAAGAATGTCTTCTTCAGTTGTGTAATACATCTAGCTATTTTTTTTTAAGAGACGCAAAATGTGCATAACAGTGTGGGGAAGAAAAGTTTTTAAGTAGCGACACGAAGGCAAACTCATATTCCTGTGTAAAAGGGTCAGAGGATCATAAATACCAGTGTAGAAAAGAGAGGTCTTCTGTTTTCACAATGAATTACATGCAATTTTTAGAAAAGGAGTTACAATATGTGCCTATCCATCCAGAAACTCGAGTTCACAGACTGAATTTCAGGAAACATGGCGCCAGCTTTTCACTGAATTACATTTGTGTGGTCCTAAGTGAAGGTAATGGGGTTATATGAGGTAAAAGTCCATGCAAAAATGGGCTCAGCCAGACTCTCTAGAGGTATGTAGAAACCATAGGGCTAGGGCCTGAGTCTGATCTCTTTGGCACTGATTTGAATTTAAATTGTATTAAAGTCTATTGATTTCAGTGGATGAACTGTGAATGTATGCCAATGTAAATGTAGTTAGAGTCAGATCACCCACAGCTATATCCAGCCCTGCAGCTGTGAAACAGAGTCAAATTCTGATAATAGGGGTTCAATGGTTCTGGTCCATTTCACTTCTATATGCAAATGCTCAGTCTGCAGGGAAACAAGCTCCCATCTTTTCTGCTTCCTGTTTCAACTCAACAACTCTGAAAATTGCTTATTCTGCCCTTTTGCAGTTCATCAGCAAATGGGACACGCAATAGTAACTGTTCACGTACAGATCCCAGTAAATCAAGGAAAACAAGTCTTCACCTGAACTTCAACCAGAACATCCTTAGATGACTGGAAAAAAAAAGCTTAGTTCTCCCATTAGTTGGGCTGGTCAGAAGCAACAATTAAAACCAAACAGCAAGCACCCTTTTGTCACCTGAATTCAGAGATCTCATTTCAAAGCCACACACATTTGTCAAGCAAGAAAGCGTTTAGGTGCTGTAGTCACTCACCTGAATGTCTCTATTTTAAAATTTGATCACCTACATAAAAGAATAGGATCACATAATTTCATTGGCTGCAAGTCATAACCTCTCTTTAAAACTGTGCACTACCTTAAGGTCCTGTGAATACAGCAGGCAGTAAAATCCTGATGTTATTCATATATCACCTAGCTAGGAACAACAAAGAGTCTCCTGGGGTGAAACTCTTTAGTAAGCATGGCAAGTCCAGGATTTCACAGCCCAGCCAGTTCAACTTTCCCCTGGGTAACAGGGAAGCACTTGAGGGCCAGGCTGGGCACCCAAATCACAGAAGTACACTGCTTTCTCTTCCAACATAGCTGGCAAGCACCAGGACATAGCTGGCTGGCACCTGTGGCTCCGGCATTTCAGATGCAAGGGTGCCTGAGTTACTCTGACTTATTAAAAGGGATGTCTCTCTCCTGAAGACAACATCCCTTATCACAGAGAACATCTAACATTAACAGAAAGCTGCAGTCTGCCAGGGGAGTGCAGCTGATCTACAGGTTGACTGTCTCACATGGGAAGCTGCCTCCGACTGCAATTTTGCTCTATGCTTCTTCCTGCTGGATAGTCTTATTCCTTACAAACATGATTCAAAAGCAACCTGCAGAATTACTAAACCAATGAGTCACTAGAACTAGATGGTCTGAATGTGAAAATACAGAAGGGAATTTAAAAACAGGCAAGAGAGCCCTGAGGGGTCAGACCCAATGTCATGCTGACGATGGACTCCAGGAGAAGAATCTATAATACTACCTCATGAGCTTGCTCATCCAATTTATTGTAATATACAGGTAAATGTACAAGAAAACTGTACGACAGCTAAGCTTTAGAGCAGACATAAGGCCACAATCATAAGTAAACCTACACACACCCATTTAATTCTGTAATACAAGCTGCGTACAACTTACAGGGTATAAAATAAAACATATCCATGACTTGGCTTATATTTTCCATTCAACCTTATTTGTCCCACACCTGTAATTAATGTTACACTGAAGCATGACCAACCACCTTCGACTTCTACCAGACTGCTCCTATCTCAGGATTCATACTGGGAGCTCCCCTTGTTTGAAATAATATGCAAAACCAAAAGAAGTTCACTACTGTCCCAAAGAGCCGATGGAAAGATCATAAGACAGCTTGAACCAACCTCTCCCTTTGACTAATATAGACCACTGGCAGAAGAATTTTTTCCGATATTATAGATACTACTGTGTTTAGTACATCTAAAGGACAGCATATAAGGAATTAAGGCTTATCTATCCTTTCTCTCCATCAGCTCTGTGAACCTGGCAGGATTTTTGTCCTCTTGCTTGTGGTTGCTTGTTAATTTGTTTTAGTCATTCTCTTCTAGCTCTCTTCTAGCCTAGAATACTTTTTTTAATATGAGTCTGAGAGTGAATTGAAAATATAAATCAGAAGGAAGGAGTTTATCTTTGTTAAGTTCACAAGCTGTACTATTTATGCACATAGAGAGTACAAAATGTATACCATTTGAAAGGAAGCAAGCCCCAAGTAATTAATCTCAAATACTGTAATTATCAGTGGGTTTTTTCCCCCCAGACACTAAAGAAATCACTTCAAATGACTGTTTTGTTATTATGGAAACCACTTAATATGAAACACCTCAGGTTAGAAATGTTAATAGCAGATGAGCTTATTGGATCACAGAAGGTCTTCTAGTGATGGATCAAGGGAAGTGGTATAACTGGCAGGCAGCCATCAGCTCAGGGCTTTCTTTTTATTTTAGAGCTATTTCTTGCAGAATTTGTCAAATTTTAAAATTGCATTTTCGTATAAAATTAAATGGTAAAACAGTGGTATGTTTTCCTTAGGTTTACTCAGTGCAGTATTTCCTGACTGAAGCAACAGTTCGCCTTGGTCACGAATACAGAAAGCCTTGTAATTTCCCACCGCACAGTTGAAACTAAATGTGCCTTCATTTCTCACTCCAGCATACACTTTAACTTTGTAGGAATGACAGGCAGTTTGTACACACCACTTAGTTTAGGTGACTGAATCTCCTCTGCTCCCTCCTCCTTTTCCTTGATCCACTTCAAATCTCAACTTTTAAGTTAAATTTAGTTTAGATGACCCATCACATTACCCAAATTGCCCTTACTTTTGAAAGGTCAGTGAACCATTCTGCTGCACTAGGCTTTCAAGTCTCTAAAGAAAACTAGTGGGATTTAGATGCTACAAGTCCAATGCCAACATTTTGTGTATCTGTAACTACAAGAGACTGTTCTCTGGCTCCATTTCCACAGAGGGTGCAATAGACATCAGGCCTTTTTGGCATGGGCAGGTCAGTGCACTGAGCTAGATCAATACTTCAGGGACCGCTTCAGAGCGGGTACTCTGCTTGACTTGCTGGTGTGTAGGCTTTCAAAGATAATTGAACTAGATTAAATGAAAAATTAGAAATAAACATTGGAGTCTGCTAGAAATACAGTTAGCTGATAACATGGAAGATTATACAGGCAGGACATGGTTATTACGCTCACGTGAAGGTATAAAACTGTGGTATCCTCATTTCAACTTTAAAGTGTGAAAATAAGAAACAAAAGGCACTCAGTATTTGCCTCACAATGATAAATCACAACTTTGTAGGACATGCATTATTTTTTCTGGGCCAAATTCTTTATTTTTTATGGTATTCACAAGTATGTGCAGGTTCTTAGTGAGGAGAGCCAATGTCCTGTACACCCTGCGAGGTTACCAAAACCTAATGATCCCCCTTACTGTTTGAAGATGGAGTAGAGGAGAATGTGTTGGCTCCATCTTGGCAAAAGAGGGAGTCTTCAGCTACCACACCAGAACCGTCTGCATCACTAGTCCTCTGTGCCCCAATCTAAGAAATGCCTTTTTCCCTTGCATTATATAGTCATTAATAGCAAACACTTAATTAATGTTATGACAAGCAACCCTGACATTGACCCCATCAGGGAACTGCACAAGCAATTAAAAATACAATCCTGCAGAAGGTGTCATGAAACCAATAACATAAAATGAAGTTATGAAAGTTCCACTTAGAAGTCTTATGAACCAATAAATATATAGTGATGAAATATATGAAGTTATTTCTCCCAAATGCAGATAGCTAGTGCTGAAATATGTTGAAAAATAACATGTATAGTGAGAAACAAGGGACACAGGCTTTACTCCATAGGTCTGAATAACCCTTTGCAGAATGGATTATGCAGAAATGTCTCACATGCTAATAATAAGAAATTCTTTGCTTTCAGGGATGGCATATTCCTGGGATTGAGGCTGTGTGTCCACACTTTGATTTTTTCGGCACCAGAGAATTGTATTGTAATTGCTGATTCTGCAATAAAAATGCTAGCAATATTGTTAACTGACTTCCCCTCCCAATTTCTGTTGGTAATACAGTAATTTTTCCACCTCCAGGATTATATTACCTGCCAACACAACCACAAATAGCCTGGAAAAGAAGGGAATTTTATTGCACTGCTTTAGGCCACATCTACATTGGGTTGCTGAACCACTTTAACTGTGGTTAGCTTGCATTAAAGTAGCTGGTGTGTACATCAGACTGGTTTTCAAAGTGATTTAGCACCTGAGGCTACACTAGGCATCCCTCCTTAGATCGGACGTTAATCCATTTTGCAGGGACCCTGTTCCCTGGGGAGTTCATGTGGCCCTAGCTGCTCTGCTGCCACAAGCCCTTTAGTTAATAACTCACTCTGTACTAAGCTGCCTTGACATTTCAATGTCTCCAGTACGTTCAGGTTGCCATGGCTAGATGCACTTTCTGTTTAATTATCAGTCGCATCAACATATCAAGTTTATATATCTGTTCTAGGACACGTGTATCTCTGGTTTTCTTCGTGGATCCATGCATAGTTCTTAGACCTGACTGCACTTGCCAAAGACACATACTCAGCCTCACCACAGTAAGATATCCCACAATGTAGATGCTTTCAGGGAATTGCTAGAGCAGAAAGGCAAAAGGCTGACCAAAGCTTGACTCAAGGCTGAGTCAAAGCAAAGGACTCTGGCAAAAGTGCCGTAATACAAAAGGCCACGATGGAAACACAAGCAAAGCTCCTAGACATGAGATTATGACTGTATTTTTGTACCCAAGACACAGACGAAGCCAAAACTAACATGGTGCATATTGTCTGTAGCAGTACTGTGATAAGTATGCACAAAGGAACTGGCAGGCTCTGGGAAACCACTGAGAGCACCCAGCACCCCATGTGTACATGAGGTCTGACCTGGAGAATTACAGGGTGGCTGAGACTCAGCAGATCTGGTGGAGACACACAGAGCCCCAGAAGGACAGCCACACTGCAACACAAACTCAACAGCCAGCTAAAAACCACTGCTAGGACTTGCCACCAGATACAAGGTGCTATCTTGTTACACAAGTTCCCACAGGGATTTCAAAGGGTTGGGGTTTTTTTAATTATTACAAGCTACATTGCAGGAGATAGCCTCCTTCCACCTGCCTTTTAAGCCCACTCACACAGACACCACCTTTGTCCTTTCATACATGATATTCACAGCTTTCCTCTCACTGTCTCTCCCCAGCTCCAAAGACTGGGTCCTTCAGTCTCCTGAATCCTATCCCCACATTAAAAACATTGACGCTTTTAATTTCTGATTTAGAGTACTGTTTTTATTTGTATTTAGGGCTTCGTCCTTCTCTCACAACACAATACGCTGCCTTCAAGAGGAGTGTGGCTGTGTGGAAGCAAGACGGATGGGCAGGACTTGGACCTTGCATCACAGCACCCTCAGTCTGAGGAGCTGGTGGTGAAGCCCTTGCTCTGCACAGCAGCTTGGGGATGAACTGCCACCGAGAGCTGCTGCTAGACTGGGAGCAGCAAAGTATCCTGCCATGGAGGATGTTGGTTTGGGACAGGAAGGGGAAGAAAGGAGAACAAAGCCAGAATCCTCCCTGTACTCTTCCACACAGCAGGATGAAGATACAGAGAGGACATGCACACAACAAATCCTGTCCTGAGCCTCTGGCCACCAGATGAGGAACGCAGTCCCCAGGAGATGCTGTCCTCACTACCCTAAACATCTTCAGAACTGGAAGAGTTTTTCAAGCTCTGAGGGTTTGCTTCCTGCTTGCCACAGTACATGTTCACTGTGTCTTAATGCTTCAGCTATGTGTCATTCATTCTTACTCTCCATTTGGGACAAACGGGCCAAGCATAACAAGGGAGTTTTTGCACTCATAACTGGAGTAAAGCATTGCCAAAGCTCTTAATGGTGCTAAGTCTGCCGACAGTCAACAGCTACGTCCAGGAAGAACTGGTTCTACTTTCATTAAAATCAACTATAGGACTTCTTCTCTGCTAGTCCCTATGTACAGCCAGTGCGCACTGCCATGCAGTGACCCTGCAAGCTTGCCACAGTAAAGTCTTTGGGGAAGGCACCTTTAAGGACCAGGACCCCCTATTTGTGTTTCTGTAGCAGAGAAGCAGATTGAAGTTAGAGTTTCAGATGGGGAAATGGCCTGCAAAGCCATGTGAGCTATCAATAGCCCTTGATTAATTCTCTTGAATTCAGACTGCCTCAACATTCAAATTTCAGATAGAGAGGAGAGGTCTTGATTGTCATTCCATTTCTGTTTCAAGAGAAAAGACTCCTTTCCTTTCCAAATACAACAAAAGATAGTAAATTTTATTTATTCCAACATTTTGTATGAATAAAGGAGGGCTATAATTCCTGGGCAAATGAACATAATATATCACATTGTTGCCTTTGTAATTCTCTTTTATGCTGCAAGTTCTTTCCTTTACTCTTGAATTGGCTATGAGCAAAGGGAGTGGAGAGAGCTGCAAATATAATCTTCAGACTTCTGTATACAAAAGTATGAATCATTAGTGGTTACTGGTTTATTTGCCTGACAACAAGCATCTAGTGCCAGCTAGGTACCCTGAGTAGCCTGCCTGGCCTTCATGCTGCTGTTCCAGAAAGCTCTAGGTCTGGCTGAGGTCTTCCACTGCATCTCCTCTACTACCCCAATTCTCAAAACCCAAGTGTCTTAAACTGCACTGGGCGTTTTCCTTTTTCAAGGTACTTAAGTCAATCCTGCTGCTGCTTCCACTATTTTTAATTTTTAAGCCACAATATATGCCAGTATGCAACACAGTTTCATATTTAACATTGCACAGTTGAAAAACTTGTCCTGAATAGAGCCACCAAGTACATCTAAACACAGGCCCTTCTTACTCCTAGAAGCTCCCTCTTCTGCTATACATTGTGGTCCATGTTGTGAGGCAGCAGTGAACAATTCGGAGTCTGACTGCCTATCTTTAATCCTGTCTTTGTGGACCTAAGAAAAGGCCAAGCACTGATTTCACAGAAGAAATTAATTAAGCATTGATCTAGCTAGTGTCATGGCATTAAATGCCTTGCACATCTATCAATACCAAAGCACAGAACCACTCCAACTAAGTATAAAATTCTGCAACCAAATCAGGATCCCACTGAAACCAAGCAGTTAGACTCCCACCAGACTTCAGTGGGCCTGGGGCTTGCACTATATGGATTATTAGGAACACAGTTTTTTAGTTTGGTTTCCTAGGGGAATGAGATTTATGCAATCATGCTGTGTGTATAAGCATGTCAGTCTACCCCAGTAACTTTGTACCCACTCAACAATTTCAAAAGAGAGCCCAAAGACATTGAGTTTCTACAAATTCAGTAAAAATAAGGAGATGGGTGGCAGAGAGAGACCCTATCAGTGCCCAGTGAAGGCTACATGGCAAACTGAGCTCACTCCTTATTACATATCAGATAATCCACATGGGAGGCAGATGTAGGACACCAGATTGCTTTAGTCCTGCAATGCATGGAGCAGCTTGACTTTGTTGCTTTTTTGACATTCTGCACTTAAGATTAAAATCATTTAGAGTTTGGGGGTTTTTGTGGTTTTTTTTTTTTTAAATAGAAGACAGAGCACGCCAATGGCTGCACAAGTGAGCAGAGGAGTTGCCTCAACCAATGCAAGCAGTGGTCAAACACCAGTCCTTCTATAACACTATCAGGGTCCCAAATATCGTACCTGCCAAAATAACTGCAAAGTGATTTGAAAGAACACCTTGACTAGTAAGGTACTGCAAAAGCTGAATGATCCTCCCTTTTTCTCATTTCTGATTCTTGGGCAGTCACTGATGCAATATATTAAATTATTCTCAGATTTTCATCTCCGTGACTTTCCCTGGTAAATTGAGAAGAATTTAGTTCCTAAATATTATTTTTTGGATGTTTTTAACATAAACGTAGCAGGCAATTTCAGCTGCGACCCAGTGATAGAGAAAGACATATTCCTAGGGGACAATTTGAAGTTTCTAGCTATGTTTGTACATTTTCTGTAGCTTCTGTATTGGGCTAACACCGAGATAAGTACGGGGATTGTCTCATTCTCCTTGGGCCAAACTCACTGTGCCTAGAAATCCCATGTAATTTAAGAATTCAGTGCCCACGAAAATTTCAGCCTATTAATTTTTAGATAGAGTAGAACTGTATAAGACCCGCATGAATTATGACTACCCTACAGCAGAAAAGTCTGTCACTTACTTTGTTTTCTGCTATGCATCCCTCACACTTGAACAGCCAATAACCTGTGTTCAGGCAAATGGCCTCTTTTCAACTATACTTATAATTTTATTAGAAAAACACAATTATAAAAGTGTCCTTTCAAATTCACAGATACTAATGGGTCACTAAAAAAACCTTTTTTACACTGAAAAATTACACTGCACACATTTTCCTAAATAAAGCAGTGATATTCTATAGACAAATTAATAATTTATCCTGAATTGTATCCCTGATAGTGTTTTCACTCATTTCTTTCTGTGTCAAAATTGTTGGCAATTTTTTTTAGAACATATTATAGTTCTAGGACACCTGCATTCTCAGAACCATCCTTTCTTGCTCTGCACAATCCAATAAATATGAGAAATATTCCTGAATGAGAGGTAGCTCAGCAACAATTAAAGAATGAAAGTCTTTAGTAATACTAAAAAATTCTATGGATTTTTTTTTTGTATTTACTATGACACACAGTTTCTTGAAGACACTACCTAGTGTTGACAACTTCCACTGACTTTATATGAATTCATGCATAAATTAACATATATGCACACGCAAACATGCACCCACACAACCTGGAAGTCTTTACTGCATTGCAGTCTGTGGACATTTTTGCATTATCTACAGTTGCATCAAGGTGTCACTTTTTTTTTTTTAAGGATTCACTTTTAAACATAAAGGCACTTTCTCCATATTTGTTTCTTCTAGGTTCCAGTGCTCTACTTCTGACAAACATAAAGCAGTTGCCAGTCTCAACAAGAGTTACATCCTTAATAAAGGTGTCTTCCCTGTATTATAAATGGCTAGCTGTTATTGTGAAACAATTAGCAGATTATATACAGTAATCTGATTATATACAGTAATCTGATATTTTGAAGTAATATTGCTTTAATAAAGTGGAACAGCTATTTCCTGACAGATGCCAGGAAAAGCAAGGAACAAGTAAAAAAAGAAAAAAGATTTATAAACAGAGTTTATCATAAAAAGATTTAAAATTAGAGTTTATCTTACTGTGGGAAGAACAATTGTGATTACAGCAATTACACAGTAACTGCAAACCATGTTATTTTAATAATATTATTGCCTGCCTTCAAGTAAGATGTTGCTGATACCATGACATGATCAACCAGGCTTATTAGGGAAAATTCTAAATAACAAGTCAGAATTTTACCAACAGAGCATCACTGTTTCCCAGTCTTCCAGAGACAATTTATACCAGTTGCAACCACCAGTCCTTAAACACCTTCCATATTTACTGTGAGGAATGATAACCTTGAAACAGAAAAGATCTGGGTGATTTGACAGCTGCAGCAAGACACAATGTAATCAAGGTTCCCCAACAGTGAAGTTAAAATATTTTAGCAGAACTACAGTAGTTGATCAAGGAGACATGCAGTACTCATGAGTACAGAGAGAGGATATTCAGGGTCCTTATATCTATCATAACACACTAATGGGGCCCCATGCATACACTATAGCCCATTTACTTTAGTTTCAGTGAATTCCAGAACCTTAATTTTTTAGACAATCAAGTTTCTTGCATCACTTCTTTTTGCCTTATACTCTGATGGGTCTTCATTCCCACTTGTTTTATGCACTATGCAATTACTAATTGGTTTGGGCTATATCTAGTGCTTTGTATCACATAGAACAGAAACGATAGAGAGATTTTCTTAGGAAAGCATGAGAAAAATTGCAGCTGTCCTGTATGATGCCTTGGCACCGTGATTTCCAAGAGGATGACCCAAGCATAGTAAGGCAGCTTGGTCAGTGCTTCCAAGCCCTTATACTCAGTGAAAGCATCTGACAGTTGAGGCCTCCAAGACAAGCTTATAAAAATACAAAATGCAGCTTGATTTTTTTCTATTGGAAAATAAGGTAATTTTTCTACAGGGAAATTATTATAGGAACCATTACATAAATGATGTAATCATGTATATCCCACATGTGAGACTGGAAGATTAAAGTTTCAAAGAGCCAGAAGCCTTCAATGTCTAACTTTTATTGAGTTCCCTAAGCCTCTCTGAAAAAGCTCTGCCTTTATGAAGGCCGAGGCTGTAATGTTATTTCTAAAGACTTCAGCAAGGTCAGAGTTCCACACCAGCTATTACTCTAAAATAAATACGCAGCCTCAACCACAGTCAAGGAGTTGCAGCAATTTCTGTGAAGTTGTGTCTTGCCTTATGTAAGAGGCTGGCCTAGATAGTCAGAGTGGACCCTTGTGGCCTTATGAAACAATCAAACTTCCCATGCCAAAAATACTGTCGTTTGAAGAAAAACAAAACTTTTGCAAAATCAAATCTTTTGGGTTTATGCACATACCTAAATGCTCTGCCAAATCCAGCTTTTTACGTTATTATTTTAAAATCAGATTTGTGTTGGCTGAAGTGCTTAGTAATTGTGGTTGTTTGCTTTATTACAGAAGTATATGACAGCTAGCAATCAGACATATCACTTGAAGAATTCACTGTGCCAATTAGAAGAAGCATCCAAGTATTAAACTCTTTGCACAAGGGGATGGTTGGGCATCCCCAGGCTGCAGATTGGGAAGAGGGTCTCTCCTATCAATAGCTCACCCTCATTTTTTTTATTCTTTTGCCTGATTTGATCTCACCACAGGCCAGCTCCTGTTCCAGGGGAGCGTGACAAGCTGGCAGGAGCTGCGGCACAAAAGTGAGATGAATTCTGCTCCCTCACCCAAAGCAAAGGGCCTCTGTACTGGCACAACCCTGGGCTAGCTCTGCGGAGCTGTGATGTTGGAGATGCTTGTGTAGGAAAGAGAGACTTATAATAGAAATTAACTCAAGATGAGCTTTTAACTGTTCACGTTCATTGGCCAACAACAATTTTTTATGCCCTTTTATCAGCCTGGCATGGAGCAGGATATTTTGCAGGAAGGAGGTGACAGTACATTTCTGGAACTGCCCCAGCTGCCTTCCTATTTCCCACCCTCAGATGCCAGGTATCTAATGGGTCTTCAGCTCTGCCCTGCTTCTTGCATTAGGCATAGGTTTTGTCTGCTGTAAACACAGCTCCTTACTTAGAACAACTGGAGCTCTCTATTATTGGTAGGATCAAGAGCTGTGGTCTCACACATATAAATGCTGTGATGAATGCTACTACGTTAAAAATTCAAAAGTAAAGTTTGCCACGGAACTGTATTGCACACAGTTAACTACTTATGAACACAGAAATCTCTAAGCTCCTCTCAACAGATTCACATAATTTTTGCTTCATGTGCCCAGGGACAATTTGGCAATGTACAAATCGTGGTTGTGAGATGCCTTTTTTACCTTTATTCTTAGTTTTCAGACCTTTGCCATTATTGCACAGTGAAAGCATTTTATGTAGAAACACACGGCCATACTTCTGGGGCTTTGAATTTGCATTACTCCAATTAAAAAAAAAAACAAAACAAAACCAAAAAAACCAAAGACAACTCTTGCTTGGGTTTCGCTCACAGTAGGTTTGGACTCTCTGTCTTCACTGAAGAACATAAAACCAAATTCTGCTTTTCCTGTTGAAACACATGGGATTTGTACTTGCACAGTTGAAACACCGTTTAACTGGAGGCTTGCCAACTGACTTGTGCAAGTGGGCACAAGATCTTTTGCATCACTCCAGACTATGTTTTGTTTAATCCGGTTTTCTTGGCACACTGTGCTATAGGTAAAATGAATCTGTGAATTCTAGATAGAATATCAGTTAATTTACTTAAAATTATACTTCCAGTCATAATGTTGGGGGGGGGCTCCCAGAAAAGTTGGGTTTTTTTAGTATAAAATTAGCCTTCGATCATACAACTATTTGTAGGTTAAAAAGACCTAAGTATCATCCACGTAGCACAGGATATTGTACGTAGGAGTATGATTCAGTCTGAAGTCAAATCTTTCACTTGACATCAGAAGGGAAGAAAACTAAACAATGCTAAATACTGCCACCATAAAGAAGATTAATATTTTACCACAGTATAGCTTCTGCCCAGACGCTCTAGGGTAGCTTGTCCACTTTCTTAGCCTTGTACTATTTCCTGTGGGTGCTGCTCTGAGAGCTTGTAACATTCAAGAGCAGACCTAGCGCATACGGTTTTCGTATGCCAAGTGCTACTTTCAAAGCAATAGTTGCTGTTTTCAACTTGTAGTTGATGTCTACAAAGAGCTGGGGACTTCCTTCAGAAGAGCAGGGGGTTAACATTATGTGTATGTGAACAGTATGCAATTATCTTATATCTGTGTGTACATAAGAAATTTCCATTTCAATGACACTGCATGTCTTCAGCATGGCTATTTATGTCTCAATACATTTCCTAATTAATTGGTTCTATTTAATATTAGAAACTAGAGCTTTATCTTAAGAAACAATAAAACAGATCTTTAAAAATCTATGTTGTAGGTAGTTCATGCATGTCCAGATGATTTAGTTCACAAATTGCAAGTTAAAACAATTGGAGCTCAGCAAAAATCCCACTGGATCAAGTTGGACCTTCAGCTGCACCCAATTAATTCAAAAGAGAGTGTGTTTATAGATTCTAGGTGATCCAAGCAGCATCTTATGTTGACACCAATAAGACAAACAGCATTTAGCCCAAATAATTATTACATAAAGTATATGTTTAGCAGTACGGTTAAGCACTGATTTATAAGACTGAAGACAATGCTCCAAAATATTTCTTTTTTTCAAAGTAGAATGGATTTAGAAAGTAATGACTACGTGACAGACTTTAATTCTTCTATTTCCAGGCAGTATTTTCATCTTGGCATCTAAACTTACTTTGAACTTCCTTAAGTTACAACCAACTGCTGACTGAAAATTGTACATATGTAAACATGGGTTGAACTGAAACAAATTTTTAAACATAGATTGTTTGATAGCCAAATGGCAGTAAGGTGGCCAAACCCAAAATGGACTATGCAAGCTGAAAATATTGCTGCTGATTAGCTATAGTTTTTTTTCTGAAATACTGTTCTCAACAGTTACTTGTAAAACATGCCTGATTAAAAAAAGAAGGTACTTTAATATATTTAACAATCTGGATACTAAAGAGCACTTTGGTTTTCCCAGAATCCCAGGCAGGAATTTCCACTTAACATCTGCTTGAACTTTTACAGCTTACGTAAACCAAAATTTTAAGAAAAGGTAAAATGCACAATTCTCTCAGTTGCAGAAGTATAAAGCAAGAGTAGGGATGCTGGCTACACTACATGAAGGTAGGTGTTTCCAAGTACATTAAAGGAAACATTATGCCTGATAAGCTTTGATTTTACCTTTGAATTCATTATGGGACCGAGTGTGGCTCATAGGAGCTTAAGTGTACAGGAGAGAGGCAGGAGGGGAACTGCCAGAACTGAAGTGCCTTATTTCTGTAAAGAGCATGCTTTCCCCCCCTGGGACCTTGAGAAGGGGGAGTAAGTAAAGTACCAACGGCTTCATGTTCTCTATGCTCACTACCATAGGAGAGATTACTTTAATCCTTTGGAGTTTGAGGATGGAAGGGGAAGAGGAGGACTCTGTGTACCTCCTCTCCAGTTGAATGCTCAACTATATACCTCAACTGAAATAAAGCTGGCACCTTATATATTGGAGCTATCATACTACCTTTTATTATTAACTATTAAAGCTGATCACATTGTCTTTCAATGAATTCTTCATTATTTTAATCTCTTCTAGAGAGAGAGGCTCATTTTTTGTATGCTTCATTACAGCTCCTCAAGTAGTTTGTAAACAAAACCCATCTGTTATCTATACCTGTGTTTATTTGGCTAAGTGTGCTGTATATATACCATGACATTGTTTCTGCTCCTGCCTTGGATTACTCAAAACTTCTGAAGTGAGCAGTATCACTACTACCAGTCAACAAGAGCTGCTGCAAACACTGTTTTCTAGTATTTGCATAGCCGTACAGATAAAATAGTAAGTTTAGTTATGGTTACTATGTTAACTATCTTGCTGAAAGACCTGGTGCAATACCATGAACATCCTTGCAGCAAAACAGACTTTACAGGTAACTAAGCTACAGACAGTGCCAGTCTCAGCACCTTTAGAGCTGGGCAATCAGGAAGTTAAAGTTAACATAAGGCAACTGGTGTTTTTCAGCTTTTCTGAAAGGTTGGAACCACCATGTCTATGTGTTTCTTAAGCAAGTCAGGATCACTTAAAGAGCTGCATGCATATCACAGCTCTGCTCTTTGTTAAAATTTTTTTTTCCTAAATCTGAAGTCACTTGCAGACAATTTGATAGCCAAATTCAAGCAGATCAACTTACTCCCTTAAAGCAATATGCAAAAAGTCTCCTGGCACAGAGACTTTCTTTCCTTCCAACAGGACTTTGCTAGTACGAAAAAACAAAGCAGGGGTAGGTATCTCTCCCTTCATTTCTCAACTACATATGTTTTTAATTACAGAATCAGATTTAATAAAACAAGAATTAAAGCCTATTAAAACAAAACTTCCTTACTTTCCTCTTTTCTTTTTTTTCCTCCTAAAAGAGTGATTTCTTTCCAATTTTTCACATCTAAGTGGGTTTTCCACAGAAACCCAATAACCAAATTTCTACTCTATACCATGAACTCTGACTAGGCATTCAGTGCCATGGTCTTTTGATTTTTACAGTGCACAGATCTTAACCTGAGAGGAGAGAATTCAACTGGGTCCAGGGATATCCCAAAGGCACCCAGAGCTGGGTTCTTTCACAAGCAACATTTCACGCTCTGTACAAAAGCTTCCTCACAAGGAGGCCAGCATGTGCCCAGGCACTGTTGTGGCTCAGTTCTTTGGTGAGGCTGGCTGCTGCATTGCTCCTTGCTGTGACTGAGGGGACTGCATGCCAGCCGCCTTCAACCTCCTGCCAAGTGCTAGTGGCTGAGAAAACAGAGAGCAGCAGAGAAGGGAGGGTGTCTTTAGACCATGCATGTCAGGAGTTGCTGCTTGCAACCAGTCCCACAGCACTCCCATGCCAGCCTGACAGCAAAGAACCATAGTCTAATCTGAATTTGCAAATGCAACTATTTTCCTCCTGAGTTTAATTAGATTGAGTTACATCTGTATTAAGGAGGCATCCTCCCCTGCCAAAAGCCATAGCTTGAAGCAAGTTTTTCCCACTGCAGAATCTAGGATTAAAACCAGATGCTGCTAAGTTTCCACCTTCACAAGTCATATTAAGATGATTAGTCATTAACTTTTTTCTTTGCACTACCGAATGAGATAAGATAGTTACAAGAAAACACTAACATGGGTAAGATTTATTACTTGCCAATCAGTTTAAGTCATGTGTAGAAGCCATGCAAAATTGACATTGGTTAATACAATGCAGGTATATACGCTGACAGACAAATTAAAGAAATTATACCTTTATAAAGATGATGAATTTCTCATTTCCATTTTCATGGAGGTAACAAATACAAATGGAGCTCCACCTGCTGAAAATTCACGTACTCCCTAAAAGCAACATCTCAAATTCCAGGTGCTCACAGGGGAAGTATTATTCTGCTACCAGACTTTTAACAGAGTGGTAAAATGTGGTGATCATTTTGGTCATCCTTTTTACAGTGCTTTGAAGTGATATCTGAGTTTGTAAGACTTCAACATTTGAAAACTTGTGTCAAGAAAGAAATAAAGTGGGGATATTTCTTAGCAAACCAGAGAAAGGGTTACTTAAAGGGTGAGCACGAGCAACTTTGAATGTGAAAATGCTAAAAAACCCAAGGGCAAGACAAATCATATTCCTGAGGTTTACAAAGAAATGCATGTGACCTATGTTTTAAGTTCTATAAGCAAGAAACTATAAAATACGTATTGTGTCTGAAAGCATGAAAATTCATATTCAGGTGACTTATAGAAATAACCATTCCCATACAAACGAAGTCATCACTAGACTTCGTGTCTCCATCCTTCCAGTTTGTTCCTACTCTGAACATCAAGGCCTGCATATGCACTGCTTGTCTCTGTTGTTTGCGCAGTGTACTGGTTCTCAGCCAGCCAATGTCCTCCTGTATGGCTTTGAGGGGGTCTTTAAAGTGCTGCACTTCAGCTTAAAGAAATACTAGTATGCAAAGGCTGTAGCAAAGCCCACCAGTGAACAGAAGTAAGGTAAGAAGGATGGAAATCCTAAAGACTTAGTTTTCCCCCATCTCATTCTGTCTTGCGAAAGAAGGTTAAGAGCCAATTCTTTATGCTGAATTACTGAGGCAAGATTTAATGCTTAACTAATGTCAGTGGTACAGTGGCAACACCCTGTTGTTCCTCACCTGTCACCTAAATCCACACTACAACCAGAAACAATAGTGGGACTCCACTTTTCAGCAAGGATCCAGGCAGGACCCAAAAAATATCCAGAACAGGAAATCTAATCTTTGGTATGTGTCCAAGTGGTTGAAACGATAAAGAATAAAATTAGTTAACACACTAATGTAATGGGTAAGAGATGAGAGAGATGAGAGTGCTTTTTACAAAGGGATATCATACTGCCCAAATCTAAGAGTTACCTGAATATGGTGTTGAGCAAGTGACATATGAGGTCATCATTTCACAGTACTCTTGAAACTGCAAGAAGCATTAAGGGCTCTAAAGGACACTGAACTGCCAGAGGATCTATGCAAAATCCTCTCGGGAAAAAAAATTGTTTGAGTGAGAAAAGTTACTCTACAAAATAATTGAGCAGGTATCAAAGTGACTGAAGAATTGCAGAAGGATTTCATGATATCAAATAAGCAGTAAAGTCACTAGTGAAATTCAAAGCAAAATTGCATATGCAAGGAAAATAACCCTAAATACATTAGAATTAATTATTGCTTAATTAGCTATAACATGAAAGTTACATTGGATTCTACATAGATAGTTGTGTGGAAAATGCAGCTTGATGCTCAGCAGCATTTAAGAAGGCAAAAGGATGTGAAAGCATGATTAGAAGTAATGAATCTAAACAGAAAATGCCATTCCATTGCTATGCTAATTTATGGTGCAGCCACTCCTTGATACTTTGTGTAGTTATGGTCACCTCACCTCAGAATAGGGAAAAAGACTAGAAAAGAGTTATGAGGATGATCTGAGAAATCTGTAAGAGCTTCCATATAAAGAGAGATTAAACAATTTAGGACTCTGGTGGAACAGCTGGAGGAGAGTGCCATGGATGTAATGGGACTTCCAAATATCGAGGGGGTGGACAAGGTTAACACCTGACTACCAGGAGTTAGCCATGAAAATACTGAGTGGTAAGCTCAGAAACAAAAACAAAGGAAGCACCTTTTCCACACAATGCAGCTAAAGTTGCAAAACACCACTATTGGAAGCATTGAATGCCAACAGAGAGACAAACAAGCGTTACCTTCTACATCATTTATACAAATTCATAGAAAAAAGCCTCAAAGGGCTATTAAAAACATTGGTGCAACTGAAGTCTTAGTCTTAAGACGACTAGAGATTGCCAAAAACTAGTAGTCTACACCAAGGATCATTATACATTTGCCCTATTTTTATATTCCTTGCCTCAGCATGTGCTGCTGGCTGGCTGCTGTCAAAGGCAAGATATTAGTTCAGAGGGACCATTAACCTAATCCAGTAAGGCTGTTCTGGATTCAGCCAGGTCAAAAGGACATATGAAGTAGGTGCTATAAGTTTTGAACATCCACACTTTATTTAAAATTATTCAAGTGGCAATAAAGCAGATTTATGGAATATTTCTCTTGGTTTTAAATGTTAGTAATTTGAATTTCCTTCTCATTGAGGCAAATCCCTTAACCTCTTCAATTACACCTTCACATTACGCAAAAGTTTCAAGAGTCTGTGTCCCATAATGAAAAGATTATCATACAGTATTTAAAAAAAAACAAACCACAAAAAACCCACACACAACACGAACACATCCTTACTGCATATTAATTTCTCCCTTCCTCTTTGATCCAGTCATTTTAATGGTTATGCACCTTTCCTCCATTAAATTGTCCAACTGTTGCATATTAAAAACTAGCACCATCTCTGCTTCAAATAATTTTAGAAAATACATAACAATAACTTTGAGAAGATTATAAGAAAACAGTTTGCAAAAGAGGGGCTTTGTGAATACTATCTGGTTTCTCCCAAGAGGCTGTAGGAGCCAGGTTCTTGGGGAAAGAACAGAAAGCTCAGAAGTACTGTTATGTGCCTCCACATGGCAAGAGGAATCCAAGTTCAGGCTTTCAACTTGGAGTTTTCCCACGTACCAGCATGTTCTTTTTCCCCTAGACCAACCAGAGGATGCACCCAACATCTGTCCCCTTTGCTTATCAACAGCAAGGAGCTTACTGAATGCCACATGTCCTTCATGATGCACAAACCCACCTCCTGGTTAAGCAGCAAAGTAGTGGAATACCTCAGAAATAAGAGTGCTCCATTTTCCCATGGAATTGACTTTGAAGATACTGAAGGGATAAATGCTACTAGGATAAGGAATGGCTTTAACAGGTGTCAGGTATAGTCTCCTAGCAGACAAATTACAAATATAGGACCTGTTCTATACACAAACACAATAGTGTGTTTTATTCCTGAGTAGTCAATGACTGTCAGCAGAAGGCAGGAGTCTGATGTTGTCTAGACTTTCTTGGGACACGCTTCATCCCTTGCATAAGCCATGTGGACAACCAGCACAAGTTATCTGTGAGGATGTATCTCTAGCAGTAGTGTGCCAAAGCAGGAAAATAAAGTAGGAAAATGTAACAAGTCAGGCAAGCGGAATTTCCTTTCACCTACAAAGCGGTTGCTAGGCTTTAGGACAGATTCTTTGTGGTATGTCCAAGTCCACTGGATGCAAGTGCAGCACACCAACAGAATAACCTCACTTTGCAAATTGCTCAAAATATGACATGCCCATATACTGAATAAGTTGGACTAATAAGAGATGCTACCGCTCTGTACAAACCTTGCTTTGTACTGAATCAATGATAGTCAATCTCTTTATTTCCTCAGGGCTATTTTGCCTTCTTGGTTAAAAGCACAGAAAGAACAATCAAAACATAGATCTACTCTGATTTTCAGAAAGTTTTTGAACAAAAGGAGGCCAATCAAGAGTAACAATCTTCCATTTTGTCCTAAAGCACTGACTGCTAAATTCTCTATGGAAGTGATGAAAAATAATTTATTTATGTAGCCTCATTGGTTGACAAAAATGGGGCATCTTTGCACTAATCCTTTTCACTCCTGGACTCTTCTTCCCTTTCTTAGTATTGTCAGGATAACTGGCCTCTCCTACAATCATTGTTCAAATCATTTTATATACCACTGTCAGCCAGCTGATCTTCCTTTTCATCCTACTCTCAAGATCTGTAACAATTTGGAACAATACTACTGTATTTTATTGCTGTTAAGCAATGAATGCCTGCTATTATAATAAGTAGTCTGTGCAAGCCATTTACATATCAGACTTTTGTTTTCCATTTCTAGTTTCTTCTTGACTTCTTCCTCTCCTGTAGGCCTATTCTCACAATGCGCTTTGCATCCTGGAAGCTTGATATTTGAATCAGCTATACTGATACAGCTGAATCACAGTAATGACATCACCCTCCTCCAGTAAGTGTTTAAGGGTATATTATTTTTCCCCACACTCAAATTTCCTTTAAAAAACAGACTCAAGAAATGAATGCAAGAATTCAGGTTTTTGTTCAAGTGCATTGTCTTCAACTTCATTCTCAATTTGTTTTACAAAATGTGTTTGCCAGCTGTTCTTTTGTTATTGTCATACCTCTCTATATCCAATTTTCTAGTTAAATACTTACTATTTGGCCCAAATTCTGCTCCCTAACGTGCATGATTGGAAGTCACAAGCATATCTAAGAATTGGAATTGGCTCTAGCTCTTCACCCACAGCCTGTCATAGCTTTGGTTTTTTTGGACTACATCTGTTTCATTTTTCTTAAATGATCTAAGCCATTTTACTAAGGCAGCTTTTAACAGACACACGTACATAACTAGCGGCACCTTTATGAATTTAACATTACTCAGATTTGACATTTTTAAACTTAGTGTGAAGCAGGTTATTAGATACAATATTCTCTGTAACTGAACAGAATCCAGTTCTTCTCACACATCAGTGCAGTTTTTAAAATCACTTAAATTAGGAAGCCAAATTACATGAGTTATATAGATTAAATGTGCTAGAAAGCTTATAATAGAATACCTGTTTGCCAAGTGTAGGAACATTAAGATGGTGTTATTAGATTCCCCTCCTCTTATAGGGTCTGTAACATATTTCCAGGCATTTCTATCACCTCACTCTATATATACATGGAAAACTTTTAGACAAGAATACACAGTCAGCCTGTCTCTATATAACATAAGCTACAGCTGTTAGTTTGTGGAATTAAATATTTTGAATCTAATAACAAAGTATTTTTACTTTAACATGGGAGACAACATTTACACTCTGCCTTCAGTTCTTACCATTGTTTTGCCCTTTATTTTAGAAACTAACAGCAAGTCATTCAGAAAATGGGTACCCTTTTAATTTCTGTTTTAGCATACTGGACTATTTTTACTAAACTAAAAGTTAGGGGAGAAGAAAGCCCTAAAGAAACAGTCTTAGATCAGATGATTTATTTGTGCAATTAAGAGTTTGCAGTAGGCATTAGCAAAACCTACCATGCTGTAAATGACTTTTACTGACTCACATTAAACTATTGCTTAGGCTTTGCTTCACACCCCCTAGTTGTGTGTAGCACCTGCTGCTTCAGAGGAAGGTTGAAGTCTCCTCTTGGTGCCAGTAAGTTCAGGCACTTGCATAAAGTTATATGCAGAAAGTGGCTGTAAGGACTGCTTTGTCCTTACAGTAAGGACTTACAGTAAGTCAATGCTGCTGTCAAAACCATCCATCACTGTCTAAAGAGTCAAATCATTAGCTGTAGAACTTCTAGATACTAACATGAATGCTATTGCAACTGTACTCGGTTATATCAACAGATATTTTAACAGAGACAGGATGCTGAAAGAAAATATACTAGCTTGCTTAACTTCAATATCCAGCAAAATACTTGGACCTTTTAGAAATACTTAGAACATAACATGGCAATTGACACATCCACATTGGACATTACCCTGTAACGGAAGGAAACTGGACTGATGTTGACATGATTTTTTTTTTTTTAAGATAACAGGTGCTACAGACAAGAGACACAGTAGATGTCATACCCTGAATTTAGTAAGGATTTTTAAGGTGGTTGGAAAAATCATATCCAGAGAGCAGCTGTCAGTTGCTCACTGTCAGGAAAGAAGGGTATATCAAAGGAGAGTTCTGCAAGAGTCCACACTGGCTCTGGTACTTCTCACTGTATTGGAAATTGGATGGTCAAAGTTAATTTGAATTCTAAACAAACAAATTAAGACCAAAGATACAAGTCAATAGGTAAACAGATGGAGTATTCTTCTTAAGCAAAAAGAATTAACAATATAGGATTGTACACATAGCTGATCTATAGAAAAGAACCAGGGAGTTACAGCAGATTACAAGCATGAATTACATAAGAGTCCCTTTGCTCTGTTGATCATGCAGATACCACAGGGGGAAGAGACTAGCTCCACTGCCACCACCAGACTGTAAGAATTATCTAGGCCAATTAGAAAGAGCAGGGGAAAGCAGTGAGAAATAATCAAGGCTAGAAAATACAGCATGAGGAAAGAATGATTGAACTGGAATTGTTTAATATTTAAAAGAAAGATGCTGAAGGACAGGCATGGTGAAGTGTGGCAAGACAGGAAATCTTTCCATTCCCATAGCAGACAGGTTTAGGGGCTAAAAAGCTTCAGCTAATGGAAATGACACCAAAGAACACAAGGAAAAGCTGTCCAAAGGCAGAGTTCGGAAGTGCAGGAGTGGGCAGCCAGCAGGGACTGAAGTGGCCTTCACTGCAAAGAAACACAGGCAGAAACAGCAGAGGCACAGTTGATCCCACCTTGGGAAAGAAGGGCGGATCTTGCAGATCAGTAAACACTTGTCCTATAGAGAAGGTGATTTTTTTTTTTTTAATACTAGTCCTCTTGTGTTTCTGCTGCTGTTCTGGAAATTAGACCTCAGGTAGACATTTATTGATATTTCCTCTCCAACTCTTTTGAAGACTCATTCCTCTACTGCTTGAGCCCCAATTCCTTACGTTTTCTACTTCACCTTACAGAATACATTGTGCAATTGCTCATTACTGGCCTGAAAACCACAGCATGTTTAGCTACAAGGTATTGATCTGCGGGATTACAACCAGTGACAAGCCATGAGAGAGATTCCTCCCTCCCCATGTTGACTGTCTTTGGTCTAATTATACAAAACATTTCAGCTGTTGCCTTGTGAGCTATTTCAGAAGGAAAAGAACATAAGCTCTGCCCTTCAGACCATGGAAGCAGTTATAAAGTGATGAGAAATTCTGGCATGCATTGTTTTAATGATTCTACCAGAACAGGTAATTTCATAGTAAATGTTACCATATTAGACCATGCCAATGAATTAGACACAAAAACTATAAAATTAATCTTCAACAGATAAGCGTGCAATGGAAGATAAATGCTGTTATTTATACCTGATAAAGTGTGTAGAGTTTTTATAGTAATTTGTACTATAATTTGCTTATGTTCAGCAAAATGTTTTCAAAAATTATTTTTCATGGAAAACTGGGCTTTACTTCCCTTTTTTGTGTGAAACAAACCTGCACTCCACAAAATATTTTGTATACATTGACAGTATCCAGATTTCAGCCAAAGATTTTGAAATTACTTTAAAACGATTAGAGTGTCATCTGGTTTATGGGATGGATGCCACTTGCCTCCATTTTGCAGGAAATTCCACCCCACACCACAGTAAGCCCAGAAATAGCAACTTGAGAAGCTCATATGACACCTCCCAGATATCAGTTCCTAGTTTTCAGGCAAAACTTACACCCCACCCCAAATAGTCAAAAGTTTTCCTTGGAAATTACCTCCATCACCCCCTTCACCTCTTTTCCTCAGAACTTTCCATGGCAATTGTTTTTCAACTTATAGTGTATATTCATGCAACCCTCAAATTCATCTAAAGAATAATTAGGAGACTAAGAGACTGCCAGGAGGTGTTCTGGTAGAAATCTTTATAAGAAAATTACTAGCTATTAAGTAGCAGGCTATCAGAGCTGGAAGACATGATTTATGAGACATATACACACATATGCACACACAATGTCCTGTCTGGACAAAGAAAGAAACCAACACTCCCCATCAGTTACAAAACTTAGTTTTAAAAACAATGACCATGCAAAGAATAATAAAAAACCCATTGTTTTTTAAGTGTCACAAGTGGAATTTGCAGATAATTCTCACATCATACCTATATCCTATTTTCAAACAGGACTTTAGAATTTAGGAGACAAAAAACAAGGAACCCAAGTCATCCAAGCAAGACTTCAGTATTTTGAAGTGTTAAGATTCACATGCCTAGATGAAAAAACTTTTGAAAGTGCCTAATCAGATTACATAGCTGATTGAGTTTAGAAAAGACAAAATTCTCACTTGTGTATTTCTTAAATATAAATGAAAAATACACATTTAAAAGACCTGCATTCCGGTGAAGTCCTTTAAACACAGACTTTCTTTGTCCTTACCATCTCTCTAAAAGCTGTATAAGCAATTACCTTCTGCCCTAGTTACAGCCATACAGTGTTCCGATTGCACAATGCAGCCCGATTTCTCAGGATGTATCGAATGCCGCTAGTTTCCCTCTTGATGGAAAAAAGGTCGAGGTGAAATAAAAGTAGATGTGGGTAATACTTTTTTCTTCCTACTACCCAGTTATTCAACACTGTGACTCAACATCAAGACATTTGCTAAATAGGAAACTTTTTTTAATCATGACTTTTAGCTTAATATACACTGAAGTTTTCAAATGAGAAGATTTATTCCTCCAAACATTAATCTACAGATAAATTGTACACATGCATATGGATGCTAAGTGGGAACATTCCTTCTCAGTCATCAAGTAAACAGTGTTGAACTATTTTAAAAAAAAACAGTAAATAGCTTAAAGTAACAATGACTTTTTTCTGATATCTGCTCTGTTTAAATTGGCAGCTCAAACCTGTATCTTATTCTCACCAAATTTCTACATAACCACAGTAATGCAAAATTAACTTTCTGCATCTAAAGACTAGCTGCCTGATATTCCTTCTGCAGAGATAAAACCGTTATGCTGCCCTTGGCTTCAGTGGCTGAAAATATGTGTTTCTACAGATTGTTTCTTAAACTAGATTGCATTACCTGTCATTTCAGTCCTTATTTTGTCAGGGACGTTATCTGTCAAGATGCTAAGCTCACCCATGCATTTGGTTTGTTTCTTTAAAGTGGGCACTGAGCCCCATTACAGCAGAAGTTTGACAGTGACAAGAGGTAATATGATTTACCTGCTCGACAACGATTTTGGAAGAGAAAATGTAACTGTTCCTCCCCCGCTATCTCTCCATAAAACAGGTAAGGGAGTGATCATAAACATAATTAAGTGTGGTATCAAGGATCACATGCTCACTGATCAAGTAATTTTTTCTTTAATAACGTCTTTCACCTTCGTTCACTTTAACATTGCAAACCTGCCCTGTCTTGCTGCACTAGATGTTGTGGAAACTCGTTACAAAGGACCATTTGTCCTCCAAATGCATAATGCAACAATAAGCATTATTAAATACACTTGTGATATAATCTCTTCTGAGAATGTTTATGTACTATGCAAAGATTTTTTCCATCTATAAGAATGAGTTTAATAAAAAGTTACTAGAAAAAGAGAGGCTGAATAATTGCTTTTTCTAGAAATAGCTCATTTATGCCAAATGTCATTCTATTTACCTCAAATTCCACAGTGATGCTTTGTTTGCCTCAATCTGGTTTGCATTTCTGAACACTTGTCACTATCTGCAGGTAACTATTTTAGTTACATGAAAAGATATCAAATCCACATTAGCCAGCTTTTCAAATACAATTTCAATCCTTTAAGTTACAATTCTTGCAATGCTTAACCAGAATTTTAAAAGAAAACAGGAAAGAGACTGTGTGTTATTAAAAAGGTTTTCACCAAGAACTTCAAGAGTGCCATGAGAATACTTTAAGAACATAAAGCCACCTGTGCGTTCTTCTTATTGACTTGAGACTTACTGATCATTTCCTTCCTACAGCAAAAGGGCTCATCCACAGCAAAACTACTTTTCTCACTGTCCCCATAGACAACTTTAGCATGCCAAAACTACATGTTAGAGTGCTGCCACAAGCCATGACTAGGACCCTACTGTAGGGTTTAGAAACAAGAGTTAATTAGGAAACCTGTCTTTTGCAGCACTGGTCTCCATTCTCAAATGCCACATTCCATCATGAAAAATTGAGCATGCCACAGTCCAGTCCAAGAATACACTGTGTTTTTCACTAAAAAGCCCTGGCCAGTGTTCTAATATTGCTGCAGGAATTGGTCTCTGTTCCTAAGCTTTTCAAGAACATTTGAACACCATTTAGCAATGCAGTTATTGCTTTTAAATTAGTTACAGAAAATTTCACAACAGTTCTTGAAGGAAGTGAAAGAAAAGTGTGCTAGGAATGCACTCAGACTTGGCCTTAAATAGATATAAATTGGTCTGAGCTTTGATTGAGATGAGCTCCAGATTACAGATCAGCCTGAAGAACCAGGATTTATTTAGGACTAAATAATTTTACCCTTGTTTATAAAACCAAGCCAGGTAACAATGGGAACCATGCTAGAGGCTACTCGCACCTGCAACAGTCAAGCCAAGAATGGCTCAAACACACTCTTGAGTACCCACAGGCACAATGCAATGGTCAGGCACTATCATTCCTCATCCCACCTGTGGTCTTAGTGGTGCTGCCCATCTGGGTTTCACCAGGTTTCTCTCTTCTGTCAAGAAATGCTATTGAGCACAACGCAAGCATTGGCAGGGACTCATCCAGGTTGTGCAGATGTCTCGCAGCCAAGGCAGTCCTTGAGCCACCAAGCAAGCCCTGCCCACCTCTGAATGTCATTTGTCCCCAGCCATGCCCTGAGGTACCAAGGACTGTACCTGCTACATGCATGATGCAGCAGAAGGGCTCACAGCACACCCTTGGGAACAGCAACTGCTGCTGTCTCTGCTTTCACAGGTGAGTGTGATGACCCCATTCCCGCCTCCTCCACTGCCCAACACTGGGTTCCATCTTGCAGACACCACAGAGAAGAGGGAACAAACCCTGCCAGGGTCCACAACACTTACTAATGTCACCTGCTGAGGAGGGACAGCTGGGGCCACAACAGCTTTCTTGGGAAGTTTGTTTAAACCCACCCTTAGAGGAACATACTAAACTAAGACTGTTCTGTAGCCTGTATGACCATCCTACATGTAGCTATCAAATACAGAGTTAAGTTAGTCACAAATCAAATCAGAGCATACTACTCCTGCTGGTTAGATTGTAATAATTTTAGAGAAATAAATACCTATTGTAAGTGGAATTTGACAATCAGGATGTGTTAGATTACTAGGATTTAATGGGTTTTCATTGGGATCTAATAAGTTTTGAAATATGCTCTCAGATTTTGCTGTAGAGACAGTTCAACCTTGACAGATCCCAAGATAATGATCTTTTAAGGGCATTATGTACTTAGCTGACACAAATAACATATTTTAATTACAGTTAATAAGAGTCAGATTTTGTTTTGAATTCCATGATGTCAGGCCTGGCATGCTCCTTTAAGGAGTCTGTACAGAGAGCACAATAGTTTTTTTCTGTAACTCATCTAGACATTTTTTGCTCATGTCAGTTTGACCTTGAAGAGAACACGATGTCCTCCAAGATCCTTTTTAAAGAAAAGTCACACTCATGGCCAACAATTCTTTCACTAAAGAGACCTCTGTTATCTTTAGCTGGTGAAATCTGTTGCTCTATCATGCATTAACAGGCAGTATTCCTTGTACTCCTTGTTTACAATAAAGTACAGATACAATTGAGCTCTGATTTCAGAAGCATCATCACTAGTACTGGAATTTTTTGTACCAGTGTTGGGAGTCTGATGAGATAGGCTGTTAAACGTATGGCAAGGAGATGCAAATCTATACAAGCTTCTATAAAGTCTCATCTGTTAGTTATTTAGATAGGATAAGGAACAAGGCTCCTAGAAGTTACTAGACAGTATGACTAGCCCAACTGATTTTGGTAAGGATATTTATGCATTACCCATTATTAAAGTATCTGCAAATTGGGGCTATTATACTAACAATCAGTATTAACTGATGTCAGTTAATTCGTTACATTTGTCTGCATATAACATCTGGTGTTTTTACTGGTATCGTAAGCTGTCCTTCAGATTCCACCATCCTGCAACAGTTTAGCAGATAGCTGTAAATATGCCAGTAGCCTCACTAGGATTTCACTAGTTTGGTAGAATTAAACAAACAAGGCTGATAATAATGGAGAAATTTTCCTACCATTACTGTTCTAAGGAATGGTGATTGACTACAGGAGGGGTTTAGAAAACCCACAAGACTGTTTTGCCTACATGCAGTACCGGTCAAGTGCTCATGGACACTATTTTGTTTGCCTGATCTATAAAGCATATATACAAAATTCATCAAGCTCAATAGGGATATTAATCTAAGACAGATTTATACTTCCACGTAATCCTGCTGGCAGCTACTTAGTCATAGATAGTAAAGGCCAAAAAGGCCTGTTATGATAGTATAGTCTGACCTCCTGCATAACACAGGCCAATGAACCTCACCCAATAATTTATGCTTCAAGACCATAATTTGTATTTGAGTTATAGCGTCTCTTTTAGAAATATCTTCAGTCATGCCTTAAATACTCTAAGTGGAGGTGAAACCATTGCATGTCTAGGTAAGTTGTTCCAGTGGTGAACAACCCTTACAGATAAGGGACTGCCTTATCTCTAGTCTGAATTTACATAGCTTCACTTTTTGCCTTTGGATTTCTCTGTGCCTTTTCCAGCTGAATGTAAGAGCTATCTATTATTTTTTCCCTACAAAGACACTTGACTACTATAAGTCACATCTTAACCTTCACTTGGAGAAGTTAATAGACCAAGTAGACATCTTTCAAAATACAGCACGACCTTGTACTCTAATTAATTTTGTAGGTCTCTGCACTTGTTCTTATTTTCAATGCATGCTTTCTGAAATTTCATACGAAAAGGGGCCACATCAATTCTACACCAAGATGACTGTTTCTTACTTAATACATGGATGCTTGTGTTTAATGAACAAACCCTCACAACCCTGTGTCCTCCTGAAACTAGGACAAATTACTTAAATAGTAGTTGTATAACATTAGAGTAATTAAAAACATTAAGTAATTTAAAACATTAAGCAATTAAAAGACATGTATAGATATCTTGGTATGTAATTCATACTGCCACGATGAAAAACACCTGATCCTGGATTTAAAAACATTCAGCATTAATAGTTACTGCTTAATCTACTGCCTTCATCCATGGTGAAGCCTGATTATTTTCAGCATCAATATAATTTTCTTTGTTTCTTTCACAACTCAGTACAGAAAAGTTTGTTGCATTTTCACTTTATCAGGATTAAGTGATATTGCTCCCAAGTCTAATGCTGGACATGACTGAAGTCAGGATTCAGTTTGGTATCAAACACAAGAATTTCTTGTAACTACCCTTTACTTAACAGAAGCAAGACCAAATTCAAGTATTTTTAGAATGTCCGATTTTATCTAAACTTCATATTTGGGTGTGTCATTTTTAGCTTTAGGCTGCATTTTAGTTCCCAGAACCCTAAAAAAAAAATCCCCCTAACAACAAAAAACCACAAGCTTTTGACATTTTTTTACCCACACTTGCAAAGTCAGTTTTGAGAGGAAAGAAGCTGCTTGCCAGTGAGGTCTGTATTGTTAGAAAATAAATAAATATAAGCAAATAATTAGTTCTACTTGATGCTGTTTAGAAGTGGCAGACAGCTAAATAAGCCCCAAAGCTTCTGAAAGTTTACGCGTGGGAACAAGCACTCCAAACAGCACCCACTAACCCATTCCTTAGCTTGAGCCAGGATCTCTTCTGTTTCTATGTCAAGATGTCTCCTAGGAAACTGAAGAAAGCAGTCACTTCTCAACTCCCCACAGATTTGTGTACCCTACTTTCCACTTTTTCTTCTCTCTGGTTCTATTGCAGAGCTCACTGATTTCTCTTGAACTGATTATGCATTGTATGTGCATATACATGCGTTTATTTATGTACACACATACGTGTGTGTATATCTATTCCACCTGGACTGGCTTTAAAAAAAAAATGGGGAGGATTGAATATGCAGAAAGCCTTACTTTGGCCTGTGCACCAGTTGTCTGCCTAGGCCAAGCCAATTACTATAGCCAGCTACAGTGTGTGAGGCTCAGCGACTACTGGTGAAAAATGAGTTGTATGCGTACCTCACGAACACAGGAGGCATTAGTCTCATACAAGCAGAGAGAAAAATTCAATTCAAAATTTATAAAACATTCATGCTGCCTGATTAACAACAACAGTTTGATACTGAGATCTTTACATTTTGTAACTTAGACTTCAGGATCCAAGGTGACTGTATTGCATTTGGGAAAAACAGAGCACTAAGAGATCACTGAAGACAAGCCGAAGTTATTTGACAGAGGTGTGACATACTTTTTCTGCATGCTTTGGCTATCCAAACTCCTAATATGCATTGAGGCATGTTGTCTTACTGCCTACTTCACAGCTTTAACATAACATCACATTCCAGATTCACAGCCACTCAAGTTGGTTGCTTCTTTTATAAGGCAAACACTAGAGCAAATGGGGTTAGGGGATTTCTGTTCTAAGGCTGAAACAATACTAGATCAAGACCCAGGGCAACTAAGTTCAAGGCTCTCATTAAAAAGCTGGGTCACTTAATTACTAACATTAACAATTAGAAGCTAGGCACACTGGGAAGATGATATGTTTGATGAAACCCATCCCTCAGGCACCAGAGTTGGCAAGGCATTTCTTCATTTTTAGTGCATTGCACAACTATCACAGATTTTGACTTTCTGCTAAAG